>NC_134842.1:83459116-84059116 GCF_965363235.1 Mytilus galloprovincialis | reverse complement strand
CCATGCACAGAGGTGATACTCCATCATTATGTCTACACTTACTAATGTCAGCCTTATTGTTTATTAACATCTGTACTACTTCAGTATGTCCTTTCTCATCAGCAATGTACAGAGGTGATACTCCATCATTATCTCTACACTTATTAATGTCAGCCTTATTGTGTATTAACATCTGTACTACTTCAGTATGTCCTTTCTCACAAGCAATAAACAGAGGTGATGATCCAGTATCTCTACACTTATTAATGTCAGCCTTATTGTTTATTAACATCTGTACTACTTCAGTATGTCCTTCCTGACAAGCCATGAACAGAGGTGATACTCCATCATTATCTCTACACTTATTAATGTCAGCCTTATTGTTTATTAACATCTGTACTACTTCAGTATGTCCTTCCTGACAAGCCATGCACAGAGGTAATACTAAATCATTATCTCTACACTTATTAATGTCAGCCTTATTGTTTATTAACATCTGTACTACTTCAGTATGTCCTTTCTGACAAGCAATGTACAGAGGTGATACTCCATCATTATCTCTACACTTATTAATGTCAGCCTTATTGTTTATTAACATCTGTACTACTTCAGTATGTCCTTTCTGACAAGCAATGTACAGAGGTGATACTCCATCATTATCTCTACACTTATTAATGTCAGCTTTATTGTTTATTAACATCTGTACTACTTCAGTATGTCCTTTCTGACAAGCAATGTACAGAGGTGATGATCCAGTATCTTTACACTTATTAATGTCAGCCTTATTGTTTATTAACATCTGTACTACTTCGGTATGTCCTTCCTGACACGCCATGAACAGAGGTGATGCTCCATCATTATCTCTACACTTATTAATGTCAGCCTTATTGTTTATTAACATCTGTACTACTTCAGTATGTCCTTCCTGACAAGCCATGCACAGAGGTGATACTTCATCCTTATCTCTACACTTATTAATGTCAGCCTTATTGTTTATTAACATCTGTACTACTTCAGTATGTCCTTCCTGACAAGCCATGCACAGAGGTGATACTCCATCTTTATCTCTACACTTATTAATGTCAGCCTTATTGTTTATTAGCATCTGTACTACTTTAGTATGTCCTTCCTGACAAGCAATAAACAGAGGTGATGATCCAGTATCTTTACACTTATTAATGTCAGCCTTATTGTTTATTAACCTCTGTACTACTTCAGTATGTCCATTCTGACAAGCAATGAACAGAGGTGATACTCCATCATTATCACACTTATTAATGTCAGCCTTATTGTTTATTAACATCTGTACTACTTCAGTATGTCCTTCCTGACAAGCAAAGAACGTTGGTGATATTCCATCATCACGACAATGGTTTACATTACTGTTACAATGATATAAGCACCATGCAACCAGACCAATATCTCCTACATAACAACACTGTATTAATGGTGTGCTATTGTTTTGTGTGTCATATCGACTAGCTAATTGGTTTTGTTTTGATATTTCTAAACCTTTTAAATACACAGAGATTCTTTGTCTGAAGATTTGATCATCCATATTGATGTTACAGAAGACATCTACTATATTTTCTCTAAACCAGTCATCTATCAATCTATTTATATACATTTGCTGATATCTTTCTGATACATCTATTAAAAATTCATCTCTGTTGCCTTTATTTTTAAAAACAAATCTTTCACAAATAAACTGGCTTGATGCATTATTAATTAAACAATAAATCATAACTCTGCCAAAGTAAAAAGCAAGAAAGTCAAACAGCTTGTCATGAATAGTTCTGTACACTTTACCATCTTTTCTGATAAACGTATGAGTGAGTGAATCCAGCGCATCACGAAGTACCAATCGTGAAGTTCCTTTCACCACTTTACAAGCTTCAAATGTGTTCTTTATGATTGTATTGATATCTTTATTGACATCCTCTGTGAGCCATTCTTCTTTGAAACAATTGTTAAACATGACACATAGAGCGAGTGCACAGTATTTAAAATGTCCCCCCTCTGTTTGTAATTTATCTATCTCTTCAGTGTAAACTATATATGGATTCTTAAAGAAATCTACCATTCTAAGATTTGTGTTTTTGCTGTATAATTGACATAAAAGAGGAAAACAGTCAAACAAGTCACAAAATTCACTGATCTTAGAGGCGTTTGTTTTCAAGTAAAGTTCAGCAATAGATTGTTTTTCTTTTTTCGATAAACGTATATCTTCAGACAAAAGATTGCATTCACAGGATTGACAAAATGATAAAGATTTCATTTTTTCATCCTTAAAAACCTGAAGTCTACAAGACATGATTAATTTGACAGGTTTCTTTTCTATTAATGTTTTGATTTTTTCCATTAGATTTTTCCAGCTTTCCAACTTCGTAGGATTTATGGTATATGTTCCACAAAAGTCATCCACAACAAAAAGGATTTTCTTACTTGGATTGTACCACTTGATAATTTTTTCAGGGCTTGTTAACGGTAAAATATCATAGCCGCCTTTTTGCATTTGTAGAGCAACATGACGCACATATGATGATTTTCCTGTTCCCGAACTTCCGGTAACAACAACACAGCCATTTTCTTTAATACATTTTAGTACACTCTTTGCTCCATTTGTTTCTATAAACATTTTGTCATCTTCTGTCCAAGTTTCCAATTCCTCTTTAATTTGAACTAAAAAGAAAGGATATGATATTTCTTTAATATTTATATTTATTATAAGACGGACTACTGTTACCTTGCTATACTGATATGTACTTGTACTTTATAAAAATATTTAACTTTTGGTCTTGAGCTTACCTGATGAAAGTTATTCCTCAATAAAAGAAATGATCAAGACAAAATCTTTTCATAGAAAAAACTTCATCAGCAATGCTCAAGACCTAAAATTTGGAAAAAATCAAACGTATAAGAGCTAAACAAATCAAAAAGCCGATTTCTATTTATTGTTGTGTATTTAGTTTTTGTGTTGTTCTGTTGCAGTTTAGGGGAGAGTTAGGTGGTAACCGACATGTTTAACCCAACCACATTATGTATGTTCCTGTCCCAAGTCAGGAGCCTGCAATTCAGTGGTTGTCCTTTGTTACTGTTTTATCGTATCTTTTTTCGTTTGCAGTGTGTGCATATTACAGGCCAGGCTTTTGGTTTCTTCATTGGTCAATTTGGAGCTTGTATTGGTTTTGCCATTGTTAAAGGCTGTACAGACGGTCTCTGATTGATAGTTGTCTTATTGGCAACCATACCACATCTCCCTATTTTATATGTACAAATCATCAGGGTTAACTATGCCCAAGGGAGTTAGAACTTGGCGGCCATCTTGGTGGGTTGGCCGGGTCACCGGACACATTTTTTAAATTAGATACCCCAAAGATGATTGTGGCCAAATTTGGATTAATTTGGCCCAGTAGTTTCAGAGGAGAAGATTTTTTTAAAAGATTACTAAGATTTACGAAAAATGATTAAAAATTGACTATAAAGGGCAATAACTCCTAAAGAGGTCAACTGACCATTTCGGTCATGTCGACTTGTTTGTAAATCTTACTTTGCTGAATATTATTGCAGTTTACAGTTTATCTCTATCAATAATAATATTCAAGATAATAACCAAAAACAGCAAAATTTCCTTAAAATTACCAATTCAGAGGCAGCAACACAACAACAGGTTGTACGATTCATCTGAAAATTTCAGGGCAGATAGATCTTGACCTGATAAACAATTTTACCCCATTTTAGATTTGCTCTAAATGCTTTGGTCTTTGAGTTATAAGCCAAAAACTGCATTTTACCCCTATGCTCTATTTTTAGCCATGGCGGCCATCTCGGTTAGCTGGCTGGGTCACCGGACACATTTTTTAAACTAGATACCCGAATAATAATTGTGGCCAAGTTTGGTTTAATTTGGCCAAGTAGTTTCACAGGATAAGATTTTTGTACAAGTTAACAGACGACGGCGGCCGACAACGACGGACGATGGACGCAAAGTAATGACAAAAGCTCATTGGGCCAGGTGAGATAAAAAACTGCAAAATTTCTTTAAAATTACTAATTCAGGGGAAGCAACCTAACAACGGGTTGTCCGATATATCTGAAAATTTCAGAGCAGATAGATCTTGACCTGATAAACAATTTAACCAGTCATATTTGCTCTAAATGCTTTGGTTTTTGAGTTATAAGCCAAATACTGCATTTTACCCCTATGTTCTATTTTTAGCCGTGGCTGCCATCTTGGTTGGATGGCCTGGTCACCGGACACACTTTTAAAACGAGATATCCAAAAGAAGATTGTGGCCAAGTTTGGATTAATTTGGCCCAGTAGTTTCAGAGGAGAAGATTTTTGTTAAAGATAACTAAGATTTACGAAAAATGGTTAAAAATTGACTATAAAGGGCAATGACTCCTAAAGGGGTCAACTGACCATTTCGGTCATGTTGACTTATTTGTAAATCTTACTTTGCTGAATATTATTGCTGTTTACAGTTTATCTCTATTATAATAATATTCAAGATAACCAAAAACAGCAAAATTTCCTTAAATTACCAATTCAGGGGCAGCAACCCAACAATGGGTTGTCCAATTCAACTGAAAATTTCAGGGCAGATAAATCTTGACCTGATAAACAATTTGACCCTCATGGCAGATTTGCTCTAAATGCTTTGGTATTTGAGTTATAAGCCAAAAACTGTATTTTATCCATGTGTTCTATTGTTAGCCATGGTGGCCGTCTTGGTTGGTTGGTCAGGTCACCGGACACAATTTTTAAACCAATGATGATTGTGGCCAAATTTGGTTCAATTAGGTCCAGTAGTTTCAGAGGAGAAGATTTTTTGTAAAAGTTTACAGACGACGGACGACGGACGCCAAGTGATGAGAAAAGCTCATTTGGCTCCAGGTGAGCTAAAAATCAAAGAACCTTTGTGAGCAGGCTCATATACCCCACACTTTCACAATCTCACCAGATCCTAAGTTCAAAGTCTCATAACTCAAAAAATGTCAACTGATAAAAAAACTTCTTACACATCTACATATTATGTCCTCATTAACTACAATGTTTTATAAAATTCTAAAAAAACTGTTGCAGTAGTATATTTAGGCCAAAATTCTTAGTTCAATGAGTTAATAACTCCTAGAAAAAAAATTGAATCATAATTTCCTGTCAATATGCACATCTACATAGTAAGTCCTTATAATAGATCTTCAAGGTTTCAAGAAATTCTGTTGTGTTGTTTCAGAAGAGTTGCAATGACAAACTCAGTGTTTTCCCTAGGCTATTCAAGCATAGCGGTACCGTCTGTCTGAAGGAAAGATGACACTCAAAGTTGTATTTAACAACTTGCTGTTGATGATGAAACCATTCTATCTGCAAATTTCGAAGAACAATCATCATTTCAACAACCATGTCAAAGCAACCATCAAAGAAACGTCGTATTACTGGCCCGACTTTTCTGACAAGTTGGTTAGAAAAGTCTACTCCTTCATCAAATTGTTGTCAGACAGATCATGATCTGATTGTGAAAGATATTTTTCATGTTTGAACAGGGTGAAAACACCCTTGAGAAACAGACTATGCCAAAAAGTGCCGAACTGTTTAATGCATACTAGTATATCAATAGAAGGACGAAAGGAGGAAGCTTTTGATTTTGACAAATGTGTGGTGACCTTTGGAAAGTTAAAACAGAGGAAAATATCAACAAAATAATGTGTACCTGACATCAATAAAATAACTAATTGCAGACTGGATTATTTTTATTATTGTTTGTAACTCAAGGGCTTTCATCTGTCGTGCGCCGCGCAAGTTAACCATGGACCCACCAAGCATGAAAAATTTTCTAGGGAAGACACTGTTTAACTGTTGCAGTAGTACCGTATATTGGGTTATTTTCGCAGGTGTAACATTTCGCGATTTTCATTGAATAAGGTATACGAAATATTTTGGCGGTTATTATTTTGGCAGATTCGAAAATAACCTGCTATACGGTATATTGAGGCAAATAAGTTCAAAAGGGCACAACTCCTAGAAAAAAAGTTGAATCATAATTTCCTGTCAATATGCACATCTACATAGTATGTCCTTGCGTCCTTACGTTCTACAAAGCTTATGAAATTCTGTTGTGCCGTTTCAGAGAAGTTGCGATGACAACAACAGGACTGAGGGATGGACGGGTCAAAAACATTATATATGCACATCTACATAATATGTCCTTACGATCTACAAAGCTTCATGAAATTCTGTTGTGCGGTTTCAGAGGAGTTGCGATAACAACAACAGGACTAACGGATGGACAGACAGACAGATGGATTGGTCAAAAACATTATACCCTCAACAACTTTGTTTTCACCTTTATTTCAGGGGCAATATTCCCATATGGTCTTCAGATTATCCTCACACTGTTTAGGTGGATAGAACTTGCTATTCCGAAGATTTTAGCATGTTTCAAAAACGTTTTCAACCTAGCTCTTACAGTCAGTCAGGGGTACTACTTGTACAAGTTATTTTTAACAAGCATTCTGTGAGTATTGCATGGCAATACATAGTCCCCTACCGGTTAAAAATTCACTGTATTGGAAAAAAATTAACTAGATCTATAACTTGCAATGGTGTAAACTATATAACAAATATCAAATCAATATCTTCAAGTATGACGAAAAAAGGTGCAGAAAACTGAATATTTAAGTCAATTTTCTAAGTCAAAGGACCACAACTCTGCATAAAATCTTCAGATCGAAACAAAATTTGAACTAAATCTGTAACTTATCATGATATTTTATTTTTAGCTGTAATTGCCATGACTGGATGAAAATCACAAACCTTATAGTTGACATACTTGAACAGAACAAAACTTTGGTTTCAATTATTGGAAAGTCTATAGAGAAGATGATTTTTTCGAGACAAATTTGGCAACAACAGATTATAACATAAAACAAAACCTGCATTTACACCTATATTCTATTTTACTAATGTCAGCCATGTAAATTTGTAGACAGTTTCACCAGACTTCATTCTTAAACTAGATTATGACTGTCACAAAATTTTGTTCTATGTTGCAAATTTGTAAATTTTAGAGAAGAATGTTTTAAACAAATATTGATTGATTGATTGATTGTTGGTTGCTTAACGTCCAGTGGCAAATATTTCATTCATATTCAGGACGAGAACAAGTTAACAATAAATACAATAGGTAGGTTGTTGTAATAGAGGCCATCTAGGATGATGGTCGGGGAAATTTGGACTGCCACTGGGAAATGAGGGTATATTGGATAGGGACAGAAATTTTGCCTTGCAATATGCCACCTACGGACCCCTCAAAGAGTTGTTACAAGGGTTCTTAATGTGCAAAGAGCGTGGCACCCTCTTTACACGAGGCATCGGATTTAACATCCCCCTCCTGACCGGACGTGACTGCGAACTTGATACATCCCGCACAGCCAAACGGACGCACCACTTCGGCATGCGTTTTACTGCCGGTCGGGAGAAGAACAAGTGACCATATTTCTATACCCCAGTTACCCTTGGGGTCTTAAACAATTATAAATCTATTGTAAACAGTCTTTCCCCTCTGAGACATGAATAATTGTTGTCTTTGATTGATTGATTGATTGATTGATTGATTGATTGATTGATTGATTGATTGATTGATTGGTTGGTAGGTAGGTAGGTAGGTAGGTAGGTAGGTTGGTAGGTTGGTTGGTTGGTTGGTTGGTTGACTGATATACTAATTAAACCCATAGGTGTACTTATACATCCTGCACTCCCAAAATAGACAGCCTAGGGATATCCAAATAAATAAAAGTCCTTACATCTTCTTTTATTTTAAATTTACTTTATTTTCTATTGGAACTCGTACTTTGTGGTTTCTTTAACGTGCTGTGTGTGTATTTTGTTTGTAGGAAAAAACTGAGTGACATTTTGTCTTGGAAGTTTAACTTTCTATATTTGGATATGGAATGTTTATAATTTTAGGTCCGCACATGCGAGGGTGTTTTGAAGAATGTGACGTTCAAATATATATGTGTTGAGAATATAAATTTCTTTTCAAAGGAGACCGTTGAACAGGGCACTCGGTATTGATTGGAGAAATACGATCACTTTTGGTTTTCTGATTTACAGGTCATTGATGACAGATCATGCATGCATCTTACGTACACATGTTAATGGGAGCACATAATTGTATTTTAATGAATTTTTACTAATTTGATTGTAGGAATTCAGCAATATTCACGAATTTAGGAGCAATTTCTACGTCACTGAATTTTATTTCTCAATCAAGCGCACTGCACCTACCGGGAACTTTTTTTTGAGTAATTTTATATATTTTACAGGTTAACTATTGTCGTTCAATGCATTCACACAAACGGTGGAGGACGATGGACCTTGGTTGATAAATAACAATAAGATTTGATATCTGCAAATTTTGAGGCTGTAATTAGTTTATTTTGTTTATTTTCCCCGTTTCAGTGGCATGGAACCCCTAAAACAAGGACGCGTACCATTTTGACAAAAACCTTCCACTAATATGTCGCGACTAACATTTCAGTCCAATTTTTTTTATACGGCTTACAGTTCATGTGTTTCAAAAACATAACGAAAAATTTATTTGCTAAAGCCAGACAACTCCTATAAAATTTCATCGAATCACATTGAATCAAAATAGCAAAAAATTCCTGAGGATGTAACAAACAATAAAGAAAAATAATTTTGTCGATTTCTTTTTTGAAAATGGACACATATGATAAGCAGTGAATAGGGAGATAACTCTTACAAAGAAAATTGTTTGGCTTAGCAGGGTGAAATTTAAAAGGGCATAAACTGTATGATACTATATAAGAAATATATAAGCGAAATATTGCGAAACAAAAATTTATCGCAAGAACAAAATTTAGGGGAATAATAAAAAAAAAAATAATAATCAGAACAAATACAATAGATCTTCCCACAGAAACTAACACCTAGTGACAAGAATAGCTATTTGGATGCTTCAGGTCAGCTATGATAAAAAGCAAAAAATACAAGGAATACATTCATGACATTAAATGTTTAACGTAAATTCCCTTGTTTCACATCCTTAGCTATATAACTCTACAACCTTTTCTATATGAGTATAACATACCTCTGATGTTCCACGGTATTGGGTCTTTCAATAGTTCTGTTACTTCCGTGTGTTCAGTCTGTAAAGTACTGTGGGAAACTTGTAACTTCCTCAGATTTCCTGTCACCTCTGAGTGATCAGTCTGTAAAGTAATGTGGGAAACTTTTAACTTCCTCAGATTTTCCGTCACTTCTGAGTGCTCCGTCCCCAAAATATCCACTGTTTGTCCTAATTCTTTTATCTTTTCCTGTGATTGTTTGATTTCCAACATAATTTCCTGATTTGACTGATCTAAGATTTTAACCTTTAACTCTCGGCACTCTTGATTCATTGGCTGACCACCGAGTCTACTTACTGCCTACACAAATATTTTGAAAAAGAATAATATTCAATCAAAACTCCATATAACTCAAAATTAATGTTAACAGACTTTTTCATTAATGAATTGCACACCCATCTTATTAGAAAAATTAACATTTGAAGTCACTGAGGCATGAGAAAGGGTAAGCTCATACACTGCATCCCTATATCTTGTTCATTGAAAATTATGAGGAAAAACAAATACATGTTGGATCAAAGAAGGCACCCATTATGTTATATATATATGTTATATTTGTTATTCTCGTGGGATTTTGTCTATATGTGTTACATTTTAGTGTTATGTCGTTGTTCTCCCCATATATTTAATGCGTTTCCCTCGGTTTTAGTTTGTTATCCCGATTTTGTTTTTTGTCCATGGATTTATGAGTTTTGAACAGCAGTATACTACTGTTGCCTTTCTTTATCCATTAACATTTTCACTTGCGGTAGATCCCCTGGGCCCTTCATAACCTGTAAGTGATATATACAAAATCACTGATACTTAAGTTATGTAACACTTACATCAGATATATTACTCCATGCTGTATTGAAATCACCAGTGGCCATTTTGTTACTATCATGATGGGCTAATATATTCCTGTACCATTTAATCCTTGCTAGATCAGGTCCTGGAGTTGTCTCCACTGGTAGTGGTAAACTGTCAAAGCCATTGATTGGCTGAGTAACAGATGTCAAGTTTCTGATCAAGCAAATCATTAAAGTTACATCAAATGTTGTGGAAACGGGTACACCTATAACATTGAAAGAATTATAATTAATAACATCTATAACATCAAAAGACAAACCCGTCAAAGCTTTAGGCATTTATTTTGGTCACGATAGACTTCAATCATGTGAAAAGTTAAATTGGGAACCTACAATAGATAACATGAAATTATTAATTAAAACATGGGAGAAAAGAAAATTAACAATCGTTGGGAAAATATTGATCATAAAATCTTTAATATTACCAAAATTTACATTTTTGGCTACTTCGTGCAAAGTTCCAGATATTTACTTGAAAGAAATTGAAAGCTGCTGTTTCAAATATATTTGGGAAGGAAAAAATGACAAAAATAAAAGAAACACACTTATTGCCGAATTACCAAAAAAGGGGGTTAGGAATGATCGATTTTGACAGTTATTTTACAGCACTGAAAGCCTCATGGATCTCCAAATTAACAACAATAAAAAAATAACCGCTTTTATTTACAAGTAATTTCAAGTTGAGTTAAAACAGGAGGAGGTTTATCAACATTTTCTTATCACTTTTCTAATATTAGAAAACAAATTATTTGGGGAAATAAATATATTAAATATCGCAACAATTAAATGCTTGTTTTTCCCAAACTTGGTTAAAAGTGGATAGGTTTATATTAACGACATATTGGATCGTGAAGGAAATTTATCTGAAAGTTTTATTTTAAAAAAGTTAATTAATAAAACAAAATGGATTGCAGAGTTTAAGATGTTAAAATCCTGGGTCCCAAAAGAATGGATGCAAGTTTCAAACTAGAGGCTCTAAAGAGCCTGTGTCGCTCACCTTGGTATATGTGAATATTAAACAAAAGAAGCAGATAGATTCATGACAAAATTGTGTTTTGGTGATGGTGATGTGTTTGTACATCTTACTTTACTGAACATTCTTGCTGCTTACAATTATCTCTATCTATAAAGAACTTGGCCCAGTTGTTTCAGTGGAAAATGTTAGTACAAATTTACAAAGGAGTAAGTTCGGTAAGGGTCATATTTGGCCCCAATTATAAAGTTCATAGTTAAAAGACAATAATTGTTTTAAGTTGCCTTAAAGACATGTGAGAAAGTTAAACAGAACTGTTTTTGTCAAAGTTCAATTCTAAAACATTGATTTTTACATCAAAAAATGGTCAAGATAAGGGATTTTGGTGAAATTTGACAAAATCAGCTGGATTTCAACCAAATAAAGGACCAGGAAACATAGACGCAGGCGTCGACAATTAAGCTTAATATTCAAAGAAAACATATGAAATGTCTTCATAAACATTATTTTAAAAGATCTTTGTTGTCGACGTATGCGCTCTATGTTTCCTGTCCAATAATCTATGGAAATTTACCCATTTTCATTGATTTTTTCGTGAAAAATCAATATGAGTACATCTTGTGACGTCATAATAAAATGCAGAAACGTAAAATTTTCAACAAAATGGCTTATCTCCTAGCTAGTCAATGTATTAGATATAATTTACCATGATATTGGTCAATAAATTTTAATTTGAAATTTACGCTAAAAAAGAGGGCCATTTAGGACCTTATCGAACATACTCCTTTTATGAAAATTGTTAAAAATTGACTATAAAGGACAATAAATCCTTAGGGGGTCAATTGACCATTTCAGTCATGTTGACTTATTTGTAAATCTTACTTTTCTGAACATTATTGCTGTTTACAGGTTATATCTATCTATAATAGTATTAAGATAATAACCAAAAACAGCAAAATTTCCTTAAACTTACCAATTTAGGGGCAGCAACCCAACAACGGGTTGTTCGATTCATCTGAAAATTTAAGGGCTGATAGATCTTGAGCTGATAAACAATTTTACCCAGTCAGAGTTGCTCTAACTGCTTTGGTTTTTGAGTTATAAGCCAAAAACTGCATTTTACCCCTATGTTCTATTTTTAACCATGGCGGCCATCTTGGTTGGATGGCCGGGTCACCGGACACATTTTTTAAACTAAATACCTCAAAAATGATTGTGGCCAAGTTTGGATTAATTTAACCCAGTAGTTTCAGAGGAGAAGATTTTTTGTAAAAGATTACTAAGATTTATGAAAAATGGTTAAAAATTGACTATAAACAGTCAGGGGCATTACTTAAACAAGTAACAATTAAAATTACCTATACAAGTAATGTTGAAAACGAGGCTTATTTAAATATAACTTATATAAGTTATTTTTCTGAATATTATTTTTATAGGTGTCCAAGAATACAGATTTTACTAGCTTTAAATAATTTTCACAGTTATCTGGTTATTTTTCCCTTGATATATAAAAACTAATTCTTCAGAAACACTAATTAACATTCCAACGCACTTGTCTTTCATACTGACGCTTCTGGGTCAACGATTGGTCTCTTGGGACTATTAAATTATCATTTTCCTCTAAAATCTTGAAGGTAGACTGATATAAATAGATAGATACTTGTGAATTAATTAAGACCTGAAGTTATTTATAATTTGTAACCTAAATCAATTACATATGTATGTGCCTTAGATAATTGTAATTGCTATTTTTTTCAAAAATGTTTAAAATAACTTATTCAAGTAATATTTTTGTTATTATTTTCAAAGTAACCCTTCATCTCTATACTCCTCTCAAATTTGATAAATTCTTTATTTTATGATATAAAATGTAGTTTAAAATCATGAAAACTACATTTAGTCTATGTTTCTATTGAAAATTAAAATAACTCTATTAAGTAATTTTATTGTATTTAAAATAAAAAATTACTTACATAAGTAATTAAAAAAAATAACTTGTTTAAGTAACGCCCCTGACTGATAAAGGGCAATAACACCTAAAGGGGTCAACTGACCATTTCTGTCATGTTGACTTATTTGTAAATCTTACTTTGCTGAACATTATTGCTGTTTACAGTTTATCTCTATCTATAATAATATTCAAGATAATAACCCAAAACAGTAAAATTTCCATAAAATTACCAATTCAGGGGCAGCAACCCAACAACGGGTTTTCCGATATATCTGAAAATTAGAGGGCAAATAGATTTTGACCTAATGAACAATTTTACCCTGTTAGATTTGCTCTAAATGCTTTGGTTTTTGAGTTATAAGCCAAAAACTGCATTTTATCCCTATGTTCTATTTTAGCCATGGCGGCCATCTCGGTTGGTTGACCGGGTCATCGGACACATTTTTTAAACTAAATACCCAAATGATGATTTTGGCCAAGTTTGGATTAATTTGGCCCAGTAGTTTCAGAGGAGAAGATTTTTGTAAAAGATTACTAAGATTTACGAAAAATGGTTAAAAATGGACTATAAAGGGCAATAACTCCTAAAGGGTTAAACTGACCATTTCGGTCATGCTGACTTATTTGTAAATCTTACTTTGATGAACATTATTGCTGTTTACAGTTTATCTCTATCTATAATAATATTCAAGATAATAAACCAAAACAGTAAAATTTCCTTAAATTACCAATTCAGGGGCAGCAATCCAACAACAGGTTGTCCAATTCATCTGAAAATTGCAGGACAGATAGATCTTGACAAGATTAACACTTTTATCCCTGTAAGATTTGCTCTAAATGCTTTGGTTTTTGAGTTATAAGCCAAAAACTGCATTTTACCCCTATGTTCTATTTTTAGCCATGGCGTCCATCTCGGTTGGTTGGCCAGGTCACTCTACACATTTTTTAAACTATATACCCCAATGATGATTGTGGCCAAGTTTGGTTTAATTTGGCCCAGTAGTTTCAGAGGAGAAGATTTTTGTAAAAGTTAACAGACGATGCTGGACGACGACGGACGCAAAGTGATGAGAAAAGCTCACTTGGCCGTCCGTTAAGAGTATAATCAATATATGTAAGGTTAAATTAAGATGGCAAAATAAACAAATTGAAACAAAAGATATCAACAATAAAATACTCTATAAAACTTTGGTAGATAAAAAGTATACAAAGCCAATAGGTATCACCATTTGGACAAGATATTTAAAATTAGAATACGTACCACAGATGTCATTTGTATACGATTTTATATTTAAAATTTTAAAGGAAAATAAGTTAAAAATTTTCAGATGGAAACTGCTTTAATATATTATTCCTACAAAGCAGCTACTATTAAAGTGTATGTATGTGCCTTAGATAATTGTAATTGCTATTTTTTTCAAAAATGTTTAAAATAACTTATTCAAGTAATATTTTTGTTATTATTTTCAAAGTAACCCTTCATCTCTATACTCCTCTCAAATTTGATAAATTCTTTATTTTATGATATAAAATGTAGTTTAAAATCATGAAAACTACATTTAGTCTATGTTTCTATTGAAAATTAAAATAACTCTATTAAGTAATTTTATTGAATTTAAAATAAAAAATTACTTACATAAGTAATTAAAAAAATAACTTGTTTAAGTAACGCCCCTGACTGATAAAGGGCAATAACACCTAAAGGGGTCAACTGACCATTTCTGTCATGTTGACTTATTTGTAAATCTTACTTTGCTGAACATTATTGCTGTTTACAGTTTATCTCTATCTATAATAATATTCAAGATAATAACCCAAAACAGTAAAATTTCCATAAAATTACCAATTCAGGGGCAGCAACCCAACAACGGGTTTTGTCAAAGAACGTCTCGTCCTTTTTCTAAAAAAGTTCATCGGAAGATACCCAGAACTTGTTGATAAATATTCCGTATCAACTTCACAAATAATACAAGATGGTCTTGAAGTATAGATTTTGCGTACTGACGTTTGTTATCATCTTAATTACGTATTATAGTATTCTTTTATATGTCTTTTTTAGATATTCATTTGAAGTGACTCTGTGGTTACGTAAAACCACATACTTTGAACGGCAAAATTATTTCATTTATTGATATTACTTTTACTTAAGGATCTTGACATACTATGAATGACTAAACTATTTTATTCAATAAGACTACTTTTTCTGTTTAGTCTGTTTTTATGATATACATTTGACGTGAAACTGTACTTATGTATCCCGTCATACTTTGAACCACACCATTATTTTATTTATTATTATTACTTTTACTGTTAAATCTGGTTTTTGTTATATCTACTTTACGTGAGTCTGCATTTATGTATGCCGTCATACGACAAAATTATTTTTTATGTCTACCTGTGCGAATTTCAAACGCGCAATTTTACACCAGTAATGAAAACCTTCTATCATTTATGCGTAGACTTTACATACATAAATTCAGCCGTATTTGACGTGAAACTGTACTTATGTGTCCCGTCATACTTTGAACCACACCATTATCTTATTTATTATTTTTACTGTAAGTCTGTTTTTTGTTATATCTACTTTACGTGAGTCTGCATTTATGTATGCCGTCATACGACAAAATTATTTTTATGTCTACCTGTGCGAATTTCAAACGCGCAATTTTACACCAGTAATGAAAACCTTCTTTCATTTATGGGTAGACTTTACATAGATAAATTCAGCCGTATAAGAAAAGCAAAATGAGAATGTTAAATTTGATGTATGCCTTTTTGTGCTACTTTGTTACATTTGTTGTTTATGTAGTGATATTAAGATGATAACACAATATTGACTGTTGTACCCCTATTTTTGACATTTTTACTCTTTGAGTATGTTTGTTTTGTTCATGCATCGTTGACAATGTAATGGAATTTGATGCGACTGTCATACAAGTGAGAGGTTTAGCTAGCTATAAAACCAGGTTCAATCCACCATTTTCTACATTAGAAAATGCCTGTACCAAGTCAGGAATATGACAGTTGTTATCCATTCGTTTGATGTGTTTGGACTTTTGATTTTGCCTTTTGATGTTTGATTTTCCTTTTTGAATTTTCCTCGGAGTTCAGTATTTTTGTGTTTTTACTTTTTTTTCCGATATATCTGAAAATTAAAGGGCAAATAGATTTTGACCTAATGAACAATTTTACCCTGTTAGATTTGCTCTAAATGCTTTGGTTTTTGAGTTATAAGCCAAAAACTGCATTTTATCCCTATGTTCTATTTTAGCCATGGCGGCCATCTCGGTTGGTTGACCGGGTCATCGGACACATTTTTTAAACTAAATACCCAAATGATGATTTTGGCCAAGTTTGGATTAATTTGGCCCAGTAGTTTCAGAGAAGAAGATTTTTGTAAAAGATTACTAAGATTTACGAAAAATGGTTAAAAATGGACTATAAAGGGCAATAACTCCTAAAGGGTTAAACTGACCATTTCGGTCATGCTGACTTATTTGTAAATCTTACTTTGATGAACATTATTGCTGTTTACAGTTTATCTCTATCTATAATAATATTCAAGATAATAAACCAAAACAGTAAAATTTCTTAAATTACCAATTCAGGGGCAGCAATCCAACAACAGGTTGTCCAATTCATCTGAAAATTTCAGGACAGATAGATCTTGACAAGATTAACACTTTTATCCCTGTAAGATTTGCTCTAAATGCTTTGGTTTTTGAGTTATAAGCCAAAAACTGCATTTTACCCCTATGTTCTATTTTTAGCCATGGCGTCCATCTCGGTTGGTTGGCCAGGTCACTCCACACATTTTTTAAACTATATACCCCAATGATGATTGTGGCCAAGTTTGGTTTAATTTGGCCCAGTAGTTTCAGAGGAGAAGATTTTTGTAAAAGTTAACAGACGATGCTGGACGACGACGGACGCAAAGTGATGAGAAAAGCTCACTTGGCCCTCCGTTAAGAGTATAATCAATATATGTAAGGTTAAATTAAGATGGCAAAATAAACAAATTGAAACAAAAGATATCAACAATAAAATACTCTATAAAACTTTGGTAGATAAAAAGTATACAAAGCCAATAGGTATCAACATTTGGACAAGATATTTAAAATTAGAATACGTACCACAGATGTCATTTGTATACGATTTTATATTTAAAATTTTAAAGGAAAATAAGTTAAAAATTTTCAGATGGAAACTGCTTTAATATATTATTCCTACAAAGCAGCTACTATTAAAGTGGAACATATCTGAGAACGATAAATGCAATTTTTGTAAAACAAAAGAAAATTATTTGCGTTTCTTTATTACGTACATGTTCATTTTTGAAAGATTTTTGGGAGAAAGTACATTATCTTCTAGCAAAAATGAATTTTCAAAATAAGATATTAGCAAAACATATAGTATTTGGATACAAATTATCAGATCAAGGGTATAAAGGTTTTAATTATTTCTTGACAATTATAGGTTTTTGTACCTACAAGTTGTACTATGTATCCGAGCAAAAACTGAAATTTTTAGATGTGTATGCTATGTTTATAAAGCAGCTACAAAGGTTTATGAATGACAACAAAACAGTATCTCAAAATGATTTTTCATTAAGTTAAAAAGATTGATATAATTGATGGAAAAAAATGAATGATTATATTTTATTATATTCTGTGTATTTTCCTGGATACTCAAAAAGTAATTCACAAGGATACTTTATTGGAGCTTGGACAATGAAGTAAAGTTGTAACAAGCAATTTGAAGAATAAAAAATATTTATTTGTTGTTAAAAAAAACAAAAATAACATCAAAAGTAATAAAATCGGATACACCGTTAACATCAAAAATATTTGAATTAAGTTCACCTGTAACATCAGAAGTAATAGAATCAGGTACATCTATATAACATCAAAAATATTGAAATTAAAAAGTAAAATCACAAAAATACTGAACTCATATTGGAAAATCCCTAATCACATGGCAAAATCAAATGACAATTATTAAAACACATCAAAAACGAATGGACAACTGTCGTATTCCTGACTTGGTACAGGCATTTTAAAATGTAGAAAATGTTGGATTATTTTCATTGCACTAGATAATGATTTTGTTTAAACTGAGATAACATTTTTAATTAAATATACCATATATACAACAGTATGTTACCATAGGATGTTGATGGTTTATTGTACAACCAAAGAAGATGAAGAAGAAGTAAGGAGCAACTTTTTGAGGTGAATTTAATCAATCACACATATATCATGTATATATATATACTCTACATATTAAACATGTTAAACTTAAATTTATTGCTTTGGGGTTTACGTAGCCATGTAACATGAATAAACATACCATTTCTTGGAAACAAAAGATTCCATTGAGCCTGGTTCAAAATTCTCTTTAATTTCAAGTCACAAAGAGTGTTGTAGTTTGTATTCAGTGTTGACGGTAGATAAGTAGGTGGAAATTCTCTGTCAAAATAAGTACGGACTGCTCTTGGTGACACTCCTTTCAATAACAAAGCTAATCGTATATAATTCTCTTCTTCTTCCAAGAGGGGTGCCATCATTCTTATAATCCTTCTATTTACAATTGAAACCTATATATACCATTCTTAATTAATGGTTCATTTGGTCCTGAAAAATGAAAAAAATTTCTACAAATGATAATTCAAAATAGCAAAACCTAAATTAATCATCAACAAAGCAATAAGCTACATTTCCTTATTTAGAATATTGATTAGAGGGTTTTCACTCCGGCTGTGTAAATGTACGAAGTAGAATCTGGTAATGACTATATGTATGCATCTTTTGTACTAAAATAACGAGTTTCAATTTCTTAGCCGGCATGACGCAAAAATGAAGAATCAAAGAATTCAGCTTTATATATAACTAATTTAGTACAATACTCATACTGTTGATTAAAAATTACACCATTCTAAGCCATTTTGTTTTCCAATAATTAGTAGTTTTCAGTTGTATGTATGTATGTTCTGTATATTCCTCCTTTATTGGGAGCACTACCAAGGGTTATGATGTAAAGACTGACTGACATTAAACACACTGTACCGTACAGATTTAACGTGAGCATTTGCCTTCCCACTTGTAGTAAGAAAATTAGGATGGGCCCAAACAGATAGATCTTGAAACAGAGAAAAATGCTCTTTTTTTGGGATGTTGTCTCTTTGACTCATTCCTCATTTCCATTCTCAATTTTATTTTAAAACTGTTTACCTTATAATCAGCATGACTTTATCAGATGACAATACAAATACTAAAACTCCAGACTAAACATATGCGCTACAGTATGTACTTTATTCAGTCATATCACAGGTGTTCTAGTATCATACATTTTACAGTCCTGCTTGGATTTAAGACAACTGACTTCTGGATTTTCTTAACTATAGATCAACTGATACTGTATGAACAAAATCAAAACAGTGTTGACAGTTGAGAGATTACATATTCCCAAACGTGATAAAACAATTCCAACCAAAGAACAATTTACTACCCTACATTGCCCTAGCTAGCAGATTACACTTTTTTTCATCTTACCACTTTTAATTAACATGCTAAAGGAGTGAACAAAAACCCAATAAATAATGTTTCAAATCAACACGGAAGTAAAATATGTTGATTCAGGAAGACAATTGGATTGTCAACTCTTATTTCTAGTTATTTTGACTGAAAGAAAGATGATATAAGTACCAAATCATGAAAAAGAGGGTAAAATTATTTAAATATTTTGACAATACATGGACTAGAATATCATGAATATATCTATGTTAGGTTAAGTAAGTTAGCTGTTTCTCATGTATGAATTAAGTTAAATTATGTCCCCTTGTACATAATCAATTTAATTACCTTTTTGTGCTTTTTCAGGGTCAGAAAATTAAACTAATTCATGACCTTTGCCTCGAAAATAAATAAACTATATAATCAATCTGACATACAACATTGAACAATGGTAAAGACATTTGTTGTCCCAAAAAATGATCTCATCTAATGCTAACTCTATTTCTTCAAAATATGGGGGCTCATTGAATAAGTAAAGACCCCTAACCACTTACTTCTCCACAAAAAGCTCATGCTGATGTCATGTTACCAAACAACTTCAAATTAAACCCAAAGAAATCTAATATAGCTGTACTTGTGTGAAGAAGATTTAGAGGCTCTTAAGGCAGATTCCATATAAGAAAGTGAAACAACTTCCATAAGCATGTTTGACAAAAATCATAAGCAATGAACCTCTGTTTTTGAATACATGCTTTACTAATCATGCTAATAAAGATAAAGACAATTTGACCCCAAAAAAATTGATGAGCATCATCCTTTTTAAATAAACGAAGCCTTAAATGTTATGTTTCTGACATAAAATTTGACAGACTTTATTTTTCTGACATAACCTGTTTATTATTTTTATCTAATCAATGTGTGGTTCGTTTGATATCAGCTATTCATTGGTCAAAATTCAATTATAACGTCAAATTTTCTTGCTTTTCTTCCGAGTTTCCTTTTGTGACATCATGAAAAAAGGCGACCATGCCTGATGACGTCACATAAAAAGAACACATCTTTTCAGAAGAAGGAATAAGTTTGCCTGCATACTGCATACAAATCATTAGAGAAACTGATTCTACCACCAAATCGTGTGTAATACGATATTTATCCACTCTCGACAGTTAAATTGTAAATATTTAAAACGCTCAGACAAGCTTAAGCCTCGCGTTTTAAATTTGAAAATTTAACTGTCTCGAGTGGATAAATATTGTATCACACTTGATGCAGTGGTAGAATCTATATGTATTCAATTATGAGGTCTAATATTTGTTTATTGAGATGTATTATATTGTACACTGTATATTGCATTAGGTCTGTATAATTATGTAAGTTTTAGGTTGATAGATAATGTGGTCAATGTGGACGTGAGCTCTCTTTTTGTTTTTGTTTTTTTTTATATAAATTTTAGATTTTTGGTTTCTGGGTTATGGGTTTTTATTCAATAAAATTGGTGTTTTTTTTCAGTTTTCTGATAATATCTCAAAAATGCTTTCACAAAGCAAGGAATTTTGGTGAATTGTTTATATCTATTAACATGAGGTAACTTTCAATTTTTATAAATTTTAGATTTTACGTTTCCGAGTTGACGGGTTTTATTAATTAAAAAGGGGTGATTTTCCAGTTTTCAGACATTAACACAACAATGTTTTCAGCAGTTCTCATGAAACGTTGGTGTAATGTTTATATATACATGTATTGACTGAAGCTCCCTTTGTTGCTAATCAAAAAAGTGATCTAAAAGAGTTTGAATATTCTGACTTTTTCTAAATGACCATCTAATGAGGTGTGTGAATTTTTCTTAATAAAACTATGAGGCAAAGTAGTATATAAAGTAGAAAAATCAAAAGCACCAATTATAAGCATGCAATTTATCAAGTACTTCGAACGAATTTTGACACTCTAAAAGCAATTTATTCCACTATTTTTAAAGGCCTTATTTGAACAATTTTTTATCAGCTGAGGTTTTTGATTGTACCAAGTGTACTAGTAAGTAGAATACATAGTTTAGTAGGGAAACAATGGCTTAATGAAACGAAGTAAATCTTTGTTTGTAATGAGTTATGTGCAGCTTCGGACCCAAGTACATGCTGGAACTTTCATTGTACAATGCATTTGGTTCTGCTTTGAAAAGAATTACAGAGCTGAGTCTATGTACCATATTATATAAAAGGTTAAGTGGTTGTTAGGACCTAGTCCTTAATTGAGATCCTTGTCAGATATTCCTGGCCATATGTTTTCCTTTTTGTCATATTAAGAATTGTTTTAATTTAATATGTTCTTACGGAAAACAAGGAACATTATTCTCATACAAAAAATTAAGATAATTCTAAATACACATTCATAAAAAAAATGGAATTTATTACAAAGGATAATCATAAGATATATACTTGAATTGTCCTGGACCTCACTTCTGTGATGGGTATATGTTAACATGGTTAATGGAATCCTTCTCTGAATACGGGACAAACATATTAGTAGTGGTAGACCCCAATGGCCAATGATCTTCAATTTATACCGAATATTGACTGTCAAAAAAAAATGCTAACTTCCAATTTTCAATAATAGTTAACAGCAAATACATTATCACAATAACAGAAAACAAAAAAACTAAAAGCCCAATAACAGCTAACAAAGAATAAGACAATAAGAGCTAACAGCAAATATATTTTCAAAATAACAGATAACAAAGAATTAAATTGCCCCATAACAGCATAACAGTTAAACCCCTTGCCCCCCCCCCCCCCTCAATGAACACACCTTAATGACATACATTCTTAAATGAACTGCTCCAATAATAAATCCATTTTTCAGTTTATATGAGTATTATGTGCACATACATGAAAACCATAGGGAACTATATTTCAGTGTGAATACATTTAGTAACAGTAGCTAACCTGTCATGTTGTTAGGGAGGCCGGTGCCTTAGTAAAGATTTAGAACAAGTTCTAATCTTTCCAAAAAACCTAATTTGGCATTAAAATTAGAAAGATCATATCATAAGGAACATGTAAACTAAGTTTCAAGTTGATTGGACTTCAACTTCATCAAAAACTACCTTGACCAAAACCTTCAACCTGAAACTGGCACTTCCTTTTTCTAATAATTTTACTCTACATCTGATAGGTCTTAATTTATAGATCTGATAGGTAGTTTTTCATGATGTTTTTTTTCTGATAGGTATGAAAAAAAATCTCCCCATCCATCCCCACCTGTTAGAAATTAACTGGAACGGCCCAATTGACCATAGTATTATATGATAAAAGGACGAGTTGGCGAAGGTACGAGTTGATATCAATTCGAGGACGAAGACATGTGAAATCGAAAGTAGATTTAATTTTTACTGTGTTTTGTGTATTATGTATACCTTATCATCTGTTTCAGTCTTGTTAAATTACATTTATTTAACAGCTGCTGCTGTAAATTTTTACTTTGACTGTACACACTGTTAAAAATCTCCCTTTGATCAAAGATTTGTATAGTAACACTCCTTACTTTGATTAACAAACAACAAACAAATCTGCGCCCTCTAGTGGTCTACTTCTTTTACTGGTACTCGATCGTTATTGACAAGTAGCCATACTCATTGATTTGTAACGCAGGGAACCAACACAAGGATTTTACATGTGTGTATGTGGAATCCTCCGTTATTCAGAGCACCCCTCAGAGCACCCCTCTTCTTCTTCTCTCCGTATGAGCTTCCTTTATAAGGAACACCAAGGATTATCTCCAAGTAAAAGTACTATTTACACATTAAAATATATATATGTTATATATATTTTAAAAGTTAATATCCACCAGTATAATACACAGTAAAAAAAAGAAAAACTCTTCTATTTACACTTGTTTCAGACCGTCAACCATCCATTGCCTCAAGCAACTTTAAGCGTTTGATATACAGTTTATAACACATCTCCCTTGTTTTGGTTTCTATCATGTTCATTATATTGTCGTCTCTTAGTATTTGTTAGAAATGCCTACAGTCTATAATAAGCCTGATGATACTTGATTTAGATTGAAAGACACTGTGCCAGACTTCAGCTGTTATATGTTGAGTAACATAGGTCTTGATTGGTTGAAAGTATGTAATTCTAATATTTGATAAAATTGGACACTCCAGGAGAAAATGAAAGATATTTTCCTCAGAAAGATTACATAATTGGCAGAATGAAGAAGGTGCTTGATTAAATTTCGCTCGATCAGAATTCAGGATAAAGGTTCCTGAAATTATTCTAGCTTTAATAATAGCTTTTCGAACTTCGGCTTTTGTCTTGTCAAATATAGTCCATACTGGATGATTTTTGCCAACAAGAAGATGTTTAGTATCCATATGTTTTAGAGTTGATTTAGATTCTGCGTCGTCCCTTAATGTATTTTGCCAGTATGTGTTCAGATGCTTCGTTACAAGAGATTTCCATTTCAATTTTGAGGGAAGAGTTTCTTGGAGAAGATGAATTGGAGGCAGTCCATACTTTAACAGGATTTCTCGAATTGTTGAGAAGAAGCTGTTTGGGTTGTCATAGTTGACCGACATTTGTCTGATGATGATATCATCAACTCTTTGAACATTTGAAGACAGTAGATTATGTAGAAAAGACAGTTGCTTTTTGTGTAGTTCAGCTTCTATTGGCAATCCACCAATTAAAAGATATATTGCAGCTATAGCCGTGCGTTGAGGAAGAGATTGAAAATGTCTTAAATTCTTTCTATGAAAAGATTCCAGCTGTGATATATTAGTCTTATTTAGAGGAATGGCTTCCAAACCATAAAGGAGTCTTGGTAGAACATATGTGTTGTAGATTTTATAAGATGTTACTGGATCTAAGCCGTTTGTTCAATGCACCCCAGAGCCCATTAATGCATACAAAGTTCGTCTTGCGAGCTTTAAATATTCTATTGGCCATATTTATTTCTCCTTCCTTTTTCCAACTTCTAGTTATACCTAAATGAGTTGCTTCTTTTGATATTGTAACCGGAGTATCGTATAGAGTCCAGTCAGCATTTGTAACCTTTCCACATGTAACAATTTTTGTTTTTGTAGGATGAATTTTGTAGTGATGTTGTTTAGAATATCTCCCCGAAACGTTGAGCATAATTTGAAGATTGTCTCTATTTGTTTCAATAAAAGCCATATCATCAGCGCATGTAGGAGTACCGACAAAAATATTTCCAGTATTTAAACCTAGAGAGTTTCTTTCTAGTTCTAAAAGTAGGTCTTGTACAAATATTTTGTAGAGATGAATAGTAAGATCTCCTTGCCATTTCACTTTTGTTGAGAGATTAGAATATAGATCTTTAATTACCAGCCAAAGGAAAGAAGGAATATTTAAGTCTAATAATTTATCTAGGATAATGTCATGCTGTACCACATCAAAAGCTGATTTAACATCCAAGAAACCCATATAAAATTCATTGTTTTTCCTTGTTTGGTCATATTTTGATTCCGATATAATGAAGCTAGAGATGAGAGGATTTAGGCCTTTAGTGAAGCCAAATTGTAAGTCCGTAATGTTTTGCAGATTGAGTTTAGGTAGTATGCAGTATTCGAAAACTTTTCCCATGACTGGGTTTACTGTAATACCACGGTAACTGTTGACATCAGAGGGATCCTTGCCCTTTTTTAAAACGGGGAAGAGAATGCCAGTCTTGAAAGTGCCTGGAGTCTTTAGAGTTTCTATTATGTTATTGAAAAGTTTTGTAAGATGAGGAGCTATTTCATTTTTGGAGAATTTGAGATGTTCAGCACATAATCCAAATTCATCAGGACTTTTATTCATATTTAATTCTTCAATGGCTTTGATTATATCAGCTGATGTAAAATAGTCAGACGGTATTTCCTGGTCTTCGAGTGTTTTCAACATTTCTTTTTGACGAATTTTGCATAAATTTACATATAAATCATCAAATTGTTCCGGTTTAGGGGCACTCAAATCTTCATAATAGTTTGCGAAAGCTTTCCTTTGGTCTTTAGCCAGAAAAAGATATTCATTTTCATCAGTTTTTATACAGTTTATTGCAGATTGGGAATTCTCACCCAAATTTCTTCTGATGAGTCTGTGGAACATTTGTGAGCTAGAAGTGTTCATAATTTTATTATGGATGGTATTTCTGTCGATGGCTTGTTCCATTCGCTGACGTTGACGAAGCTTTTTTTATGGATTTTTAGTTCATGAGATAATGGATGGCCAATTGGTTTCCCTAAGTCTGCCCATTTGTTGTAAATAACTTTACACATCCTGAGTAAGACTGTAACTTCAGGGGTAGCTTTCCATTTAGGGCCTTTCAGCTGAGTAATTTTTGACGGAATGGATTGTTGTTGAGCATTAAGAAGCGAATTTGAGATAATATCTATTTGTTTATCAATGTCCAGTGTTGGAAGATCTTTTTGAAGCAACTCATTTAGGATTGTTTCCCTGTATTTCTCTTCATCCCTTTGCTCCCATAAAACTTTCGTTTTAATGGTTTTCTTTTGATTTGTATTGCGGACAAGAAGAGGTATGCTGATATTTGTTTGTAGAATGACTACACAATGTGCCGATGTGTTAGCATAGGATTTGTCTAGAATGGAATACTTTTTAGATAAATTATTCCGGTTGGAAAGAATATAATCTATCTGTGACGAACCATGGTGAGCATGATGAAAGAAGGTAGGTTGATTGGCTAGATCTGGTCGAAAAAGAGAAACTTCCTGAACAAATTCCTTCAAAAGTTTATCATGTTTGTTTGTTCTTGTCTGAAGAAGGGAGCCATTAAGATCGCCAGCCAGAATTATAACATATTTGGATTGATGTTTTTCAATGATGTCGAAAATTATATCCAGACATTCAGAATATTGGATTTCATAGTTAGTATTTATTGTAGACATATATGCATTGATGATACAGAGCATAGGTTCTGTTGCTATTTTGCTTGACCATTGTTTGGGCCACAAGATTGAGACCCCAGCTTGTCCTCTTGGCGCTTTAAAATTTGAAATAGGTTCACTAGTATCGTGACGTCTAGTAAAATTATCCAGAGATGGTATTAACTTTGACATAGTTTGTTTTTGAAATTCCCAGAGAAAGTGTTCTTGGAGGCACACAATTGTATTTTGAAGATCCAGTGTATGTAGGTATTGATGATTTGACTTGATACCTTCAATATTACAAGAAAGAATATTTATAGTCTCGTGGACCTCAGTATTACTCTTTGATCTGGAGGATGTTTGAAAAGGCCTGTTTGACGAAAAGGATGATCAGAATTCCCTTTAGTATTGATATTAGAATTTGTTTGAGCATCCAAACTTGGCGATACTGGCGAATCCTGAGAGGTACTGTTTATGGAGGAGTGAGAAACTGTTTCATCATGATTTGCATTTGTGTATAAGTCTATGGAATCTGAGAGCAGTTGAAAAGATGTCCCTTCTCCTGTACTTGGTGTAGGGAGGAGTGCAGGACGACACGTCGTGGATAATCCCACTATTGGTTGTCCTGACTTCCCTATCCTATCCCTTAGAGGCAATTGTTTATTTGTACATAGTTTTCTAGACTTTTGATGAGCAATATGTTGAACTTGGTTAGTCTGATGAAAAGTCCTTTTGTGTTGAGAATGAGAATCGATTATCTGAGAATTGTTTGGCAGATGAGAAGGCTTCCTTTGCGAAGATTGCGAATGAGATTGTTGTTGGGAATTATTCACATGAGCACTAGATTGTCTTGATTGAGTATCAGCATATGAAACCGGAAATTGACCAATAGGTGGCCCCTGTTGTGGATAGTTGGATTGTTGAGAGTGTTGTACCCGATCATGTAGTCCCCTAATGTCCATATGGTTAGTTGATGGATAAGCCATATGGATGTTGTTTAGATGAGGCGCATTTGGGTCGTTATAAGCTGGTGGTTGAAATTGATGAACAAATTGATGATGATTGTAGGCTTGAAAAGATGGGATAGGGTGCAGCGGTATGTGGCTAGATTTTGAAGCTGGATGTTGGAAATGGTTAAATGGTGGTGCACCGCAATGCATACTTGGAGGATGTGCCGACATGGGGTAAGCTGATCTTGTTTGCATTGCAAGCTGTGTTGTTAGAGCTGTATTGATGCACATATTTTGAACCATTTGATTTTCGAGCATTCTGATTCGTTGCTCCATTAGTTCATCTCTAATCTTTTGTTGGCAATACGAACTTTGGTTATGTTGACTTTCATTTTGACTATGAACGTTAAGGTTTGAGGAAATAAAAGACAGCCTATTCACTACATTTTTGAGCTGATTAATTTCGTTTTCTAAATTTAGAATTCTTGTCTTTTGGTTAATGATGATATCTTCTTTTTCATCTTTTGTTTTATAAGCTCTTTTTGTTGTTTTATGTTTAATTACCTCAGCATTAATTGGAATGTTTACCTGGTTTTCATTCTGTGAACCACTGGTGTCCGAAGCTGTTGCCAAGGGGAAGTCAGGACAGCTCGTCGTGGATGATCCCACTGTTGGGTGACCCAACTCCCCCTTAGCATCATTAGAAGAGTCTATTGCTGGAGAGTTTGAAATCAACTGTTTATGAGTATTAGAAGATGGGTCGATTATGCTTACATTTGATAATATAGAATCTGAGTGTATATCCTCATTGTCTTGAGTCAATTGACATGGAGTCTCATTTGTGTTTCGGTCTTCATATAACAGATCATTGTTACAGAGCAATCAGATAAAATCCTCCCCCTGGATGCTATTTAAGTTTGTTTTATCTTTGTTTATGCCTGTGCATTCGAAGTGAAGCCAAAAGTTACATTTGTCACATGCTATACCTTCCTCAACAACAAACTCTGAACACATAGGGCAAATTTCGGTTAAAGGCTTGGATATGGATGATTCTAACGGAGTAGATTTTGGTGAGCCAGAAGAAATGTCCAGGACTTGTGGAGATGATGAAGGGGACAGTGCAAGGCGACACGTCGTGGATGTTCCCACTGTTGGTTGCCTTGACTTCCCTTTCAGAATGGATGAGGCAGAGTTTCCCAAATTTCTATCTTTATCTTTATAATTAGCACTTATATCCTCCAGGTAGTTGGCTATTTCATTATTTAAAATGTCAAAAGAATCAAAATGTTTGGATAGGTAAGCACAGAGATCTTTGAAAATGCCATTTACGAATAATTCAACTCTACTGCCATTGACGTTGATCAGGCTAGTTGTATTGTATACATTAACTACATATTTCAGTTGCGAGCCAATTTGTCCGTTATTTTTACGGTTGTAGATTCTGTAAGAGTGATCTACAGTAATGTGAGTTGAGTCAAGATGTTTCTGCTCTTTCACTGCCAAATTGTTGTTGAAGTTTTCAGAAGTGATTTGTGATAATAAGAAGTTTTTTGTAGCCTCAAAAGCTGCTGTGGAGAATTCAATTACGAAGTTTTTGCCAGGTTTCATTTCATATTGAATATGTTGTTTTTGACATGTTTCCTGTTTTTTGTCCAAGGCTTTGGAGCGATTGAGAGAGTAGTTTTTACTTCTAGTAGATATATTGTCTAATTTTGAATCTTTGGAGTTGCTTAATTGATGTAATCCTTTTAGCGAGCCTGTAGATTTTGATTTTGATAATGTTGAAATTATATCCATATTTAAAGATGTAGGAATGAGCCAATCAAGTATATAATTGTTAGTTTAATTTTAAGGTTGCCAACAGTCTTTGATGATCAGATTTGATATTTTTCTAAGCCAGACTTTTGCCAGACTAGTGCTGGGATGGATGCTGTCTTTGTACAGAGTAAAGTTGTAGTTATGTCTTGTAAGATGCTTCTTTGATTTTGAATTTTTAGACTGATTATGAGAAATATCTACTGAGAACATAGGCGAAGGATTTGTAGCAAGTTGAGTGTTCAGTTCTTTAATGTAGCAATTGAGCTTTTCTAGTTGAGATATAAGTATTTCGTCTTGAGGATTGAAAGAAGATGGTTGTTGATGCTTTTGATATTTATTCCATTCTACAATTGAATATATTGGAATTTCCAGAAAAGATAAATGCGAGTTTGGGTATTTGGCGAGAAGCGTGATAAATTTATCATAAGTGTCAAAAATAGATTGCAGGATATTATCAGTTGGTAAAGCTAACGAGATGAAAGGACGCTTGTATGATGTAAGGTCACAAGTGCCTAGCCAGACATATACATGAATGCTATCCAAACGATCAGTAAGACGTTGAATATTAGATTCAAGCCAAGAATATCCTGCGATAGTGGATCTACCCCGTTCACAGTACCATCTGATTTCGTGGTCAATTTCAGTTTCAGTATGCGTTTTTAAATAATTTCCTTTACTATCGGAGATAAGATTTGGAGTACTTGATTTTTCAGAGGTTATCTCAGGTAATTTACGTTTCAGATATTTTTCTAATTTTCTCTCGGACATTGATTTCAGCTGGATATTAAAAATTATATGTTGATAAAATGTTTTTGTCACTAAAAATTAATTACGGTTTAAGCACACGGCTAAACATAAAATATATACGACAGGTTAAAATAAATATGCAAATGTTAAAAGGTAAGAATGATGAATGTTGATGAATGAATCTCCGTATTTCCTCGGATAGCGAGATTTGGAATAAATGTTTATATAATAGTAGATGTACAATTGTTGTTCACAAAAATGGTTGTATATTGAAGTTGAAGGACTATTTGTTGAGTTTTGTTGAGATTTTTTTCAGCAAGCAAAGATGGCGGAATGGTTGACGGTCAATGTGAAAAATGTTATTTGAAAAACTTCGTAGTTTAACACTTTTTCGGGAATAATTATTGGATGAGTTTTGTGTATATACAATGTGTAAATGTTTTTGCACTAAGGAATGAGTTGTGGTGTGGTGATGACGACTAAAATCTAAAATTTTCTTTCGAATCTTCCTCTCAGACTTTTCTTGCGACCATGCTCTTTCATTCACAACGTAACAACCAATGCCCCTCAAGATCATAAACAATAACCTCCTTCTTTGAGCTTTGTTGTAACACTTGTATGATTGAATATAACTGTGTATCATCGTCACCGGAAATTGGGCACCAACGTGGCGGAGAGAAAGGCGAAATATAATAAACAAGGTACACCACTGTCCCAAGGTTAGGGGAGGGTTGCGCGGTCACATTTATCACATTTAACCACACAGCATTGTTTATGTGTAAGTCCTAAGTCACGAGTCTGGGTCCGTACGCAAAAGCTACTTAAGTTACGAGTTTCCTTAGTAAACACTCGAGAGTAAACACTAAAGTTGAGGAAACTCCGCCCTTTTTTCTAAGGTACTGGCTACGGTTACAAAATGCCGGAATGCATGGTTGGGTAAGGACCTGTTTAATTACGAATGTAACAATAATTATTGAGGCTACGGTTACATTGCGTTATTGTCACATGAAAAAAAGCAATGTACGATGGGACTAGTAATATGTACTAAATAATAAAAGTTGAGGACATTTATTACATACATTTATAACATACAATTTTTTATTTACAATGACAATTTCTACAAATCCAGTAAGTTGTTTTTAAAGTCCGACACATTTTTGATGAACGAAATTACGTCCTCCACGGATACGTGTACATACAGAATTTCTTAGTATTTAAGTTACAGTTAGCAAACTTTGATTTTGATTAACAATTTGCGTCAAGTTATAAAGCTGTATGAAATGTATGTCTTGATATTGTTTCAGTTTCGTTTAAAACGCATTCCAAGTTTTATTTTTTTCACCATAAACAAAATTGGTCCAAAGTATAATGACAGTATAAATAAGAGTAGGTGTGCAGTTAAATGCTTTAAAAAAGTGAAACCATTGAACTATATTTTCGCCTTTGACAGTCACACTCCTAATCTTGAGTAGTATCTTTAAGAACATCAAAACCATTAATACGTAGTAAAACTATTCAAGTTGTACACCATTTGTTGAATAATTATATTTTATTATTTAAGAATTGAATGCTGCTTTTTGTAAATTTATTGGGGTGTAAAAGCGTTGACCGAAGTACATTTTGTATGAAGCGCGGAAGCAAAATCAAAAGCTCAAACACATCTTTAACGACTGAAAAACAACTGTCATATTCCTGACTTGGTACAGGTATTTACTTATCATGCTTATCATGCTTATGTACAATGAAATGGTGGTTTTATAGCTAGCTAAACCTCCACGTGTATGACAGTCGCATAGAATTCCATTATACTGACAACAATGTGTGAGCAAAACTAACAGGCATAATAATGGATAAAAACGTAAACAATTGGGGTCCAACAGTCAACATTGTTGTATAATCTTAATCAATATAAAACAAATAACTGATTCAGCAAAGAATTAAACACAAAATGCCATATAGACAAAGTACATAAGCAAAAATGAAAGACAAGAAAATTGATCATAGCACAGTAACACAATGGCGGGATGTATAAGTACCGATACACCATGTACACGTCATAAGTATATAATCAAATATAGATAAACAGTAAAGGTTAATAATACACAAGGACAAGAGAGGGAATTTACATGTAATTAAGATGATGAACAACGTTATAGTATTTAGAATCTACATTTCAAGACCATCATGTATATTTGTGAAGTTGATAAGAAATATTTATCAACCAGGTCAAATTGGTATCTTCCAATAAACTTTTTTAGAAACAGGACGAGTTGACGTTCTTTGAAATAACCTGGGCTCATCATTTTTCTGCTCAGACACTGGTGACGTTCATAGCTAGCAATGTCCATTATATCTACACATGAACTTATTGAAATTAAAAAATGTAATTACTCTTTTAGAAATAACAACATAGCAGATGTTCCCATGGTAAGGACAACTACCCATGGGCTACACTCAGATATGCAGGAGATACTCTGGAACGAACTGCCAATTAAGATGAGGGAAGAAATGCCATTGGGTCAGTTTAAAAGTTTGGTTGGTAATGAGGGCAGTTTGTGTCAGTGTTCCTCCTGCAGATCTCGGTGAGCTGTAGATCATTTATTTATTTATCTTGTATACTCTGGCTTTTAAATTTTGAGGCATAACCTTTATTTGCGTTCTAAGTGCTTGAATTACTTTTAGCGTTTAATATAATATTTATTGCATGAATGTTAGGTTTATCTGTATTTTATGTTTGCTTTATATGCTTTAATTGTGCTTATTAATTGCTGTGCTTGATAACATTATTTATTCTTTGTATGATGTGCTTTATGTTTTATGTGTTTTATGTATTGTGCTTGTCATATATGTATATATATATTGGAAGATGTGATGCGAGTGCCAATGAGACAACTCTCCATCCAAATAACAATTTTAAAAAAAGTAAACCGTTATAAGTCAATGTACGGCCTTCAACACGGAGCCTTGGCTCACACCGAACAACAAGCTGTAAAGGGCCCCAACATTACTAGTGCAAAACCATTCAAACGGGAAAACCAACGGTCTAATCTATATAAAATTAAAAAAACGAGAAACGAGAAACACGTATAAACTACATAAACAAACGGATAAAAGCTCTACAGAGCTTATGCTGTATTGTTATATGTATAACCGACTTTAAATAAATCTTTTATGCTTATGCTGTTTATACGTTTTATAAAATCTGAATAGCAACTGCAAGCTCTTGAATACCGAATTAATTGAGAAATGTATGTCCCATTTGCAGGGGAAGTTGGTTTATTGCTGCTATGTTGCGGAAAATTTATAATTTTAAAATTAAAATCGTCTCGGTTGTCATAGATGCTGGTATTGAGATAACCACTTATGTCAAATTCGAGATATAAATCTAACAATGGGGCGAAGGAAGCCGTGTCTGTTGTTACTTAATTTTCTTGTTCTGGAGGATATATTGATGGAACCAGATCAGAAAAGTTTGGACTGTTAATGGAAATCACATCCGTATTCATTAATATCTCTGAATGTGAAATTAAATGATCGGGCTTCTTTGAATTTATTGTATTTGACGTGTGTGTGCAGAAACCTCGGAGACCCGATTCATATGAAAATAAGAAGAGGTCGGCAAGGAGAGGCACACAGTTCGTTCCCATAAGAATGCCGATAACTTGCTGAAAAAGTCTACCTCCAAATTCAACAAATATGTTGTCAATGAGAAACTCCAGCATATATATACTGATCACATGACAATCTTCCGATGTGTAGCAGGTTTTACCTTATTGTTAACTATTAACAAAATATGCTGAATGGTATCCTAAAGCCAAAAATTTATAGAGCATGTTGCCATTTTTGTCGGCGTCGTCGTCGGCGGCGGCGTCCACAAATGTTCACTCTGTGGGTAAAGTTTTTGAAATTTTAACAACTTTCTTAAACTATCCTGGAATTTTACCAAACTTGGGTAAAAGCTAGTTTATGATCTAAAGATAGTATTCAGACGAAAATTTTGTAAAATTTGTATTTCTGTTTTTCCGTATTTTATATATATATATATATCACAATCATAGGTTTGAACGTAGTTTTCAATTTAGACTCGTTTATATTTTTTCGTTTGGGCTTGTATCATATTTTCCCTCCAGTTTATATGATCCATTCATCCTGTATTGACTCTTAAAATACAAGAGTTTCTACAAATGAGGGTACATTTTATATGGCCTTCCAAATACCGTTTCGATCCCTAACATCACTGAAGAGACATTTATTGTCGAAATCCGGATCTGGTGTACAAATAAATATTAACACCTTGTGTTTGTGGCATAACATCGTGGCCACAAGTTAATTGTTTTCTGTTAAGTATTAAATTTATATTAAGATCTATTTTGTTACATCTTGTGATCAATTTTATTTGGCAATCGCCAATGGCAGTCAGCAAGTTAAAGAACATCAGTTGTTCGACCTGTAAGTCGAATCCGTTTTGTTTAAATTTACTTCTTCACTTTTTTGGTCTTTTGGAAAATGTTGTTTGTGCTGTATTTAGACCCTTCTACAACAAAATTTGTTTTACATGCACACGTATAAAAATTGCGGTTTTTATCCAACGCAATCATAGGTTTGAACGTAGTTTTCAATTTAGACTCGTTTATATTTTTTCGTTTGGGCTTGTATCATATTTTCCCTCCGGTTTATATGATCCGTTCATCCTATATTGACTCTTAAAATTCAAGAGTTTCTACAAATGAGGGTACATTTTATATGGCCTTCCAAATACCGTTTCGATCCCTAACATCACTGAAGAGACATTTATTGTCGAAATCCGGATCTGGTGTACAAAAAAATATTAACACCTTGTGTTTGTGGCATAACATCGTGGCCACAAGTTAATTGTTTTCTGTTAAGTATTAAATTTATATTAAGATCCATTTTGTTACATCTTGTGATCAATTTTATTTGGCAATCGCCAATGGCAGTCAGCAGGGTTAAAGAACATATCAGTTGTTCGACCTGTTAGTCAAATACGTTTTGTTTAAATTCACTTCTTCACTTTTTTGGTCTTTTGGAAAATGTTGTTTGTGCTGTATTTAGACCCTTCTACAACGAAATTTGTTTTACATGCACACGTATAAAAATTGCGGTTTTTATCCAACGCAATCATGGTTTGAACGTAGTTTTCAATTTAGACTCGTTTATATTTTTTCGTTTGGGCTTGTATCATATTTTCCCTCCGGTTTATATGATCCGTTCATCCTATATTGACTCTTAAAATTCAAGAGTTTCTACAAATGAGGGTACATTTTATATGGCCTTCCAAATACCGTTTCGATCCCTAACATCACTGAAGAGACATTTATTGTCGAAATCCGGATCTGGTTTACAAAAAAATATTAACACCTTGTGTTTGTGGCATAACATCGTGGCCACAAGTTAATTGTTTTCTGTTAAGTATTAAATTTATATTAAGATCCATTTTGTTACATCTTGTGATCAATTTTATTTGGCAATCGCCAATGGCAGTCAGCAAGTTAAAGAACATCAGTTGTTCGACCTGTAAGTCGAATCCGTTTTGTTTAAATTTACTTCTTCACTTTTTTGGTCTTTTGGAAAATGTTGTTTGTGCTGTATTTAGACCCTTCTACAACAAAATTTGTTTTACATGCACACGTATAAAAATTGCGGTTTTTATCCAACGCAATCATAGGTTTGAACGTAGTTTTCAATTTAGACTCGTTTATATTTTTTCGTTTGGGCTTGTATCATATTTTCCCTCCGGTTTATATGATCCGTTCATCCTATATTGACTCTTAAAATTCAAGAGTTTCTACAAATGAGGGTACATTTTATATGGCCTTCCAAATACCGTTTCGATCCCTAACATCACTGAAGAGACATTTATTGTCGAAATCCGGATCTGGTGTACAAAAAAATATTAACACCTTGTGTTTGTGGCATAACATCGTGGCCACAAGTTAATTGTTTTCTGTTAAGTATTAAATTTATATTAAGATCCATTTTGTTACATCTTGTGATCAATTTTATTTGGCAATCGCCAATGGCAGTCAGCAGGGTTAAAGAACATATCAGTTGTTCGACCTGTTAGTCAAATACGTTTTGTTTAAATTCACTTCTTCACTTTTTTGGTCTTTTGGAAAATGTTGTTTGTGCTGTATTTAGACCCTTCTACAACGAAATTTGTTTTACATGCACACGTATAAAAATTGCGGTTTTTATCCAACGCAATCATAGGTTTGAACGTAGTTTTCAATTTAGACTCGTTTATATTTTTTCGTTTGGGCTTGTATCATATTTTCCCTCCGGTTTATATGATCCGTTCATCCTATATTGACTCTTAAAATTCAAGAGTTTCTACAAATGAGGGTACATTTTATATGGCCTTCCAAATACCGTTTCGATCCCTAACATCACTGAAGAGACATTTATTGTCGAAATCCGGATCTGGTTTACAAAAAAATATTAACACCTTGTGTTTGTGGCATAACATCGTGGCCACAAGTTAATTGTTTTCTGTTAAGTATTAAATTTATATTAAGATCCATTTTGTTACATCTTGTGATCAATTTTATTTGGCAATCGCCAATGGCAGTCAGCAGGGTTAAAGAACATCAGTTGTTCGACCTGTTAGTCAAATACGTTTTGTTTAAATTCACTTCTTCACTTTTTTGGTCTTTTGGAAAATGTTGTTTGTGCTGTATTTAGACCCTTCTACAACGAAATTTGTTTTACATGCACACGTATAAAAATTGCGGTTTTTATCCAACGCAATCATAGGTTTGAATGTAGTTTTCAATTTAGACTCGTTTATATTTTTTCGTTTGGGCTTGTATCATATTTTCCCTCCGGTTTATATGATCCGTTCATCCTATATTGACTCTTAAAATTCAAGAGTTTCTACAAATGAGGGTACATTTTATATGGCCTTCCAAATACCGTTTCGATCCCTAACATCACTGAAGAGACATTTATTGTCGAAATCCGGATCTGGTGTACAAATAAATATTAACACCTTGTGTTTGTGGCATAACATCGTGGCCACAAGTTAATTGTTTTCTGTTAAGTATTAAATTTATATTAAGATCCATTTTGTTACATCTTGTGATCAATTTTATTTGGCAATCGCCAATGGCAGTCAGCAGGGTTAAAGAACATCAGTTGTTCGACCTGTTAGTCAAATACGTTTTGTTTAAATTTACTTCTTCACCTTTTTGGTCTTTTGGAAAATGATGTTTATCAAATGGTACCAGGATTATAATTTAGTACGCCAGACGCGCGTTTCGTCTACATAAGACTCATCAGAGACGCTCATATCAAAATATTTATAAAGGCAAACAAGTACAAAGTTGAAGAGCATTTAGAATTCAAAATTCCAAATAGTTGTGCAAATACGGCTAAGGTAATCTATGCCTGGAATAAGAGAATCCTTAGTTTTTTCGAAAAATTCAAAGTTCAGTAAACAGGAAATTTCTAAAAACGACCACATTATTGATATTCATGTCAACACCCATTTTCCACCTAAAATTTCAAAATAGGAATGACTAATATGACAATGGATCATAGCTAAAACAATGACTAGATAGAAGATAGGTCTTTTTGTTGAAGACTTGCATATAAGCGTTGTTTTCGTGATGTCACGAATAGCATACATTTTGATTTTTTATGACAATTTCCATTGAATTTTTGGACTCGAAGATGACAAGTGTAAACAAAAATTATGTTAAACATAATGTTTATTACAACATTCTACATATCTGACATCCGCTTCTAGTTTTTGAAGCATATGCTCTATGTTTCCCATGCCTTAATCTGGTTAAAACCAAGAGAAGTTTTGTCAAATTTCACTAAATATCTATTTTGGCTAATTTGAATACTAAATGTTAAAATTAATAAGAAAAAAGTGATTGACTATCAGCTGGCTTTAAATAAATAGAGGTACACTCAGATTGATAGAGTGTGTCTTGTAACTGGTATCTACAGGAGTACACTAAGTTTGTTAGAGTGTGTCTTGTAACTAGTATCTACAGGAGTACACTAAGATTGATAGAGTATGTCTTGTAACTGGTATCTACAGGAGTACACTAAGTTTGTTAGAGTGTGTCTTGTAACTGGTATCTACAGGAGTACACTAAGATTGATAGAGTATGTCTTGTAACTGGTATCTACAGGAGTACACTTAGATTGATAGGGTGTGTCTTGTAACTAGTATCTACTAGAGTACACTTAGAATGTTGGAGTGGTATCTACAGGAGTACACATATATTGTTAGAGTGTGTCTTGTAACTGGTATCTACAGGATTACACTAAGATTGATAGAGTGTGTCTTGTAACTGGTATCTACAGTTTATTCTTATATGATTTACCGTTACACCACCGTCCGAGGGGACTTTTTAACGAACATGTTAAATCCTACCACATTTTGTATTTTGACAATTCTTGAGTCTGCTACTAGTATTCAATGATTGTTGTAAGTTTTTGTCTGTCATATTTGTTTTGAGAATATAATTATGTCATAAATTAATTAGTTGGTTTCTCGTTTGAATTTGTTCATATTTTGTTATTTTTTGCTTTTTTTCAACTGACTTAAGGAATGTGTTTTACTCATTGTTGCATGCCGTACCTTTAGGTACTTCATCAACGTAATTTGGACGATCGTTGGGAATCTTATCACATCTCCTTCCTGATATATCGATACTAGTGTCAATCTGAACGCAATTCTATATCATACTGTTGTTCTATGTAATCTCATGTCTTCTGCCACTGAGTTAAGTTATAACGACACACAGTTTCGTATTATATATAGAAGGATTTGGATGATGAGATCAAGCAACATACTAGAGTGTTATTTTTTCTTGTATACACTTTCTTTACATACTAAGATAATATATATAAAAATAAATATCACGAAAACAAACAATTTCTTTGACTGGTGTTTTACATTAAAGGAGTCTACTGGAGTTCAATGACGTTTTGGTATTAGGTACGTAAATTGGTGTTCTCATGCATTTTTATGATATTTTATCTTGCATGCAACTAGAGATCAAACTGCGTCAACCTTTTGTTAGAAATGAATTCCGTAGATATTTGGATATAATGTGGTAAGAAGATCCACAATAATTTATACTAATTTAAGATCATTTAATTAGCCCCACGAATGTTGTCAGGATATCGAGAATAATTTGCCCTACGTTTGTTTTTGCGAAATTACATTGATTATATTGTTCGATATGTCTCTGATTCTATTGTTCGATATGTCTCTGATTCTATACATTTGTACGTCTACTTTTTGAATATATATTTTGCTCAATCTCGGAAGGTATAAAAACGTAATAATAACAAGTTTGTCATACTCATTTGTAGTTTCTAATGCTCAAATAGCATTCAAAATGTCCGTGAGATCCTGTTAGCTTACATTGCTTTTGGTGAACATGAGTAATGAATGACATTATATTAACTTCTCTGTCGGAAATAATGTATCAAATCTAAAAAACAAAATAATGTTTTTATAGTAATATTGTTTTTGCTTTGTCTTTAAACTCCATAAACACTTTGCCTACAGATGTGAATAAGTATCGAATGTTTTTACAATCAAAATCAATGATCTAATCGAACTCATATCCGTCTATATTTAGGAAATAACGTATAAAAGTCTATATGACTTTTTCTACATTCTATATAAAATGACCATGATAGTAAATTCAACATAGATATAACAAGATGTGGTATGAGTGCAAATGAGAAAACTCTCCATCCAAGTAATAATTTGTAAAAGTAAACCATTATAGGTCAAAGTACGGTCTTCAACACGATGCCTTGGCTATAGCTAACACCGAACAACAAGTTATAAAGGGTCCAAAATGACTAGTGTAAATCCATTCAAAATGGAAAACCGACGGTCTAATCTATATTTAAAAAAAACGAGACCAGAAACACTTATGAACAAACGACAACCACTGGACATCAGGTTCCTGACTTAAAACAGGTGCAAACAAATGCAGCGGGTTAAACGATACCAACCTTCACCCTTACATGAAGCAATAGTGTTACATCACAACATAGAAAGACACACTATAAAATATCAATTAAAATGGCTTAACTAAATCAAAAGACATATAAACAAAAATAAGTGAACATACACTAAACAAAAAAATTTGATCTTTGACACAATGCAAATACAAAATCAATAAAATAAGGGATGATATGTTAAACAATATCAGAAAGGCAACCATAACCTGGCACAAAATGCCGCCAAATAAAAAATAATTTTGTTCTAAGGTACTAGTATACAGTCATGGAATACGAACATATTTTTTACAAAAATAAATAATTTTGTTGTTCATATAGTACCAGAACAGAATAGACTGATTTATTGAAAGGTGTTTGTTAACATGTTTAACGTCCAGTAAGTAATCTTTCATGCATATCTAGTAGAATTCAACTCTGAAATAATCGTAGTTTTTTTAACGCTGTAACGCTAAAAATAACGTTAAGTGCAACAATATATTTCAAATTTTAGTGTTTTTTCTTCTCGGAGGCTACAATTTTTTGCATTTTGTTTTGTAACCTTGCAATTTTGACGACCGGAACAACCTTTTAATCATTCGGAATGAGCACGTTACAGCTATATGAAAAAATTATTTTGAGGCACGGGGTTTATTTAACACAATTTATATTTGAATTATTATTGATATGTAATATCTATAAATTGACTGTTAACAAAATACTTAGTACTAAGGATTTTCAACCCACTGACTGGATTAATTAAGCTGTATTTGGCAAAACCTTTCATAAACTTTGGCCTTTACTGCTCATCAGCATCATACTTTACTTGGTCTTTTCTTTGTTTGGTTCGAGCGTCACTGATGAGTCTTTTGTAGACAAAACGCGCATCTGGCACAAAAAACCCGAACGTTGCAGGTGCGTTAGCCTCCAATCTTATTGATAAGTATTGCCGAAGGTCATTGGTTCTCTCTCGGCACTTTGACTCCATCCGTCGAAAAGAAGAATTATTAAAAATATCAGCAATCAATCTATAATTACATGAACACTACAGAATTTTATCCAACCATAGAAATTACGAATATCTCTCAAGTCAAAACAGTTCTATTCATTTCTTCAAGACAAATATCCAAGTACTCACACCCTGTTTGGAGCCTCAAATGTCATATTTAATATGTGTGTTGCTTTGAGATTTGGTATTATTTGGTTTACTTTTTGTTTATTTAGTTTGTCGGACATTACCCTTGTCATAACACAAAAACATTTCTAAAAACATCTCACAAAATTCTTAAAGGAAACTCAAAATTCATCGTTCGAAAAAATACATGTCCTTTGTTAGTCTTGTATTATTTTAACTTTTTGTTTCTTGTGTACAATTTGGAGTTTAGTATGGCGTTCATTATCACTGAACAGGTATATATTTGTTTAGGAGCCAGCTGAAGAACGCCTCCGGGTGCGGGAATTTCTCGTTACATTGAAGACCTGTTGGTGACTTTCTGCTGTTGTCTGCTCTATGGTCGGGTTGTTGTCTCTTTGGCACATTCCCCATTTCCATTCTCACTTTTATGTATATGGAAAAATCAATGTAACAGTTCTGTGGGAAAATTATCATTATAACTTGAGTTGGGTAGGAAGACCATTTATATATGCTTGATATATAAAGGGAGATAACAAGATTCAAGTTTTATTTCTAGACAGTATAATAGTAAATGAAAAAATAACAAAAGCATGAAACACATATACGTGATTACACAAGTACTTAATATATAACTTTCATATCAATTCTTCACATTTTACAAAAATGCGTTATCATAGGAATTTGTAACTAACAGTTTATTGGTAGATCTGTCATAGTGCAAAGCTTCCGGATATGTCAACCCATCTTCTTTAGATAAAAGTTGTTTATGAAATAATCCATTATTTGAGATAACTACTACATTACAAGACGCACCTCCCGATACGTTTACACTGTTGTCTACTGCGATTCCATTTGGGGATTTCAAAACATTCTCATCTTTGAATGTCCACACTTTATAAGATATGTGCTCACCTGTACCCATGCATAATGTATCCATGCAGGTAACACTATGAGTTTTCCTGTCGGTGTAGTATATTATATTACGTAGTATTGCCAAGTAGGCATGGGGCGACATTTCACTAGATATAACATTATTAATGAATTGTTCTTTCAGATTAATCTCCTGTGTTCCAAGATTTCCAGCACAGTAACATAAGCAATTGTCATTGAACAATGCCGCTCCAAGACTGTGTGAATTTTAGTAAATTGTTTTCTTTACGTTTTTATTTTCGATATCAATTAAATATATCTGTCTTGAATAGCTTTCATCACCGGACGTGACAACAATGGTACAAACATTACCAATAGAAACTACATCGATCACGCAGAGGACCAATATTCTTCATTTCGAAATCTTCAGATCAATCTGGTTTGAAGACTTTAATTTTACCCCAATGCGAACACGTGAACACCATTCTACCACCAGGAAGCATGGAACAACCATTGACATTTGCCAACATTGTGTACATCTTACGTTCTAAGGTGAGTGTATTATTATACAAACATCTGGATGGTTCAGATTCTTCAGCATTTAATGAAGTGACATGTTTTTAAGATTCTTCAGATACATCAGGTTGCTCTTACTATTCTTCATTAAAACATTTTTTGCCATCTTGGCACTCAGTTATGGAATGTTTATCATCGTGCGTGAATTTATCACTTTGGAGTTGGTCACAATCGCCTTAAAAATTAACGTGATGATTGAAATTTCTGAGTCAGGATGGAATATCTGAAATGACTATAAACAAGAACTTCATGGTGTCCATCATCAATACAAAACTCCTTTTAAATATACACACGCGTGAACATCGTTTTATAACACAACAATGACAATCAGTTGGTCTATTGCATTATATCAGCTCTTTAATGTTTCTACAAGGTTTTAATTTTCAATATTGGGATTCCGCCAGTTTCTGTTTGATACCTTGATTTGTCTCTTCTTTATCGATTATCGAGATTTGAACATCGATAATATACTTTATCCTGCAATTGGGTGTCCTACTATATACAGCCCTACAGATATCGCTATGCTGTATCTGTATTCTATACAGATATCGCTTTGAAGCTCCGCCCACTGCCGGACTGAGTATTGTTTGAACCTGTGTGACATCAGAATGTGTATTACAGTTGTATTCCAATGACGATGGCAATTGTCGATTTCAAAACTTGAATGTGTATAATTGTGTTACAAAATCAACCATGTCAATTTCAGCATGTAGGTTTAGTGAATGTCAAGTCTGAAGCGTAGGACAACTCGCTCGTACACTTCTGTTTCAAATTTGACAATGTTTTGTTATTTGTTTTTACTGTTGAAATTAGTTGTTATGTTAAAATATATAATTATTCACCTTGAGCGATGTATTATTGTTGACCATTCGAGATTCTTTTTTGCGAACCCGTCTTCATCGTAATGTGTGATTTTGATATTACTACGCGGGCCTCAAGGGATTACAAATCGAAAACAAATGCTAAATATGTTAGTTTTTGTGCCTTTCAAAACACAAACAATATACAAAATTAATTGCAGGATAAAGACAATAACTGTTTAGTGTCTTTAAATATCAGCTGCATTTGTTCTCGGCTCGAAACAGGTGTAGTAGCTCGCTAAAAGCTCGCATACACCTTGTTTCCTAGCCTCGTACAAATACAGCTGATATTTAAAGACACTAAACAGTTATTGTCTATGTAATCTGAATTTTTTACCTCAATCATTAAAAACTAAATTTTGAACATTATGAAGTGCGCATCTGAGGTAGTATATAAAATAGGTTTCAGGGTATTGTTTCCATCATCAGACTGACTTTTAGTCATAGATAAGACTTCCAGTTTTAAACATGCACAAGAACAACTAATCGTATGATAGATTACCAAAATGAAAAATAAATAAGCCAATCAGAGCGTTCTCCATATCATGGTTTTTAAATCGCTAGAAGCACAACTATTATACCTCCTTAGAGGCAATTATTTTTCGCGTTAATTTATATCCACATGTAAACTACGATTATACTACTATAATATACTATAATATATAGAGACTCTCTGTATTTTATCTACTTTCTTTCTGAAATATTTACTATCTAAGGGGTCATACCAGTTGCATATATATTGAAATAAGTAAAACATGTGGAAACAAGAATGTGTCCATAGTATACGGATGCCACATCGGCACTATCATTTACTTTTTTACTGGACCGTGAAATGGGGTAAAATCTCTAATTTGGCATTAAAATTATAAAGATCTTATCACAGGGAACATATTTACTAAGTTTCGAGTTGGTTGGACTTCATCTTCATCAAAAACTACCTCGACAAAAACTTTAACCTGAAGCAGGACAGACGGACGGACGAACGCACGAACGGAAGAACAGACTAGAAAACATAAATCCCATAAATGGGGCATAAAAATTTATTGTTGAAAGTGAAAACTTTAACCTGAAGCGGGACAGAAGGACGGACGAACGAACGAACGAACGGACGAACAGACTAGAAAACATAATTCCCATAAATGGGGCATAAAAAACTATTGTTGAAAGTGAAAGTAGTGATTTGGCAAAAATGAAAGTAGGGTAGATATTAGAGGTAGGCAGGACTTATCTGGGACGTCGGGATCGGGTGTTTTTAAACTCGGGATTTCTGGATTGATCCTTACGGTATGCGGGAAATTTTTTTCCATTTCGGGATGTCGGGATATTAATTTCGCTAGAAATACGCACCTCGGGATTTCATGTTTTTAAGCCCGGGATTTTTGGATCGGGGCCCCTCAGACCCCCCTCAAATGAGCCTTAGTCATTTATACGAGATTCAAATCCTACCAATGGCATGTTTATAGGGCTCTCAAAATGGATTGTCCTAGAAGCATATTTTATTAGAATAATAATGGTCTATTAGCAGTTTCATTTATTTCATGTTTGAAGCGGTGCAAATTTTTTATTTAATTTGACTTTTATAACCAAAAAAATGCATTGTAGCAAAGGGGAAGAATAATTGTGGTAGAAGGCCAGAAACACGAAAATAATTGAATTTAACAGAAAGGAAACACATAACAGACTTTGAAAAAAAGGGAGAGGGCTGTTGATACCTTATATGAAATTCTCCAGTCATAATAACTTTTACAACAATTCACCCTACAACAGTTTACTAGCTGTATATGCCCGCGAGTTCGCAGGTGTGTTCTAGTAGGAAATACATTTGTAAATGTAAACTTTCATATCTAAATTTTAGTGGAAAAAACACTACATACCTTTATATCTCTCAATACCTTTAAAGCTTCATAGATAACAACAGTGAGGATATATATATTACAGTGCAGACGATTTGGTGTCAAGATATCTCAGTAGCATGGGTTCGAATCCCGACGAGGAAAGAACAAAACATTTGCGAAAACAAATTTACAGAATTAACATTGTTGGGTTGATGTTGTGACGAGTTATATATGTATATATATAGAGAGAAAAGAATAAATTGAAAACAACGTTACAACATTTTCCAAAAGACAAAAAAAAGTGAAATAGTCTATTTTAACAAAACGCATTTGACTAACAGGTCGAATAACTGATGTTCTTAAACCATGCTGACTGCCATTGATGACTACCAAATGAATTTTCACCAGATCTAAAAAATGGATCTTAATATTAATTTAGTACCGAACAGAAAACATTGAACTTGTGGAAAAGATGGTATACCACAAACATGAGGTGCAAAAATGTGTACACATATATAAATACATACCTGTCCTTGGACATTTATATACAAGATAAACAAACCAATGATGTTTTAAAAACTGGATATACTTTTTGTAATACTTGTAAAAACATCATGTAATGTTAAAAATATTTACGACATTATATATAATACTTAAACATATGAAGGGAAGCATAAATCTAAATACAAAATTTTAATTATAATTAAAAAAATATGGCAATGTCATCTTAAACAAGCAGGTTAAAAGAAAAAAAAAAGAGTTTAAACATTTGGTAAAGTATCTTTACGTCAAAATATCACAGGGGCTACCAAGTTTGGGGGTGAGGATGGTTAAGCGATGCGTCTTTTCTGTTGCTTTTACACATTTCATATTTTGGGTTTTATATTGTCTTTAATTAGTTTTAGTAAAGTTTCTTTTGTACGATTTTCCACTGTGGCAAAAAACCTTTTTTGGCTGTCTCTTGCGATTTTGATCCTATTTTTTTAAAACTACGAAATCAAGAATTCACAAAAATGCAAGTTTTCAATCGACAAAAAACTGTACCCACGAAAATAAATGATTTCACAGGATTAGATTGCATGTCAATTTTTTTCTTAAAAGATATTCCAATACTTAAATAAATATATCTTACTTACAGGATGAAAGCCGAATATACCACTTTGAAATTAATTCTTCAAATTGTGGAGGTGTCAAGTCACCCTAAAAATCAAATGGAAGGGAGAAAAAATAATTGTCAAAATGTGTACCTGTTAGTAGCAGTATTAGATTGTTTTCCAATACATGTATAGTTATGATTGATAAAGAGATAAATGAAATTACACAATTAATAAAAAATACTATGGATTCATTATTAATCTATACAAGGTAACAAAATTTGTGCATTTCATGGGTACAGGTAAACCATGAATATAAAATGTTCAAGGTATTACAAATTTTCTATAAGATTGAATGGCAAAACCACGAAATCAAGTATCCACGAAAATGCAAGTTTTCCTCAATCCACTAAAAATTGGTACCCACGAAAATAAATGAATTCACAAAATTGTGTGAAATATTAAGGCCTTAATATAGATAATTCTCTTTCTGGAGAATTTTTAAAACAAAATATTATTCAAAAGATCAATTCAATATTGATATTCCTATACAGACAGTCAAAATGTAACAGTAAAAAAAGACTTTAGTCACAGCTTTAATTCAATGTCATTTTGACTATGCATGTTCTGCATGGTATGCTGGGTTCAGCAAAAAATATAAAGATAAGTTACAAGTATTACAAAACAAATGTGTTAGATTTATAAAAAAAACACTCGATATAGAACAAAAGTTGACCATAATGTATTGAATAGTATTGTTTATGTTAATATGAAAAATCGTGTTAAACAATTGAGATTAAACCATGTACATAATATTTATTACCACCATTGCCCTAATTATATACTTCACCAGACTCCTGTTTATATTATTAATCATATTTTTATATAACTCATCTATTTTTGTATATCGTAACTATAAGCTATTTACATGAAGGGACCCCATTGGAAACAAGCTTTAGAGCTTTCATGGGTTATCCCTGATAAAATATCAGCAAATTTTTATATACACTTAAGGATACTGCACTCATAATAATGCCAATATATTTTACCATATATGTGTTAGTATTGTATTTATATATCGTATATATTGTGTATTGTAATAATAAATATGCTTGATATTCTATTGAATAAAATATTATTATTATTATTATTACATTGTGTGTCAGTTTCTTCAATGTAAAACACATATCCAAATTATAAAAAGTCTGAATCAAACAATTTACAGGGCATGCGGTGTTTATACTACTTCGAAATTAATTCTACAAATTGTGGAGGTGTCAAGTTACCCAATGAAATCAAATTTTGGGTGAAAAACGAATTGTCCAAATTTGTACCTGTTAGTAGCAGTATAGGAATACTTTCCAATACATGCATACATGTAGCTAGCATTGATACAGATAAAAATGAAATTACACAATTAATAAAAGTACTATGGATGCAATATAACTATGTAACAACTTTTGTGGATTTCGTGGTTACAGTAAACCATGAATTAAAAATTTCAAAGTATAACATATTTTTTATTAGATTGTATGCAGATTTTGGCAAAACTACGAAATCAAGAATTCACAAAAATGCAAGTTTTCAATCGACATAAATCTGTGTAAAAAGATATTCCAATCTTTAATAAATATATCTTACTTACATGAAAGCCTACTAAAGACAATGTGTGTGAACGCTATACCTGTAGACTGGGCGGAACAAAGCAGAGATTAATAGAAGATATGGAGAAGCTACAGGCATCGTGAAATAAATGTCCTGCTTAAAGCTTTTACAGAACTATATAGCATATTTTGGCGTTAATATTGATTCACTTATAGGGTCTTTGCATCGGAACTAAGCACATTTATTCAAAAACCAGTTGTTGGCATGACACGGGTTATGTTCTTCTCATATATGTTATGATGGTATGATATTAAACCCCTAACGGGAAGGATTGTGCCTGATGTTCATATGATGAAATCATAATCTTTCAGTCAGTTTAATTGAAGTCTGGAGCTGGCATGTCAGTTAACTGCTAGTAGTCTGTTGTTATTTATGTATTATTGTCATTTTGTTTATTTTCTTTGGTTACATTTTCTGACATCAGACTGGGACTTGAACTGAATTTTAATGTGCGTATTGTTATGCGTTTACTTTTCTACATTGGCTAGAGGTATAGGGGGAGGGTTGAGATCTCACAAACATGTTTAACCCCGCCGCATTTTTGCGCCTGTCCCAAGTCAGGAGCCTCTGGCCTTTAATTGTTAGTCTTGAATTATTTTTAATTTCATGTGTACAATTTGGAGTTTAGTATGGCGTTCATTATTACTGAACTAGTATATATATTTGTTTAGGGGTCAGCTGAAGGACGCCTCCGAGTGCGGGGATTTCTGGCTGCATTGAAGGCATGTTGGTGACCTTCTGCTGTTGTCTTCTCTATGGTCGGGTTGTTGTCTCTTTGACACATTCCCCATTTCCATTCTCAATTTTATTTATAAGTTATGTCATATAGTTCATAAAACGTCATTTCTAACATCGTATTAAGACTAGATTATATAAGATATCTTATATACTATAAGAGATACATTGTGGTCAGAATAAATAGTAAAATGGCTTGCCATATACATTAGTAGCTGTGTTTAATAGAAATAGTCCAGTGCTATATATAAAGTTAGGAGAATGGCATTGCTCTGTTTTATGGAATCAATGTTTGGATACTTTTGTAATTTTAGAGGAAAATTTTAACAACATTCTTGGTTATAGTATCTGATCGAATGGATCAACGCCACAAAAAGTAACGTCACGGTAAATTTCTAAAAATTGGATATAAATCAAGATTAAGTGTTTAATTATGTTTTTTAATGTATTTTATAACAATTACAAGAACATTAATAGTGAACTATGATAGTAATAGTGCAACCAACTATGTCGGCCTTTCTTCCAAATACCTTTTTAGAATCCCCTCCCAAAATTCAGAAAGGAAGGTTCATAATCAGATAAACCACTGTATAGGTAGGTTTCCTTGCAGATGTTTATTCTCTGATCCCTGATTGTCGCATCCTCCCAGTAGCAAGTTCTTTGGATTTTGTTCTTGTAGAATTGACACGATGCATTTTGAATACATTTATGCAAACCCCATTGCACATTGCAAACATAATTTAAGCGTGCTGTTTCACTGTTAGGTTATTAAAATATTATCTTAAGTGATTTTAGAATTTTAGTGTGTTGAACAAAGGAATCTATCGTTTAAAACAATATAAACATAATAATAATAATAATAGATTCTTTATTTTCATAAGGTTACACTGTTGACGAAATAGTTAATCAGTCCCGAGGCCTTCTAGTTTACATATAAGAATACACAATTTTTAAAAGTTCATGTATTAACATGAACAAAAGGGTAATTAATATTCAGATGCTAAATTATTTAAACCCTTATAACAGAGGAGCGAAAGATACCAAAGGCACAGTCAAACTCATAGATCGAAAATAAACTGACTACGCCATGGCTAACAATGAAAAAGACAAACAGACAAATAATAGTACACATTATCACATATTTGTTAAGAATACGTCGGGTTTTGCATATGTTATAACCTCAAAATTGCCCGGGGCAAAAAAAGAGGTTATTGGTTATTGTGCCCTGGTTCCAAATTTTGTGATAAAATGTGTAATATTTTACCTGTTTTTCTTTAAATTGTTATAATTGAATTTTACTTTCTCTTTTTTGCCGAACTTAAATATGTGATAAATAGATTATAACATGTCTTTTCCATATTGGCCCTGGTATCATCCCTCGCCCAATATCGGCCCTCGGGTAAAGCCTCAAGGCCGATATGGGAGTCTCGGGATGATACCAGGGCCAATATGGAAAAGGGCATGTTATAATCTATACATACACAACATAGAAAACTAAAGACTAATCAAAGCGAATCCCCACCAAAAACTGGGGGTAATTGCAGGTGCTCTGGAAGGGTAAGCAAATCCTGCTCCGCATGTGGCACTCGTCGTGTTGCTCATGTTATTACAAACCCAGTAAATAGTCTAATTCGGTAGGTCACATTCATGAAAAGGGAAGTGGATTGTAGATACGACGTAAGGAACATATCAGATATTATCTATGAATGGTTATTTCATAACGATCAACTAAATCGTGATGGCGTGCGTAAAATTAGCGAACGGATGATTTCAACTACACCATTTGGAACTCTTGGTCTTATAGCTTCCTTGTGAGCAGCAACACTCTATCAAGGATATTTCATGCAAGTAATAACAAGCCAGGGAATGTCGTATTAATTGGGAGATATGTTCTCCGTTTGCAGGCGCTGCTGGAGTGTTGCTACATAGAAATGGAAAGTTTATAAACTTTCACTTTCATAAAATTTATTTCTATTATAAATGGTTAACCATCCTTACTTGTTTTTAACATTACTGATGAAAGAGAAATGATTCTTGTCCTCTTTTGCAATGCAACTTGTATAATTTGACAATATAAGTTTCGGAGCATTTCCCAGCACGGGATAGCAGTCGCCCATATTTGCAAGTATATATGCATTATTATATAGTTTCAGAACAGTAACTAGAAGATATGCTGTTACTGCAAAAATTGTTAATTTGCTTTTCCCCGAAAGAGATTTGTTAATGTGGATTCCTCGCAGTTTTTAATTATGAACGACATTATTAAATTTGATACTTTTAAAATTATTTTTTCAAAGACATTTTGTCTATTAGAAAGAACTAGTCTGACCTTAGTCTTGTATGTATTGAATATAATATCATTATCATTACACCAATTCTAAAATCTACCTTCACAAATGCATTTAAATTTGTTACTGATGCGATGACGCATACCGTATAGCAGGTTATTTTCGCAGATGTAAATTTCGCGATTTTCATTGAATTAAGTATACGAAATATTTTGGCAGTCTATATTTCGGTTATTTTGTTCTATCCGCAAAAATAAGCGAAAATGTACAGGCCGTGAAAATAACCCGCTATACGGTATATATTTTGGTGTCATCAGAATAAAGTTTAGAAGAAATATTTTCAAGCACAAAAGAATAATCATTGAGAAATATCCTAAAATTCTCTAAAATGAGATTCAATATATCATGATTATCAGAGTGATACGTTTGTAATTATCTCAATAAATAAAGGCAACAGTAGTATACCGTTGTTAGAAATTCATAAATCGATTGAGAAAAAAACAAATCCGGGTTACAAACTAAAACCGAGGGAAACACATCAATTATAAATGGAAAACAACGAAACAACAGAAATACTTAAATGCAACAAAAAACCAAACGACAATGTACAATATGATGATAGTATTAACGAAAGCGTTCCTTAAGTCTAAGAAAAGGGGACGAAAGATACCAGAGGGACTGTCAAAAAGAGCACAAGTTAAATTCAGAATCCATGAATTAATTTAAGGAGAATAGTGTTACACATATTTTCAGATCTATACTCGGTTTGTTGCCTTAAAAGAAGCTTTGATTTTACGAAATAAATATATAGTTCCTAAAAAAATAATTTATTTTTTTTTAAATTGGGAAACAGTTAGGAGTAAAACGTATAAGATTTTACAAATTCATCATGTCTTTTTATGGAATAAGCGCAATATTTGAATCAGTAAATACAAAAATAAAACTAAGCTTACATATTGATAATATCTTACATGAAATGATATATAATTATTTGACCAAGAAAAACGATTACCAATATGATGAGTATTTTTATTTTATTGAGTAATTAACATTTTGTAATACCTGTATCAGCAACACCTTCTTCGATTTCGTGTTTACTGTTTTCCCTAAAGGAACAATGTACATGTATAGCTTACATGAATAAATAATGTTATTTCACCTCTTCCCTCGTAGAAAGAGCACGGTAGTAAGAATAATTATTTTTGTGCTATGCAGTCCAGTGGAATGTTTATCTTGTGATGATCTAGATTATATTTGCAAAAGAAATATAGCGCAAAAAGTGCTCCAGTTGAATGGAGAAAAATGTAACAGCAGCTTTAATAATCAGCTTGACCTTTAGTATCGTGTCTGCATGGCTGCTGATTGACTTCTGTTTGTACCGGAAGCGGAAACGAAATGCACGTGAAGAACGAATTGCATTAGAACGATTAAAACCTCGCAAAGTTGGTTTTTCAAACCAGGAGACAAATCGCCAGGTCAAACGGAGGAGAAATGTTGGACTGGGGAAATCCCGCAACAATAGGAATGTCCTGCCAAGGAAAAAAAATAATAATCTTTGGGCAAAACCGCGTAAAGCTGTGGCTGTGTAAATGTTTGTATAGTTCTTGCCGCAAACATTTTTTTAATTAGGGAAAATCATTCCTTAAAGAGAAATCCTCTGAGTAAAGTTCAGTGTTTTTATTCTACAGGAATCATTTCCAAGACAAACTGGATCGTTCCGAATATTGAAGGAGCTATTTAGTCATGTTTTGTGGTTATAGATATACATTCGGGGTAATCTGAATTTCATCGTTATAAAGAATTCCTTTTATCCACTTTGAAGAGAAATATTTAATTTTAGACGACTTGTCTTGTTAAAGTGTGGATATTTCACTGTCTTAATTCTTATTCGTTGTTTTTGTACATAGTTCGTAAAATACACATTCACCGTGTATGTCAGAGACAAGTACAATACAACACAAGAACAGTTATATCAACTTAACATGTGTGTGTGTGGAGGAGGAGGAAGGGATTGTTGTTGTTGACAGATTTTCGCAGATTGAATTCATGTACGCTTGTTGCAACGAACGCTTTGTTTCACAGCTTCGCTTCGCGAAAATAACTGTTCCTTTTTAACACAATTATTTCCTGCATTGCGTGTTACCGTTTACTGAATGGACCCTGATGTGTTTGCTCTTCAACTTTGTACTTGTTTGTTTGGCTTCATCAATATTTTGATTTGAGCGTCACTGATGAGTCTTAATGTAGACGAAACGGGCGTCTGGTGTACTAAATTATAATCCTGGTACCTTTGATAACTATTACCACTAAAATGAATTATTGTTTTATTCAATATGTACGGCATAATAATATAGAGACTTAGTCTTATGGGACAGACAATATATTGTATATCCTGGCCTGGTAAAGAGCTGAAATTAGATAACTTTGCCTCAGGTAGAATGAAAATGAATATGCAATACAGGAAATAATTATGTTAAAAAAAGTAACAAAATTGAGAATGGAAATGGGGAATGTGCCAAAGAGACAACAACTCGGCCATAGAAAAAAACAACAGCAGAAGGTCACCAACAGGTCTTCAATGTAGCGAGAAATTCCCGTACCCGGAGGCGTCCTTCACCTGGCCCCCAAACAAATATATACTAGTTCAGTGATAACGAACGCCATACCAATCTCCAAATTGTACACAAGAAACTAAAATTTAAATAATACAAGACTAACAAAGGCCAGAGGCTCCTGACTTGGGACAGGCGCAACAATACATTTTTGCGAAGCGAATCTGAAAAAAATATCTGTAACATTTCTACCGCAGGAATATATTACCTTATATGTATTTGGCAACTCTTTTCGAAAGTTTTGGTCGTAAATGCTCTTCAACTTATTACTTTATTTGGCCTATTTATCATTTTTTATTCGAGCGTCACTGATGAGTCTTTTGAAGAGGAAACGTGCGTCTGGCGTTGATACAAAATTTCCATCCTGGCATCTATGATGAGTTCATTTGCAATGGGTGAACATGAATTCAATCTACAAAAAATATATCTGCCTCAACATAAACCCCTCCCCTCCTCCTTACACACACCATATTATCATGTGACCTGTAAATGTTCTTGTGTTGTATTGTAGTTGTCTCTGCTATACACGATGTATGTATATTTTACGAAGTATGTAAAAACAAACACACCAGTAGACATTTGTTAATATGGGTAAAGGTGTGGCATATCATATTATATATACATTTTGTATTTTGAAATAATAAAAAATCGAATGTTAATTTACGGTAATGATACATGAATTAAAAGGCGGTCAAATGAATCACAAAATAACTTAAACTGGACTCACAGTACAACACATACATAGACAAATTGCAACGGACATAACATGGTCCATATACTCCGATGTTGTGTTGTGGTCATATCGGATTAAAATTTGTCGCAGACCTCCCCCTTTTCACATCTTGACCTTGTATCACAAAATTCAAACTAACACAAAAAAAAATCAAAATTCAGTCATGGAACTACAAGAACAGAGAAATTAGAATGTTAAAATTAAACTTGAGAATGGAAATGGGGAATGTGTCGAAGCGACAACAACACGACCAAAGAGCAGACAACAGTCTTGTATATTATCAGAGCCTAAATCTGAAGCATGAGTAGGCATTCCTCTTCTAGTACATTATTAGAGCATAAACCTGAAGGGTTAAAGAACGGTACATATATGAGGAATATAATTTGGAAGGAAAAGGTCAAATAAGCTCGCTCCTTCATGACCGTCTGGTCAAAGTTATCACAGCTGTTGGTTGGAATCCAGTACAAGCATGCAAAAACACCACAGTCACCGGATTTGTTATAACATGAGCAACACGACGGGTACCACATGTGTAGCAGGATATGGTTACCCTTCCGGAGCACCTGAGATCACCCTTAGTTTTTGGTTGGGTTCGTGTTGCTTATTCTTTAGTTTTCAATGTTGTGTCATGTGTACTGTTGTTTGTCTGTTTGTCTTTTTCATTTTTAGCCATGGCGTTGTCAGTTAATTTTCGATTTATGAGGTTGACTGTCCCTCTTGTATCTTTCGTCCCTCTCTCTTCCAACAAGTTTCGTGAAGTCTAATCATTTATTTTCACTTATAAATCTTCAATACTTGTGAATTAAAATTAAGATTTGAAACAGGAAATATGTCAAATAGACAACAACGCGATCGAAGAGCACAAAAATTATTTTAAGTATTACAAATTGTCAGACAATCAGAAAAAAGAAATGAGAAAACTCTAAGTAATAATTTGCAAAAGTAAACCGTTATAGGTCAAATAAAGCAACAGTAGTATACCGCTGTTCAAAACTCATGGACAAAAAACAAAATCGGGGTAATAAACTAAAACCGAGGGAAACGCATTAAATATAAGAGGAGAACAACGACACAACACTAAAATGTAACACACACAGAAACGGACCAAGCATCAGACAAAATCCCACGAGAATAACAAATATAACATCAAAACCAAATACATGAATTTGGGATAGACAAGTACCGTGACACGTCTTATCGCAATGTGAAATTACGCTCAAAAATAAGAGAAAACAAACGACGCAACGTTAAAATGTAACACACACAGCAACGAACAATAATATAACAATGGCCATATTCCTGACTTGGTACAAGACATTTTTAAAGGAAAAAATGTCGGGTTGAACCTGGTTTTGTGGCATGCCAAACGTCCCTCTTTAATGGCCAGGTGAAATATAACATTAAAATGACAACACAACAGTAGTATACCGCTGTTCAAAACTCATAAATCCATGGACAAAAAACAAAATCGGGGTAACAAACTAAAACCGAAGGAAACGCATTAAATATAAGAGGAGAACAAATTCATGTATTTGGTTTTGAGAACTATAGGTCAAAGTACGGTCTTCAACACAAAACCTTGGTTTACACCAAACAGCAAGCTATAGATGACTAGTGTTAAACCATTCAAACAGGAAAACGAACGGTATAATCTTAAAAAGAAATAGAAACAAGAAACATTTATGAGCCACATCAACAATGTCAACCACCGAACATCAGGTTCCTGACTAAGACAAGTTTACACAAGCCCAGTAGTCAGCACTTTTTGTGCTGACATGAATTATCATTGATATTGTTATATTTATAAATTAACTGTTTAAAAAATTTTGAATTTTTTGAAATAATAAGGCTTTTGCTACCTCAGGCATAGATTAGCTTAGCTGTATTTGGCAACACTTTTAGGAATTTTGGATCTCAATGCTCTTCAACTTTGTACTTTATTTGGCTTTTTAAACTTTTTTGGATTCGAGCGTCACTGATGAGTCTTTTGTAGACGAAACGCGCGTCTGGCGTATATACAAAATGTAGTCCTGGTATCTATGATGAGTTTATTTACCTATCCTGTTTGTTTGTTTTGTTGTATATTAATGGGATTGTATGCGACTGTCATACAGGTGAGAGGTTTAGCTAGCGAAATAACCATTTTCAATTCCCCATTTTCTACTGCTAAAAATTCGTGTTCCAATCTGTTGTTATCCATTCGTTTGATGTGTCTGAGCTTTTTATTTTGTCATTTGATTATAGACATTCCATTTCGAATTTTCCTCGGAGTTCGGTATTTATGTTATTTTACTTTCTGCTAGGGTTAAATTAAAAGCAGACATACTGACTACTCTTCTTTATCATTTGATAGTTTGTATCGGTTAAATGTTTAAAAACTTACTCAATATCGAAAGGCAATAGCACTTTAATTTAATGCATAAACAGAAGTGGTTCCTAAGTATTTAAGAGAAATTTTAATTTTACTGGTATCAAAATTATAATTTTCGTGCTGATGAAAAATAATTAAAAAAATAGGGAGAATGTTTTTATATTTTCTGTTTCTCCTATATGGACACAGCTTTTCAATTGATGAAATGATTAAGGGAGTTTGCTTCTCAGTTTCAAAGTAATTAACTTTTCAAAACACTAACTTCTATAGATAGGGGATTAATAAAGGAATTCAAAGAGCAAAAAAAATATATAAGTCACCGTGCTTGTTTTCGAGATATTAGCCATTGCAATTTTGGCGGGAAAATATTCTCTCTTGACTTTTCATGGCTTTATCATTGACAAGTTGAAGTTCTCAAAAACTGTTAAAAAGTAATTAAATTTTATAAGACTTTTACAGATGGCTTATCATTATACATATAAAAGATTAACAAAAAGAAAAATGGGGGTCACCAGGAATTTGAATGCATTCAAATGGATAAAACCAGAGGATTCCGAAAATCTGACACATGACAAGCCAGCTTCCTTAAAACTCTCACTTATATCTTTTAGAGCGAAATGTTTCATTTTTTTTACGAAGAAGGCAGATTTATGTGCTCTTCCATTATATCTATGTAAAATTGTATAAAGGTCATTATAATATTGTGTGTACTTTATAAATAAGTTTTACTCTCGCATTGTTGTCATTATACTGGAATTAAATGTGAATGTCGTATAAGTGAGAAGATTTATAAGCTAACTATAAAACCAGGTAAGTCCATCACTTTCCAAATAAGGAAATGCCTGTACCAAGTCAGCTATGAGACATTTTGTTTTAATCCGTTGTTGTGTTTGAGCCTTTGATTTAACCATTTGATTTTTTTTTTAATTTTCTTTTCAGTTGGGTATTTGTGTAATTTGACTTTTACTATTATTTAGATGACTTGTGTTTTAGCAAATAAATATATGAAATGGTATGTGTTTTTTTAATATATATGAAATGGTATGTGTTTTTAATATATATGAAAGGGTATGTGTCTTGAATATTTGAAAGGGTTGGAGTACTTCATGGATGTTGCAGCTGCTCGCTATACCACAAATGAATTTAAGTGCCACATGCACCTCCGGTCTGAATATTTCCAGACATCCGTAAACCGTTGAAGACCTTGGGAGTCAAAACAACGTTGGTAGGTAGATGTCTTCCTGTAGACTGTTGCCCTGTGAACCATAGAAAAAATACTGCTTTCCATGTTGGGCTAGTACAAAATAAGGAAGGTTTATATTCATGTTGCATTATGATGTTCTCATTCTAACTATGCATTACATTTGCTGCTGGATGTTCAACACCCAACCATTCCCTCCCATCATCAAAGATCTTGATCACTCCTAGTCTGTCGCCGATACACATGTAATTAAATGTAATACATTTATACCCATAACCTTTAAGTTAACTTTTATCTGTAGATAACAGGATAACTATAAGTAAATAATACATCTTTATCAGCTCAGAAGTCGGTAATTTAAAACTAAAGTGATGCCCACATGATTTATAACATACCTTTCTTGTGTTTCTGTAGATAACTTGAGAAATACTTAAGAAATGATTCCAGCTCCTTCAGGCAAAGTTGGCTTTGGGTGGATTCAACTAGTCTTTTTATGTCCCATTGAGTCATAAAGTTCCTCGGATGCTTAAAGTATTCACATACTTGGCTTTCATTTTTTTCGGATAGGGAGGATGAAGGTAATTAAAGAAAATCATAAAAGTCAGAAAGATCCTCAGATGCTCCAAGCATTCTTTTAGGGGATTGGGAGGATGCAGGTAAATTAAGAAAAGCATAAAAGTCATAAAGCTCCACACATGCTCCAAGCATTTTATTTCAGGGATTGGGAAGATAAAGGTGAATAAATAAACACTTCAGACATACCAAATTTACTGTGAATTCATTTATTTTCGTGGGCACCAATATTTGTGATTAGAAAAATCATTTTTATATCTCTTCCTGTGTTACGTTTTTATTCCCTCGTCAAACACGCGACTCAACTCTAGAGTTGATGTGAACCGTGCTATTCAGTCGCAAAACTTCATATATTTTAGTTGATTTAGAATAATATATAAGTAAGCAATGAATGTCAGTCACATGACTTCAAATATTTGGGTTGATTTAAAATACAAATATATGTTACCAATGAATGTGATTGTTAAAATTTATATATGCTTTGTGTCCTTCTTTGATGAATGTTTGTTTGTTTTTGTTTTGATTCAGATTGTGACACGGTATTGGCTGCTGTGCTCCTGTTTTGACAATTTTACCTAGTATGTCTGTTTTGTTAACACATCGTTATAAATATAATGGAATTTGATGCCACTGTCAGACAAGTGAGAGGTTAAGCATTCTTATATCAGGTTTAATCCACCATTTTCTACATTTAAAAAAGCCTGTACCAAGATAGGAGTATGACAGTTGTTATCCATTCGTTTGATGTGATTGAGCTTTTATTTTGCCATTTTGATAAACTTTCCGTTTTGAATTTTCCTCAGATTTCTGTATTTTCATGATTTTACTTTTTGAAATCAATAATGATAAAAATTTGTATAACTTTATTGAATTGTGACATAATATTAACAATGCCAGTCTGAAAAATCTGAATGCTTATTTTACATGAATTACATCAAGATATGAAGAATCGATTGTTGTGTCACATGATTGCCTATTAACCAATCAGATAACAAAGATCAAAAATAACTTACCAATGAACATTGTGTTTTAAAAATTATAAAAGATCTTCTTTAGAACCATAGGTTTTATAAAAGTATAACATACTAGATAAACCTTCATTAAATATCAATTGCATTCCAGAGACGCTACAATGTAATATTCTGATCAGGTGAATATGTATTATATTCAAGCAATATTCTTCCTTATCACATATTTGTTACGAATATGTTGGGTTTTGCATATGCAAGAACCTCAAAATTGACCGGGGCAAAAAAGAGGTTATTGGTTATTGTGCCCCGATTCCAAATGACGTGACGTCATGGCGTACTTAACAACAATTTTTAACACTTTTGTAATAAGAAATTTAAGATTTTACCAGTCATGTTTCATTAAATTGTTATAATTGATTTGTTTTGCTCTCAATTCTGCAGAACTTAAATATGTGATAAATAAATTATAACATGTCTTTTCCATTATGGCCCTGGCTACAGCCTCGAGGCCAATATGGGAGTCTCGGGATGATACCTGGGCCAATATGAACAAGAGTGCATACGCTGAAATGTCTCGCCTTCTATACTAATCATTGATATTATGTTGATAGTCCTAAGTATAAAGCTAAGCTTTATTACAACTGTCACATAATCTTAACATTAGGCAAGATAACTAAACAAAGACCAATGAACCTTGAAAATGAGGTCAAGGTCAGATGAACCATGCCAGGCAGACATGTACAGCTAACAATGCTTCTATACAACATATACAGTTGACCCATTACTTATAGTTTAAGAAAAATAGATCAAAACACAAAAACTTAACACTGTGCAATGAACCGTGAAAATGAGGTCACGGTCAAATAAAACCTGCGTTACTGACAAAAAGATCATAAAATATTTCCATACACCAAATATAGTTGACCTATGGCATATAGTATAAGATAAAAAGACCAAAACTCAAAAACTCAACTTTGACTACTGAACCATGAAAATGAGGTCAACGTCACATGACATCTGCCCGCTAGACATGTACACCTTACAATCATTCCATACAACAAATATAGTAGACCTATTGCATATAGTATGAGAAAAACAGACCAAAACACAAAAATTTAACCATAACCACTGAACCATGAAAATGAGGTCAAGGTCAGATGACACCTGCCAGTTGGACATGTACACCTTACAGTCCTTCCATACACCGAATATACTAGCCCTATTGCTTGTAGTATCTGAGATATGGACTTGACCACCAAAACTTAACCTTGTTCACTGATCCATGAAATGAGGTCGAGGTCAAGTGAAAACTGTCTGCCAGACATGAGGACCTTGCAAGGTACACACATATCAAATATAGTTATCCTATTACTTATAATAAGAGAGAATTCAACATTACAAAAAATTTGAACTTTTTTTTCAAGTGGTCACTGAACCATGAAAATGAGGTCAAGGACATTGGACATGTGACTGACGGAAACTTCGTAACATGAAGCATCTATATACAAAGTATGAAGCATCCAGGTCTTCCACCTTCTAAAATATAAAGCTTTTAAGAAGTGAGCTAACACCGCCAGATCACTATCCCTATGTCGAGCTTTCTGCAACAAAAGTTGCAGGCTCGACAAAAACTTATTTTTGACCACTGAACCATGAAAATGAGGTCAATGTCAGATGACATCTGCCCGCTAGACATGTACACCTTACAATCATTCCATACAACAAATATAGTAAACCTATTGCATAAAGTATGAGAAAAACAGACCAAAACACAAAAACTTAACTATAACCACTGAACCATGAAAATGAGGTCAAGGTCAGATGACATCTGCCTGCTAGACATGTACACCTTACAATCATTCCATACAACAAATATAGTAGACCTATTGCATAAAGTATGAGAAAAACGGACCAAAACACAAAAACTTAACTTTAACCACTGAACCATGAAAATGAGGTCAAGGTCAGGTGACACCTGCCAGTTGAACATGTACACCTTACAGTCCTTCCATACACCGAATATACTAGACCTATTGCTTATAGTATCTGAGATATGGACTTGACCACCAAAACTTAACCTTGTTCACTGATCCATGAAATGAGGTTGAGGTCAAGTGAAAACTGTCTGACGGGCATGAGGACCTTGCAAGGTACGCACATACTAAATATAGTTATCCTATTACTTACAGTAAGAGAAAATTTAACATTGCAAAAAATCTGAACTTTTTTTTTCAAGTGGTCACTGAACCATGAAAATGAGGTCAAGGACAATGGACATGTCACTGACGGAAACTTCGTAACATGAGACATCTATATACAAAATATGAAGCATCCAGGTCTTCCACCTTCTAAAATATATAGCTTTTAAGAAGTGAGCTAACACTGCCGCCGCCGCCGTAGCCGCCGCCGCCGGATCACTATCCCTATGTCGAGCTTTCTGCAACAAAAGTTGCAGGCTCGACAAAAAGGGCATGTTATAATCTATACATATAAATTGTATCTTTTTAATGATTATCATACAATTTTTATAAATAAATATAATACTCAGGGCAGATCAAAGATTTGCAGACAAATGGGACAGTTATTGTTCATAATGTTGAAAAGGTCCTTTTTCATATGATTTTATGCCAAAAATTGAGAAATGTTTTGTTGGTAAAGGGATCCTCTTCTTCCCCCTTCAATCCCCAACTGATACTGATACTAGATACTAATAGTAAACCATAAGATTTTCTTCAGAAATCAAGAATATATTTTTACAACTTAAAATTACATTATCAAGCCATGTATACTGTAAATAATCTATTAAATTCATCTCCAAAAATATAACTGTATCTTCGACAATAAACAATTTTTTATACACATGTTTCACATTTTACTCTGTGAAAAGCAGATTATTTAAAGATAACAACATTTTTGATTTTTTTTTTAAAAGGTGAATTTGATTCTGTTTACTTTAAATCTATGTAATGTTGCATGTTGGTTTGAACAAAAGCCTAGAAAATAGCTATCTAGCATTGAGAATTAAGTGGTCAGTACATTAACAGATAATTGTTTACATTTCAGAAATAAACAACAGACAACACTTTTTTTTCCAGCAACAAAATAGACTGTTTTGTTTTTCTATATCATACTGAATTTCTGTCAACTATTCACCCAAATAAACTCTATTTTCCAGAAAAATCCAAAAGTTTAGGATTTTTTTTACAATGAAATCTCTTATGTTTAACCCTTTTTAAAAGAAAAATCTCTCATAACTAACATGCTAAAGTAAAATCTCAACCTGCAACTTGATTTCCTATAAATACCTTACAGAATTTTATTGAGGGTCTATAAAAATAAGATGGAACTCCTTATGATACCTATGCATGCTTGAATCTTTAATACTATAAATTTAATGCAATAAATTTATTGGTGTAAATTTAAAAGGTATCAGTTAAGATCCTACTTTCTAGATGTCTAGTTTTACATTCTCATTGTATTTTAAGAAAAATATTCAAACCAAAATATTCATATCAAAATTGTAAACTATATTGACTCACAAAGTACAAATTACAGTTATACTCATAAATATGAAAAGAAGATGTGGTATGATTGCGAACAAGACATCTCTCCACGAGAGACCAAATGACACAGAAATTAAAAAATATAGGTCCCAATACCTCCTTCAACAATGAGCAAAGCCCACACCGCATAGTCAGATATAAAATGCCCAAAAATGAGTAATTTCATTGTTTCCAGTGACTGTAAAATTTTACGGGAGACACTGGTGGAACTTGTGCAAAGTTGTTTTTACATTTATTTTAATCTAATTTGAATGAAATACATTTAATTAAATAAGAGATAGAAAATTAAGGACAAAAATGTTGAAAAATCAGAGGGAACTGTAATAATAATTCAATGAATGATACTGCTCTAATGAGTACAAATCCAAACTAATAGAAATAAAATAAGTCGTGAATCTAATACTAAGGTAATACAACAATGTTTTTTTTTATTTGAAAGGCTCACTACAAAAGACACAGGATTCAAATTCAAGCAAAACAATACTTACAGCTATTAGGAGATAACTGTATTGTATTTTAAGCTCCGAAGACATCAATTGGTGATTTGATTATCGCAAGTTAAGTTTACTAGCGACGCATTAGCGGAGACAATAAACAGGTTTTTGGGCATCAATCAAATCACCAATTGATTCCTTCCGAGCTTAAAATACAATATTGTTATCTCCATTCTAATGAAACGGACAGAAAACAACATTAAAACATGTATTTAAAACCTGTCATATATCGTCAGGGTTAGCTTGTACGTTCCGTAGCATCAATTGTCAATTGATGTTATGAAAATTAGTGATGTTATCCAATCAAAATGAACGTTACAAACGATAATGCATTAGAATCAACAATGACTACATTAATCAATAATTACCACAGATTTCACCAAATTCGCAATTATCATGGAAATCACTCAATTCTAATTGACAACACATGGATCTTCAGCTTTCGATAATTTTATTTAAAATACTTAACTGACTCATTTTTTTCTCATAAAATTGATATGAATGTGTTCCTAAAATGACATTTTCTTCAAACAGCTTCTATAAGAAAATTTCTATTACTGTAATTTCAGAAATTATTGGGTGCATTTATTATTATAGTGAATTTTTTAAATATTGAGAAAAATCATTTTTAATTCATATAAAATATTTCAAAAAGTTTAAATTATTGTGATTATAACCCTGTCACTTTTTTCAAAATAATTAAAACATCGTTATAATTTCTGAATTTCTATTAGGTCAATGCATTAATCATTTTCAATCTATCTGCAATAGCAATAACAGAAATATATCATTTTCACAAAAATATATTACATATTTCACAAATTTAATATAGTAAAAATGTATTTCAAATTCAGCAAATCTATAATTGAATTGTCAATTGTAAAATTATTAATACAAATATACAAGATAAAAGGATAAAAATATACATTATATAAATATACATCAAATAATAGTCCATTTGCCAACTCCCGTAATTGACCCTGTAATTAGAGACATTTTTTTTGTTGTCTCCCTTATGAAGGACATTAATTTTTATTTACAATGGAGAGCTAGCAGAACGAGCAAATTTACCTGTGCGTAATGTGAGTAATCTTCAAGGTTTTGAATTCTTTTAATTACATTAATTTGTTGTTTAGGTATATACTTACAACATCAGAAATTATTTTTCATGAATAATTAGTTAAACTGCCAATAAATCACTTTCAATTCATCATACTTTGCATTGGCAAAAGCCAATATTGTCCGGTATAGAACCAGTCTAAGATTGACAAAGGGAAGTAATTTGTTTAAAAAGTGTGTAATAACAGAATCAAATCGGTAATTGGTAAATGGACTATTGGGCCATATAAAATGAATGCCTAATTCCACATCCCTGTAGGCAGGAACATATTTATTATATTTTGTCCTCCTTTTATCAGAAGTTAGGAGATGCAGCTGAATATTACAATTTGTAAAAATCTACAATTTAACTAAAAATGGAATCAGAATTTCACATTTTTTTATCATGGTAAGCATGGCAGCAATTGGAAATGTGCTTCAAAAATTATATATCCAAAACAGTATTTTTGCTAGAAAGGTAATTTCAGAAATTTTTAAATAAAAGAACCTGCCATGTAAATTCAAGAAAAATTATATAATGTTTTTTTTTAAAACCAGATAATAAGTAAATAGTCAAAGGACAACAAAAAATGATGTAAAATAGAAGAAGAAAAAAACAATATGAAAAAGCTTTTATTTTATTGCTTTCATTCGTTAGGGGTCACCCTAAAACCTGCAGCCAGAATGAGAATGTAAATATTTTATGGATATGAATAAATGTAGGCTATACATAAATGAAAGACCTTTTTAACCAAGCCTTTGAAAAATACATATTTAACCAAAATCTATTTCATTCTTAAACTTGAATCTTCTATCAACATTATAAATAAATTTCAACATGCAATGTTTAAAGCATTGGTTATTGATGAAATCTTGATTTTCTTAACATATTTATGAACTACTCCTCAAGCTAAAAGTACATATCACATGGTATAACAGCAGGGCTACCGGTTAATTTCCCGTCTAAGAAAATCAACTCTTGGATGAAAAATAACAAAAATTATCCCCTGGAATAAGACAAAGGTGGCCATATTTGTTCAAGTTAGGGCTTTCTAATGAAAAAAATAATATATGTTTTATTTGAAAAAGTTAACTTATTTTCTAAGGTACCAATTTTCATGGATTAAAGAAAACATTCATGTTTGTGGATATTTAATTTTGTGGTTTTGCCAAGTTTGCATTTATGCCTTTAGGAAATTTGTCTTTCGTTGAACATTAAATTTTCTGGTTCACCAATACCCACGAAAATTGGTATCCAACGAATGATAATGACTCCACAATTACGGGTTAGGGTATCTTGTCATTATACAAACTAAAAACATTGAAACCTGTTTAAGGTGGTACCTAACACTACAGGGAGATAACTCTGTAAAATCAACAGAACGTTTTAATGACATTGTGTTCTTAAGGGAATATTAAGCTTCTCAATGATCAAAATGAGTGTTTGTCAAACTGCTATATAACCAGTGTAATTTTTCTGATAAAACGGTTGGTTCAATTTTTTTGATTTTTTTATATTTTTGTCAAAGGGTCAAAGTAAATACTTTGTCAAAATTTTAAGAAAATTAAACGAGCCAAATTAATTTTAGTGTAGGTGTTAGGTACCACCTTAAACCAAACCCCCTGCAACTGATGATCTTGTTCCGAATAGACAGGTCAATGGACATTTATTATTGTATGATCATAATGTATTTACAATGTAGATGAGAGAAAATGTTTTCTTGAGGTAATAAATCCAACCTGAATTCAGTAACTTTTAAATTATATTGCTTACTGCTGTTTGCTCAAACTAAAAAGGGTTTTAAAATATCAAAAATATCTCCTTTATTCAAAGATTCTGATAAACTTTGTATTGAACTTAATATTTCATGAACAAATATATGTGTACATGTTTGTCTAGTACACACTAGTTATTTCTAGTGTATTTTTAATACAATCAAAATTAATTTTGTTCCATCCATTTTCAAATAAAATGAAAATCCAGAGATAACAGAGAAATTGAGGATGGAAATGGGGAATGTGTCAAAGAAACAACAACCCAACCAAAGAGTAGAAAACAGCCCAAGCCACCAATGGGTCTTCAACACAGCAAGAAAATCACACAAAAGGAGGCAGGCTTCAGCTCACCAATAAAAAGAGTCCCTTTTCACCATCCATTATAATTAACTCTTTCTTCGTATCACTAGTTTACTTTTTATTAAAGTGTTTCTATTGTACATTTCAACAGCAAATGTCTCAAGTCGATGCATACATCATGCATGAAGCTCACAATAACTCATGTATAGAGATTAAAAATTTTACAAAGCCTCTTATGTATGTGTTTATAATTATAATAGTTATTTTGAGATATATTACAGCAAATATGTTTTTTTTTATCATTCCTCACATCATTTGTGTTTTATATAAATAAATGGGAATCAATAAAATAAGTATATTATAGTTCTTAAAAAGTTGAATAAATGACTTCCTGAAAAATCCAAGGTTTGTTGAATATAGATGATTATCATTTCATTTCTTATTTTTGCCACTTAAAGGTAGGTCCTACAGGAAAAACCTTTTTTAATTAACATAATATAATTTTTATATATAACCATGAAATAAATGTACAGTTGCCATGGCAACAACAGAGGAATTCTTCTCATTAAAGACATCCAACAGATTCATAGTTAACAATTTAAAGCACCTAAATGACCCTGACTGGTATCAACTCCAAACATCACAAGAGTAACGTCCCTTGTTCTGCATTTTCTTGATGTAGTTCTCAGCTTTTTCATTATCCATATTTCCTTTCTCCATCAGAACTTTCAGGATAACATTATGTACATCTCTGGCCATATTACGAGCATCACTAAAACAAACAAAATATAGAATATAAATCAATTCAATTAAAAATGTTGTTTACTGTAAATTCATTTATTTTTTATAGATTGAAAAAAAAAATCATGTGGATACATGTACTTGATTTTGTGGGTTTGTCCAAGTTGGCATAAAAGCCTATGAAAAATTTGTATTTGGTTGAAAATTTGAATTTGTGGTTCAGTTTTACCCACCAAATCCACAAAATTAGGTACCCAACAAATATTATGAATCCACAGTGGACGTCTTATCTTTTTAAAAGAATACAAACCATGTAGTCATGATAAATAATAATTTTCTAGAACAGGTCAATTTAGAGGTTGATGTTGTACACTTTTATTGTTGTAGACTACATGTTCACCTTCAAATATCTAATGACTTTTCTATCTTGTTATACTGCTGTCTTATTGATGTTTAACCCTTTAATATCATCTTTTATTTATAAGGTCCAAAATACAATACAATGTTAGTTTTCTGTCAACTGAGTTGAATTTCTTATAAAATGAATAACAATCCATGCTTATATTATTACAAATAAGTGCAATCATTGCATGATGTTGACACAATATGCAGCAGTGTTTCAGATTGATCCACATATGTAACAGATACTTCACAGCACAAGACACATGAGAAATCACAATACACACACATGTATATTACACATGATAAAAATTCAAAGACGGCACTTTAAAGATTGTACACTCAATAATTTTATTTATTTGCACTTTGACATTTAAGAATATTTATTAAAATATACATAGATTTAGAGCTAACAATTTCAATTGAAGTATTTACACTTTTGGTATTTAGCTGAATTTTGTCTCTGAATGACCTTAGATCTGATAAAAATAACCTGCAGAGGTCAAGCAACAACCACTTTTTAATTGTGATGTCAAATTTTATAAAATTATGATGTCAAATTTAAAGGGAACTTGTATCATTTTACGTAATGGCGGACAAATCTGCATAGAAGTGTATATGCATCTGTAGTTTCACCTGCAGCAATATTTAAATATCATCACAGGTCAATTAGTTCTGAAATGGCTTTCAATATTTAATGACCTGTTGAACACACATGTATTTGCTTTTGTAAATTGAATTCCTGGACTAAATATTGCCGATCACATATAATTTCTGAGATACAGAAATAATTTTTAAAATTCTAATAATACATCTGTAGCATACAATGATGTCAAGGTCGTATGACAAGTGCCTGACTGACATTAACTCCTACACTTGAAAAAAAATTTCAGTGAATTTGCAACTTTCCTTTTAAAGATAACTCAAAAACTTTTTAAAAAAACCTATATGTATCCATGGGAGATAGAAACAGGCATGCATTGTCTTTTCTTTAATTCAACATTTTTGGAACAAAGACAGTTTGTACATTGAGAGCCGACACACATATACAAGTGTAAAATAATAACTTGACTTTGTTACAACATAACAATGAAGTTACCCAATAAATTGGTCTGCTGGTGCCCTAATGAATTTTCATAAATAATATTATATGATCACAATTTATTTATCAATGTGCACACAAAATTTTCCAATTGGATGAAATTTATATCATTATTTTATCCACAAAATAGGACAGTAAATAAATTTTTGTTTCAAAATCGCAAAAAAAAAACTGCTGTAATGCCATGAAACAGGGACTAACTTATCAGAGACAAAACAGACTTTTATTTAATCAGTGTGTGTATCTTACCCGGTATACCAGACCAGACAATCAAAAGTTCTAATTGTACGTTGTTTTGTTAATACTATGCAATTAAAACATTTTAAGTGGAAGTTTGTTCATAAATACTATCAAATGTGAAATTCAAAAAATATTAAAAAAAATATAAATATGGCTAATCAAAGGGCAATCAAAAAATATTTAAACATTGAGAGAAAAAAAATGTAATTACCAATTTATCAATGAATTTGATATTCATTTACCTCTTGAAAGTCTACTTTCTTTAATTTAAATAAGATAAAGTTCTATAAATATATTTAGCTCTGTTCAAAATTTGCATAGGAGGATCCAGGAAGTATGACGGGAGATGCTCACCCTTAGGTCAGTCACCGCCCCCTCCCCCTTTTAGGGAAAGTTCTGGGTCCACCACTGATTTACTTTTCATGTCACACTGTCCTAAATTACAGATTCTAGTGTATGAAAACAATAACATAAACATAACAAATTTGACAGTTTTATTAGAATGGAACAAGCATTCTGTAATTATTGCATGGAAATACATAGTCCCCTACAGGTTAAAAATACATTGGACTGGAACAAAATTCAACAAAGATCTATAACTTGTCATGGCGTAACCTTTATAACAAATATCAAGTCAATATCTTCAAGCATGACCAAAATAAAAGTTGATAATGATTATTTTAGTGAATTTTTCAAGTCAAAGGACCATAATTCTGCACAAAAGCATCAGATTGGAACAAAATTCAAAATTGAACTGTGACTTGTCATGATAAATCAATACCAAATCAATATCTTCAAGCATGTGGAAAACTGATTTGCCAGACTGACAGATCTAGATGGACAGACTGCAAACCTATATTCCCCTTCGACTTTGTGGGCAGTAGACTAAAAGCAAGTGATTTTTAACTTATACGATTCTTGTCGAAATTCCAAATTCAGAAAATAGAAAAATGAGCCTAATGTCAGAATTCACTTACCCACACACATAAATGTGTCCCCCATTTTCTAATAACTTCCACGTCTCCTCTGAGTTCTGTTCCAATAAATGTTGAACATACACCTTATGCTCCTGGTCCCGTGAGAAAGCTAGGTGCATCTGTGTCAATGTACCATCCTTCTCGTAGTCCTCTAGCTCGTCATGATAGATAAAGTCCTCCGCTTTGTGGCGGCAACCAAAGTACAAAACAGTGTCTCCTACTGGCTTGCCTAAAATTTAGTATATTTTTTAGTTGATTAATTTTACTTTCTTTACAGGGTTCATCTATAACTGAGATTTACTCATTCTATGTACAGAAAGTGGACAAAAGAGACAAAAACCTGAACCAGATAACAGTCGAAGGCCACCAATGGATCCTTAATCCAGCACTATCGGTAGTGGGCATCAGTTGGCCCCTAAATAAAAAATGTGTATTAGTTCAGTGAAATTGTCGTCTTACTTAACTCCAAAACATATAAATGACTAAAATTAAAAAAACATACATGACTAACAAAGGCGTCAGACTAACAAAGGCGTCCAGAGCCTTCTGACTTTGTACAGGTGCAAAAATGCGGCGGGGTTAAACATGTTTGTGAGATCTCAACCCTTCCCCCATACCTCTAGCCCATGTAAAATAAACAAACACATACCAATACGCACAGTAAATTTCAGTTTAAAAGAAGCTCTAGTCCCATGATAGAATAAGCAACAGAAGAAACTAAGCAAAATGACAATGATACATAAATTAACAAAGCATTACTAGGAGTTCCTAACATGCCAGATCCAGACCTTAATTTCACTGATTAAAGTGTATTTTTAATGGTACAATTTAACAACCAGTCTAAACGGTTTTACTATAAATGTAAAATAGATATTATTAAACACAACATAACATTACCGTCTCTTTTGGCCACAAATCTTTCCTGTATAAATCCTCTAAAGGGAGCTAACCCTGTTCCTGGTCCAATCATGATCACAGGAGTGTTTGATTTGAATGGTAATCTGAACTGTGACTTTCTGACATAGATTGGCACTCTTGGTTTGATTCCATTATCAGGTTTCTTCATTTTAAGCCAGTTAGTGGCGACACCTCTCTGTGTTCTCCCAGTCTTAGTCTTATATTCTACGACTACAGCAGTGATATGAATACTTGTGTCATGAACCTGCAAATCATAACATATTTGTACATTAAAGACAAGACAATATTTTATTTACAAATGCATTTACAATAAATGGTAATGACCGAATGGATAAACAATTTGCAATACATGGTAGTAAAATACAAACAATTATATATGTGAATAAAAGATTAAAGGTATAATGAAATAGATTACTTCTTGCATTTAAACAATTTGTTACGAAAGAGGAAGATAATTTTAGTGCCGTATAAGATGTATTATTAAGTATAAGATTTATTTTATTTTTATCGCACAATGTGTTTATATTTTTTCCTGTAATTTTGAACATGTTTAATACAAGAGCTTTTAATATTTGAGTAACCTCTGCTGTGTAGCAGCATGTGCTGTTCATTGTCAATTTTGCCACTTTTACAGATTTCACAAATTCTGTGATCTCTGGGCACTTTTAAATATAAAAGAATACTTCAAGAATACTTAACTGAATATTTTCAAAAAGGCTTACTCATATCACAGAGGATTTTTACATAAAGAAAATACTTGACAGAATATTTGCAAAATGCATATTTGAAATTAAGTTTGTCAATCTATATATACAGATAAGCAAAAGTCTTTCAGCAAGTAACAGACAATTATTATATAATTGAGGTCATCCTCTTATAATTCCTCCCTTGTTAAGGATGATATGGAATAATATCTAGCTTGTAACCTTGGCAACAGTTCGTGAGGCCTCTTATAATTCCTACCTTAGGTGAGGATGATATGGAATAATATCTAGCTTGTAACCTTGGGAACAGTTCGTGAGGCCTCTTATAATTCCTACCTTAGGTGAGGATGATATGGAATAATATCTGGCTTGTAACTTTGGCATTAGTTCACACAAGTGGTCAATTGCAGGTTTCAATGATGGCAGATCTTCTAATACAGCTAAAATATTACGATGGTCTTTTATTATCCAATCATTATATAGTTGCTGAAAAAAAAAAAAATTGGTATATAGCTCATTTGATATGAAATTAATTTTTCCTGGTGCACATATGGTGCATTAATTTAATGTCCGAGTATCTTGCAATTTTGTATGTATATCATTTATTGAAAAAAATAGAATATGACAAAACCATAAAACCAAATATCCACGAAAATGCATGTTTTCCACAAACCACGAAAAAATAAATGACTCCACAGCATGTTCATTGTTATGATACTTAGTAAACTAGGTCGTAAGTTCAACGCCCTGCAAGTGGCAGGTGCATTCAACTCCAAATTTAATTGACTAGGAGTGTCAGTTTTCCTGCTGAAGGTTGAGGTTTTCTCTGGCTGCCTCCATCAATAATGGTCTACTTATGGTCAAATTTCCAATAAACCCTGGCAGGGCTACCAACCATTTTTCTTAATGTTACCTTACACCTTGACAGAAATTAATTCAGATCATTTAATTTTCATAAAATTTTGACAAAATGTTTACTTTAACCCTTTGACAAAAGTATCAAAATTTTAAAAAACTTGAACCAACACATTATCGGAAAAAAATGGTTGGATAAATAGCAGTTGGACAAACACTAATTTTTATCATTTAGAAGCTTTGTATTTCATTAACAATACAACGTGATTAAAATGTTTAGCTGATATAACAGAGTTATCTCCCTGTAGTGTTAGGTACCACCTTAAAGAAAGGACTGAATACCATTTATTTAGCAGAAAAAATAAAATACTTCTGTGAATAGGTTTATAAAATGCTGCAAGTCAATGTACAAATAATATCATATATTTTTTTTTTTAACATTTGTCAAATGAAGCATCAGTCTGTTAAAAATAACTCTACATTTAATATAAAATTGAGAATGGAAAGAGACAACAACCTGACAAAAGAGTGAGAAAATCTAGCACCAAAAGCCAGCTTCAGCTGGTGGCTAAACAATTATGTATTGTAATTCAGCAAAAATAGACTTCACACTTCACTCCAAAACACATAATTTATTTGAAATAACATACAAAAAAAGTAAAATCACAAAAATACTGAACTCCAAGGAAAATTCAATCGTAAAGTCCTTAATTAAATGTCAAAATCAAATGACAACACACATCAAACGAATGGACAACAACTGTCATATTCCTGACTTTGTACAGGCATCCATCCTATCTAAGACCATAATTTTCTGAGTTAGGACAGGAGAAAAAATGGCAGGATTAAGAGTACTTTTTTCTTTAAAACATATTTTTATAGTTATTCAACTCATACCTTTCCTTCTGCTGTTGATGCTGTCATTTTAGCCAGGAATTCTTTATCTTTGTCATCTCTGGCATATTCTACCATTTCTTTTAACAACAAAACACGGGGAGGATTTGTAATGTCCAAATAATGAGACAGTGCCGTACGATAAGAACAAGGGCAAGGGAATGGATGCTTCTTACTGGCTTCCTCTGAAAGACAAATATTCATCGAATTTAACAGCAAATCAGCACTTAGAATTATATTAACTGAATACTGTAAATTTAGAAATTACTGCGATGTTTTTATTATTGCGAAAAATCATAAAACTTTAAACTTGCATTTTGATTTTTTTTTTTAATTAAACCAGATTTTCCCCAAAATTACAAAAATTAAATTCGCATTTTAGTTTAAAATGAGAAAATTGCAATAATAAATGCACGCCAAAATTTCTGAATATACAGTAACAAATTTAGGGGAACTAATATTTCAATTTGGCCTCATTTGTAAAATTAATATATTCATTATATTTTGACAGCAATCAGCACTCAGAGCTAAAAGAATGGAAAACAATTTCAGGCGAACCAATATATCTATTTTGCTTCATTTTTTCTGGGCCTTTTATAGCAGACTCTGTCATATTGGCTTTGCTCATTGTTGAAGGCTATACCGTGACCTATAGTTGTTAATTTCTGTGTCATTTGGTCTATTGTGGAGAATTGTCTCATTGGCAATAAACCACATCTTCTTTTTTATATCATCTGTAAAATCAATATATTCATTGGATAGTGAAATCAATCATTAGAAAGTGCTGTATGGGCTGAAAGAAATTCAGGGGAATAGATATTACTTGTGAGCTTCTCAAATATCTCAGCACTACAGACAATGTTTCTACTTTAAGAGTTTAGGTAATCTCTGAACACAAAACTACCCATTCATTATATATACTGATAACTAAAATGCACCAACATTTACTTAATTGGCACCACAGAATTACGTTAGAAAACCTACCATCAACATTTGTAAGTGTGAATATTGTGTCAAGATCTACTTCTAATCTTTTGCCGATTCCTTCTACAATATCCGAATCGTTGACTGGGTAGACAGCAACATGATCTCCTGCTTCATATCTAAACATAGAAAAACAGAATATTACAACATAAAAAAATTTGATGTTTACCTTTTGTACTTATTAGATCCATTTCCTATTAGAGTTAAAATGTTTTAGGCCTTTTCAATTAAAAAATATACATTGACTCCAGTCAGGAACTGGTTGTACAGTGGTTGTCGTCTGTTTGTTGATGTGGTTCATAGGTGTCTCCCATTTCTGTGTTTTATATAGATTAGACTGTTGGTTTTTCTGTTTCAAGTATTTTACACTTGGGTGAACAGTCGTCTCATTGGCACTCATACCACATCTTCTCATTTATATAGACTTCAGGAAGGAAATCTCAGCTATATATGGGAGTGTATTTTAGAAAAAAAATCATAATAAGCCATATTTTGAAGTGCCTTTGCATGGTACATTGTATGTTTTGATTGAACAACCTTAAAATGTTTCTATTTTTTCAAAAGTTAGAACTGTTTTATTCTGCATGATGATGCTGTAAATTCTATGTAGCTTATAATTAGATAAACTTCCCAAAAAGATTACTACAGCAGTTTTGTGTATTATAAATCGAATCTTTATTTAGTAACATCAAAATCTCACCTTTTTAGATTGTGAATTTTAAAAAGCAAGTATGCAATTACTTTCAGTATAAAAAGATCTAAAATTCTAATTGCATTTCAAAAAGATGCAATGCATTTGTTCTCAATCAGATTTTGGATGTTATCTTATCAAATTCTATATGTATACACAGTACCTGACTTTGGATCCAGAAATATCAAATTCTACATGTAAACAATAATAGTACCTGATTTTGGATCCAGAAATATCAAATTCTACATGTAAACAATAATAGTACCTGATTTTGGATCCAGAAATATCAAATTCTACATGTAAACAATAATAGTACCTGATTTTGGATCCAGAAATATCAAATTCTATATGTAAACAAGAATACTACCTGATTTTAGATCCAGAAATATCAAATTCTATATGTAAACAAGAATACTACCTGATTTTAGATCCAGAAATATCAAATTCTATATGTAAACAAGAATTGTACCTGATTTTAGATCCAGAAATATCAAATTCTATATGTAAACAAGATCTATCTCCTCCTTTGTGTAGTTCTCTGTTGACTCTCACTGGAGCTAAGTATGGATTCTTAGCATCGTATGGCCTGAAAGTTAAATTCTGTATGTTTATATCATATAGGTAGCTACAACATTTGGGAGAAATTTAGTTTAAAACGAAGAAAAACCTATATATGGAACAATTTAATATTTATGAATAAAAGTATTATGTACATTCATAATTTGCCAATGATCTTATAAAATTGTTTTGGGTCATACAATCCTTGAGGAAAATAGATCTTTGTCTATTTACACATTAGATGCTGATTTTAGTAGGGGCAACAGCTAACAATGTCTTTTGAAAGACTCCCACCATTCTTTATTATTAAAGACCATCTTCCTTCAAAGATACATTTTAAGTTTTTTTTTATCAGAAAATTGATCAGTAAGTGATCACAAATGAATGATTAGTTCTTATTGTAGAATGTGAACTGGACTTCATCGTCTAAGACATTCCTGCAATCAACACATATAATTCCAACAATTAAACTTAAATTATAAGACAAGTTATTAAAGTGTTTTTATTCATATCTTAAGATGTCTTTATTTGTATCTTAAAAGTGTCTTTATTCATATCTTAAAGTGTCTTTATTCATATCATTATGATTAAGTGATAACATGTTACATAAGAAATTTATAACTTACAATTTCTGATTAGTAAATGATCCAAGCCTAGCTATTTCTCCTGTGTAAATCTTTTCTTTAGGTATATCATCGTTGATTGTCACACTGTATTGTCTCACACTAAAATATTAGAGAAAAAAGTCAATACGGCGGCCAAGTAAAATGCATGTAAGAAACAATAATTTAATTTTGGATGAAACACGTCTTCTGATTGGCTGACATCGTTTAGTTTATCATATCATAGACACAATTGTGTCATGTGACCATGACGTCATCAACGTTTTTCATGATTTATGCCGGTTTAAAATGGAATTTAGAATTAAATTATAAGAAATAACTGTAATACTTTATCAGTCTATTCGAAATAACATAAAAAATATTTATGCTTTTTCTTCATAGGTGTAATACCACCAAATCATAGTACGTCACATCCGGTTGTATACGAAAGTAGGTAAAAAAAAATATTCCCTTGAATTTGACGGTTGTAGGTAATTAATCCTACATTTTATTGCAGTAAAATCATTTCTATGTCATAAACATATGTCTTGGGTATTTCAAAACACCATTATTTTTTATTTGGGATTTCTATAGAAAATTTTGTAATCTTGAGGTTACATGGTAACTTAACCTTGTACACAGATAATTTTTTTTCTATAGTACTGGACAGGATAAAACTTTACTCATGCCAAGTATTTCTTTATTTGAAACAAAGATAAATTCTGCACATTTTTTGGAAAAGTTTTTACAAAGACTAATAGGGGAAAATCAATGGTGGTATTACACCTGAATTCATAAGACAGAAAAAAATATTACAGTCATTTCTTAAATATCAGTTATAGTAAGTTCAGAAATTATTGCTAGGTTTTTTATTATGCGAAAGATGCAACTCCTTAAGTATCCCAATAATAAGAACTTGGCATTCTGATATCTTGTATATATATCCTTATGTAGCTTTTCCTAAAATAACAATAATAGACAACTTTCGAGTTCAATTTCCGTCAAAAACTATGGTTTAAGGGAACGTCATTTGTGCATTTAGGGGCGTCGTCACTTCCGTTTCAATGTTGAGCGAATTGTTGGAAAACTATAATTCTATATTGTACGAATTATTCAGCAAATTAAATTCTCAAAATTGACAATCAGCACTGCTGTCATTAGGGAATTGTCATTAAGTACCTACAGAACAACCATTATTTCTAGTTTATCCTGCACAATGACGATCACTAAGACGCTTGATGAACGTAAATAGTGCAGGGATACAGGCGGTCCCCTCTATCTGGTAAATGACGTCATAAAGGCGCGCATAATTGACGAGTTTTTGCCGGTGACGGATGAACTCGAAAGTGGTCTATTAAATTTGCATTTTGGTTCATTCTTCAAAAATCCCTATTATAAATGCATGCATTAAGTTTTGCATATACAGTTAACGATATTTGCAATCTTAGTTCATTGATTTCCTTAGATTTTTCGAGAATTTCAATACAAATGTTAAATTTATTTGTTTAATACATGTTCAACATGTAATAATAAAAAAAGATGATAGAAAATTCACATGGACATGGTTTTATAACTTCAAATTGAACCCCCATTGTACTAGACAGACACAAGAGCCTTAGATGCTGCATTGAAATCTATGCTTCGTTCATTTTTCATGTTTTGTAGCCTTGTATAGGGCATTCAAAAACACACAGTTAAACAATTATCTGCTTCAAAAGTTTGACACATAGGAACATTTTCTGATATATGGTCATATACAGTTTGACCTGCCTAATCCCACACCTGAGTATTCCAACATCCTGCTTTAACGGATACATGTTCATGGTCCTAAAATATGCCTATCCTTGCAGAAAAAAACGGAGTATTCTGACACACTGCTTGATCCTACATTTTTTCTGGTCCCCCACTGTGTCGGATTGGGGCTGTTCCATTAAAACATACATGGCACCCATAGAAGGCACTTTAAAAACACAGTGACCACCTGTAGAAGTACTTTTAGAGTCAATTCAATAAAATATTTCACACCCATCCTTAGTGGCAAATTTAAGTTGCCTTCCATGGGTCCTATGTATGTTTTTATGGAACAACCCTTAGGTAAGATACACTGTATATAATATTATTGATCTGGAATGTAAATTTAGGTCCTTATACTAATAACTATGCCATATCTGTGTGCTAAACAAACCTTCCTTGATCCCCTGTAGCCTCTACACCAAAATGTTCACATACTGCAGGCCAAAACTTTTCTCTCCAATTTACAAAATCTTCTTCTATACTATAAAACAAGGAAACAAAACATATAATAAATACAGAGTGAGAAAATTAAGCACTTCAAATAATGTATTTGAAGTCAGAATATTCCATTAGAATATTAAAATAGAAACATTGCTGGTTGAAAAGTTTCAATTCTTTCCGTGGGAAAGTATCTGAATACTTTAAGAATATACTGTTGATCCAATTTTTCGTGGATTCAGGAAAACTTGCTTTTCTGTGAATATTTGATTTTGTGGTTTCACTAAAGTCTGCATATAGACCATTATTTCTGGTTTTCTTGTTTTCACCTTTTTTTCTGATTTTCTCGTGTTAAGTACGATGTGCGTGATTCGTGTTTCCCTTTATTTATTTTTCGTTGTTTCTTGTCTGTGCTGTTAATTAATTGCTTGTCCCACATTTAATTAAAAAGTAAACAAGGAATAATTCAAAGTCAGCCATGAAAACCAGGGTACTCCCACTTTCTCCATCTAAAATACTGGTTGCAATATCAATGATAAGACCTAAAGTACTGAAAGTGGTATTAAGGTGGTACCTAACACTACAGGGAGATAACTCTGTAAAGTGATCTAAACGTTTTGATAACGTTGTGTTGTAGTTAATGGAATATTAAGCTTCTCAGTGATCAAAATTGGTGTTTGTCAAATTGCGATATAACCAGTGTAATTTTTCCACCTTAAACACCATCAATCAATCAATCATCAAGATATTTATCAGATCTCCACCATAATATTACTTACTTGGCATCATCATCACCCATTCCAAGCTCAAACACACGTGTACCACCAAGCTCTTCTAATCTTTTGTCTACATATTTACCCATGGCATTGTAATGTTCATATGTTTTGTTTCCTAAAGCAAATACCTGTAATTGCAAAAAATATATAAATAGGACATAGATATAAGGAGAAGTGGTATGAGTACCAATGAGACATCTCTCCATCCAAGTCATAATTTGTAAAACTAAATCATTAAAGGTCAAAGTACGACCCAAAAAAATGACTTGCGTAAAATCATTCAAATGGGAAATCCAGCAGTCTTGTCTATGAAAAACAAGAAACGAGAAACATATATGAACCACATCAACAAACGACAACAACTGAACATCAGGTTCATCTACACATTATAATAATGAACTTTAGTATCATTTTGTCTGTACATATATAAATCATATTTTATTTAGCTGGTTGAGAATGATCAATATAAATTCAATATACTTTTTTATTTATCATTGTCTTGGTTTTTAACTGTTAATCAACATACAAATGACAAAAATTTAAATTCAAAATCAAATGGTAAATGTTGATTGTTGCTATAGTAGCTGAAAATTATACCAGCATATATTGCTTCATAAAAATATTTTTTTCTAAATTTCATAAAAAATTAACAATATTGAAATGAGATGAACATGTATATATAATTTCATAATTTACACATTTACATGTAGGTTACATTTTTAGTTTGAACTTTATGAGGTTTATAGTTTCCAATTATCAGGTTGCATAATGAAAATGTAAAATATGAGCTTCAAGTCACAGTATGATGCTTTTGTCGAGTGATCAGTGAATGAGTTCAAACAGGCTTCATATTGTGTTCAGCAGCTGATATTTTACTATATCAATACACAGACAACCAGACAATTGATCAATCAGGTTGTATTTGGGTTTTTTTAATAATAAAAACAAGTTGTTGGTTTTTTTTTCACCAGCAAATTGGACTATGACTGGTCAATTTTATCATTATGGCATTGCTGATATGTGAGGGTCAAAGTTAACGAGGCTGGGTCAACATATTTGACATCACAAATAAAATTGGGAAAGCCCAGATATATATATGCATTTTTATCTAGAGCTGAGCAGAGTGATTCAAACAGAAGGACAACTGATAAACACTGTTATCAACATAGCAGGCATATACACAGGCAAATTTCACTCACATCAATTTCACGTGAATTTAAATCCATGTGAATCTCACGTGAAATTCACATGAAAATTTTCACATGAGTTTCATGTATAAGCTCGATTGAAGTGAATCTCACGTGAAATTTTTAATGTGAATTTCATGCGAGATTCATGTGAAATTCATGTGAGCAAATTTTGCCTGTGTATTCAGAAGAGAAAGAGATATAAACCTACAGCAAATTTAACTCCAGAGAGATCTGTATCGCCACTCTGTAACCACTCGTAAAAGTCCTGAGCATTATCTGTTGGATCTCCTTCACCGTATGTCGCCATACAGAATAACGCCAACGCATTGTCTATCTCTGACAGACGGGATAGTTCATATAATTCACATTCTTCAGGATCGGCTACCATACCCTTCATACCGTACATTATAGAATCCTTAGCTAGTCTCCCAGCGAATTCTTCAGCAGTTCCTGTCTGTGACCCATAAAATACTATGACATTTCTTTTCTGAAACATATCAAATAAATTATGTTACAATTGATAGTTTGATACAATATTTATAAGCAGAAAATAATAACGTTAATACTTACAGTACCACTATTCTCGTCGTTAATCTATTATTTTTGGCTTGTCTTTCAAATAATCTTTAAAGTGCATTTTAAATATGAGGGGCCTGATTGGATGGGGGGGGGGGGGTCTCATCACGTTTCACAACATGATTTTTTTGGTTAATCAGGATTCACAAAAAGTAAATTTCCATGATCATGGATCACAAAAATATGAAGAAAAAAAAAATTTGTAGAAAAACAGATCTCGATAGAAAAGATTCGCAGATTACGAAGAACGAAAATAAGCCATCAGGCCCATCAAATATGGTGCATGCAATAGCTATCACCAAAACTAGTGTTTTGTTTTTTCTTTTTATAAATAGGACATATCAAATGTCTGATTCGAAGGAAACCATTTTTTTTATATAATAAAAACCTACATCAGATGAAACCAATTTTGTAACGACAATGATTTTGCTTTAGACACAACTTTTTACTAGGTAATAAAACAAGTACAAGAAAGCCTTCTTCTGATGAAGGTAAATAAACTTACAGAATTTTTCATTTTGTTGATAAAACTTGGGTCGTCAATTTTTCCTGCCATAGGTCTGTAAAAGAAAAAATATAATAAAATACTTTGTTAAACAAGAAAAATATGCAGGTTCTGTACCTGATCACAGTAAATGTAGTTGTTTTTCTTTTGCAGATTTCCTCTAGATATTAAAGTCGATAATTGAATATTTAAATTTGTAATAAATTATTATCCTTCATGTAAAAGAAAATAAAATAAGTCAGTGTTAAAGGCCTCACTGTGACCTTGAGATGAAGAACAGACATATAAGGGCTGTTCTATTACTTTTCTTTGTTTTTTATTGTTGTGCATGTGTGTACTGAATTTGTGTCATAGATGAATACCATATACTGTGAATTCATTATTATTCGTTGGATACCAATTTTCGTGGATTTCGTGGATACAGGAGAACCACAAATTTATATGTTCAACAAATTAGAAATTTTCTTAAGGAATGTATGCAGACTTTGACAAAAACCACGAAATTACATATCCACGAATATGCAAGTTTTCTTCAAACCACGAAAATTGGTACCCATGAAAATAAATAAATCCACAGTATCCTTTATTTTTCTACTAAGTCAACATGCATGATAAACATTAGATAGACTTGTATGTTTTAATAAAAACTACCCATTTCTTTCACCTTATTGAAAGAGATATGGATCCATTTACAGGTACTAATATTTAATTACAGTGCCAGTTATACTGAAAGCAGTCAGATTAATCTGTGGGTATGATAAGGTGGATTTCCAGTCTCCTTATACTAATTACTTTATATTTTTTTTACTAATTTCTGATATGCAGACCTAAAATAATTCCCGTGTGGAACTGTAAGTCATTTGTATTTTTGTCCATAAGAAAGTGATTACCAGTTTAGTCTGTAATACCTAGGACAAAGGTAGCTTAGACAATGGTGAAGTTTTATTACTTATTTTCCTCTTGTAGTCCGGTAGTAAATATATATTCCTTCCCTTCAACAGACATAATTATCAGCTATTGCTTTTCTGAGAAGCTAAAAATATGTGCAACATTAGTATCTGTAGTTTGTAGGGGGCCTTGCCGGTCTTAGTAGTTGTACTACTGTACCACTAGCCTGTCAACACTGAGAATGACAGTTTGAACCTTGCATGTGCAAGGTACATTGAACTCTATTGTTTAAGATAGCCATTTTTCATTCAAAAGTTCTCTCCGGGGAATCATTGAGAATCTTTAAACACCAAAAATTTTAAATCTGTGAAAATTTGTAATAACAATACGCTACTTACTGAACGACAAGTTTCTTAAACACTGGCTGTTCCTGTTTTTTGTTCTTAAAAAATAACCAATAGACAGCAAACCCTGCCAGCATCGATAAAATAAGGAGATCCAACGTGGAGAACCACGCCTCTTCCTCAGGCACTGGCACCTCTGTCACTGGGACGTCAGTCATTGGGATGTTAGGCACCTCGTCACTCATGGCTGTTATGTTTATTACAATAAAAGATATAAGTTGTTGATGAGGTTGTTTCTAGATGAAATCTGAAAATACAAAATAAAATTTTCATAAAACTTTTGTAAAATTTGACATGAATAAAATAACACATGTACCATCACAGGTGGATCATTCAGATTGTTGTATGTTATGACTAATAAGAGGTGCAAAGTTTAAACAAATGAGACAGTAATCCAACAACACAACGGAAAATATTTAGAAGTGTACCAGATTACCCAGTCTTTTTAAAGATATTTACCCTATAAGATGCCAAGCTTTAAATTCCAAGTTGTGAATGTAATTCTTAAAGAGACTATGTGCATATGAAATATTTCCTTCTTAAAGACGTTACGTACATATATCTTATATATTTCATACTTAAGCTTCTATAAATATCAGACATGGAAAGCTGTGAATAATCATGATAGAGAGGTTCATAATTTACTAAAAAAGATATATGAAGCTGTATTTAATTGATTATTTTTTAGTTCCCCCTCCCTTTTTGATCAAAATTAATTGAAAAAATTGAAAATACAGATAGAAATGAGTTTAGGGTCTATGATATTGTTACTGCACATGACAAAATTACAGACACAGTTAGGAAATCGTTGAAGGGAAACAAGTTAAACAATAGAAAAAAATATTGAGACTTTCTATAAATTGTATCCTAAGTTTATCCCAATGAAAATTAGAAAGCCTTGAACAGTTAAAATTCATTCAAATGGTATGGAATACTTAAATTACTTAGGATTGAACTTAAATATCTTTGACACAGTTAGTAAAGACCTTTCTATTATCTGGGAGATTTCATTCACTGTTGCGCATTATCCAGTTTACATGGACTAATTTGAACTTGTTTACAAAACTATATATAAAACTTGCATATCATTAAGGGAGACACATTTGATAAACTCCTTGTACATGTTGTTTATGCATTAGAATATGAAAATAATAACATGCATTTATTTTGCCATATCTTCCAAATTCTATTTTTAACTTATTCCTCCATGAAGACTTATAATTATAACAACTAAAATGATCAAACAAACAAGAATGTGTCCTAAGTACACGGATGCCCCACTCGCACTATCATTTTCCATGTTCAATGGACCGTGAAATTGAGTGAAAAATCTAATTTGGCATTAAAATTAGAAATATCATACCATATAGGGATCATGTGTACTAAGTTGCAAGTTGTTTGGTCTTCAACTTCATCAAAAACTACCTTGACCAAAAACTTTAACCTGAAACTCTCACTTTCATTTTCTATGTTCAATGGACCGTGAAATTGGGTAAAAAATATAATTTGGCTTTAAAATTAGAAAGATCATATAGGGAACATGTGTACTAAGTTTCAATTTGATTGGACTTCAGCTTCATCAAAAACTACCTTGACCAAAAACTTTAACCTGAAGTGGGGTGAACAAATGAACAGACGGACAGACGAACGAATGGACATACGGTTGAACAGAGGCACAGAACAGAAAACATAATGCCCCTCTACTATCGTAGGTGGGGCATAAATATGCACAATTGTTTGATCTGAGAGGAACATGTACACTATGTAATTTTAAAACAAATTCTGAATTCTTTTTCTCCATAAACTTGCATAGTAGAAGGCTATGTCTGTGAATATTTAATACATTGTACCAAGCATTTTCTACAAATCTACACATAATAACTAATAGAGGTGGATTTAGGGGGGTGGGGTTGGTGCCGAGGTCAGGGCCTTTATCCGAAAAAAATTGGTTGATTATATAGGGAATCACTGAAGCATGACTGGAGCAGGCCCCCTCTTAGGCAGTCAGTGGGCCCCCACTTATGAAAATTTCTGGATCCACCACTGACTATATATCCTCTCCCTCCATAATCAATTCTAATTCTTATTTTAATTTCCTTTGGAAAAAAATCAAGGATTTGTTCAAAAATTTTTTTAATAAATATATATATACAAACAAAATATTTGCGATCCTACATGTATTACTACTTTCTATATGAATATCAAGAAGTTAAACGTAAAAATGTAAGTATTGTTCAATCCTGCGAAATAAAGTCTCCTTGTAGTCTCTAACACAAATACGTCAATATGCAAATCAGAAATTTTTAATTGGACGATAACTTATCATCCAAATAAACATTACACTGTGTCGCAATTGTGTTATTTGCAGAGTAAATAAAATCAGTAATAAAATTGATTTTCTAAGTGACAATTGTTGTGGACATAAATTCACATCAAAGATTAACAACAGTCATTTGAAGCTGATGTAATTCCTACATGTTTTGTAGCTATTTGAAATGACATTTTGATCTGTCAGACATCATTATCAAAATGAGGAGATGTGGTAGGATTGCTAATTAGACAAACATCCACCAGAGGGAAAACGACAAGGTTGTCAACAACTAAGGGTCATTCACAGTCTTCAACAATGAACAAAACCTGTACGTTTGTATTGCTGTCTATGAATTAAAAATGTTGTGTGTGGTATGTCAATAAACAACCCAACAGCACAAAAAAAAGGTCCACCAGTCAGTTAGAAAAATTAATGAAATATTATCTTTTACATAGTACTTTCTAGCAAAGCCACTTGGGGCATTGTTGTTGGGTTGCTGTTTTATTGACTTAATTACCCCATGTGTATCTCCTTTCAATCATCATTTAAAAGTATTGATAAGAATTGTTTAAACACAGAAAATCAACCACATGGTGACAGTTATCAAATATAATTGTTGTCAAGAACTATTTTTTTCTCTTCAAATGCATTTGAAGAAATGAATATGATGTTTATATATGTCTGTGAGAGTGAACACCCATGAAATACTACTTAATGTTTACATTTAACAGTACTCTTTATAATTTCAAGTGTACATTGTAAGATATGTCCGAAAAATCAATACTTCTACATGTACTGAGTGTACTTAATGGATAAATGTATATTATTACAGAACCCCATTGTATAAAGGTCAATAATTATCTAGGACACAAACATACCTAGAAAACTGACAACAGGTTAATATTCAGCACATCATAATATAATAAATACTTCTACTACATGTTTTATAGACAGCTGAGTCAGTAAATTGACCATTAGATCAAAGTGTCAATCTCACCTTGGTCAACTTATTGTTTAGATATTTTTGTTAGACCTTGAAACAAAAAACTGTGACAAGCATGGCAGCAGAATACCTATAAATGTGGGCAAATGATTTATCAGAGAACCAAACATGTAGTTATTAAAATATATCTGTAGAAACCTTTTATCCACATACAGTGGTCCTGTTAGCCCAAAATAGAAGGGCGCTGCGCCCTGGGTGCCCCATAGCCGCGCCCTTCTGCCCTGACGCCGTTTTCCTAAAAAACCGTTTACCGTTTTAGTAAAATTGCCTTTTGTTTCATCAATTTCTTATATACATATATACTAAAACTCACTGCATTTCAATGCATTTTTTAAAACTAAGTTAAAGGAGACTGTTGTTCAGTGGTTGTCTTTTGTGGGTGTGGTTAATATGTGTTTCTCCTGCTTGTTTTTTTTTATGTAGATTAAACCATTTGTTTTCTTGTTTCAATTGTTTTACAAAAGTCATTTTCAGGCTTGCTGTTCGGTGTGAGCCAAGGCTCTTTGATGAAGGCTATACTTTGGCCTATAATTGTTTGCTTTTTACATATTGTATTGCATGACTCGATATGTATGATTTGTTTTTCTTGTTGTTATGTCGGTTTTAAAAGCTCTTCAGAGCTTATGTTTGTAATTGCTTGCTTATACCGACTCTAAATAAAGCTTTATGTCTTATGTCTAGGTCTTATGTAAACTTTGATGGAGTGTTGTCTCCCATGTCTCATTGGCACTCCTACCACATCTTCTTATTTATATCAAAATTTCAAGTCCCCTGTGGAAACAATGTCATAAGTAATGTCATAATAGATGTTCCTATTGGAACAAATATTCTGTACCCTTTATTAAGTTACCAACAAATACTGTAATATCGTTTTAAATCTATATGCATGTAGGTGAACAAGCTATGCAAGATTATGAAAATTATGTAAAGTTATGTAAAATTCTATTATTTAGTCTGAGTTTAAAAAGTTGTGTGAAAAAACAAATTCATACTTTAAAGTCAACACTTTTGAAATACCTCTTTTGTAATCCAATCAAACAGAGTTCAATGACACTGATTAAACCTACAGGTAAAAGGTAGAACAAGAAATTTATAAAAACATGTACCGTTTAATGAAGTTTAGATTTTGATAAATATAATATATAAGAAGAAATCATTATTTACAGAGGCAGATCCAGTCATTTTTAAAGGGGAGGGGGATCACAACCCAGGAAATAGACGGAGGGGGAGGGTGAATCCCAACCATATGTCCCCATTTAAATGCATTTATCGTCCAATAAAAGTGATCCGCCACTGACATCTATATTTTAACCTTATACCTTTGATTTATTAATATTCGTAGAAAACCTTTTGTTTTTATTTTGAGGGTACTTAAAAACTATTATTTTAAATAACTGCTTTAAACTTTGACTAGTTTGAGGGTATGTCCCCTTTTTCAAAATCCTGAATCTGCATCTGATTTGTAACTTTTAACATGCAAAGGAAACACATCAAGGACGTTAATCCTATTTTTAAGTACATTTAAGTTAAGTAAAAAAACAATGTAAAACAAAAATTAAACTACTACTTACCGTTTAAAGCATAACCTTTTAATCTGTGGTTTAAGATATCACTCATTTTGAATTTTCATTGAAATATGACCTACATGTACTAAGAAAACTACATTGTACCTTCACCATGTTCATAGTTAAAGGGAATATACATAACTATAAGCAAACAGTACGTTTAAACTCTTTACAATAAAGTCTTATGCAATTTTTTTAAAGTATTACTACCTACATTGAAAGTTGATCAATAAACTGTTTTAATTCAAGGGACTATTTCAAAACAATAATAAGTATTCCTGTAATATAGCAAATTTACAATTTGCTGTTTACTCCTAAAAAATATGGGTTTACAGGCTATAATTATGAAAAATATTTGGTTTGTTTTTCATGTTGGTAATTTGATGAAAAATAATTTTAAGCCCCAATCTGTTTTGAAGTAGCCAAAAAAATCAGCCCATCAGTTTTCTCTTTAGAACTACTGTTTACATTTGCCTATATTTTACCATGCAGGGACTTTTGATAAGTTTTATATTTACTGTATGGGAAACGCAGTGATGTCACCTGTACAATGTAGATTACATCATCTTCATTTTGGTCTCTGGTTGAAAGTTGTCTCATTGTCAAACCTATTTTTTTAATTTTATTTAAGAGTCACTAATAACTTCTACCTTTCCCTAAAAGGATGATCTGACATTTAAAAATACCAAAAATTGTGCTCATTGTTGAATGCAGTAATGTTTCCTGTACAATGTAGATGTTGACATCCCCTTCAATTTGGCCTCTGGTCATGCTGGTGGATAGTTGTCTCATTGTCAAACCTTTTTTTAAGAGTCACTACCATGACTACGGTACATTGTAATAACTTCTAGATTATTCTTCTCCCAAAAGGATGATAAATTAACGTTTAACAAAAAATGTTTAAAAATACTGTAAATATATATATCTAAAAAAAAAAAAGATCTGAAACAAAAAGTCTAATTTTCTACATTGTAAATGTACTCACTTACCATGCTTACCATAACTCAGAGTAATAATTTAATTCCAAAATTTATGTGAAACATGTGAAAGCATCCTCAGTATTTGCAAGCAACAAATAAACATATATGAAGGTCAAAGATAATTTAAACTAAACAACCCTGAGAAAATTAATACCGCTGATACTACATACTGGTATTATACATGTACATGTTATATATATCAAATTTTCATAAAATAAGGGCAGCCATAAGAATCTTTTATTTCATATCAAATCTGACATTGAGAGTTAGTGATTTCAAATACTAAACACAATACATTATTTACCTTATAATATTTTGTTCTCATTTGACAGGATGACAGGTGTTTGACTTATACAGGTCAAGTTACAAATGTAGGTCACAATATAAGTTCTCATACAAGATACAAATGAGATATAAAATAACAAATTGAGGGGTATACCGTAACTCAACTTTGACACACATTGAAAAACAAGAATGTGTCCCCAGTACACAGATGCCCAATCCGCACTATCATTTTCTAGGTTCAGACTGGGAAAAATGGGGGAAAATCTCTAATTTGGCATCAAAACTAGAAAGATCATATCATAGGCAACATGTGTACTAAGTTTCAAGTTGATTGGACTTTAACTTCATCAATCAAAGCCTTAAAGGCTGTAAAAGCAATTGCTGCCATGTTAATGTTTGGGGACTTTTATTTTTCATCCACATATATACAAGAATTAAACCTGACATGAGTGTTGTCTAGTTAAAAGTAAGAAGGTTTTAACTTTATATAAATAAAAGACTTTAGCAGAAAGTCATTTTTAATATGTTTTATATTTCACAAGGAGACAACACGTTTACCAGGCTAAAGTTGGGGTCAAATATACATGTGCTGAAACATATAACTCAAAAAGAAATCATCATGGATTATCCCCTGGTAGTGTTTGTAACTTCCTTGGCAATAATTTCCTTTATTGATTTAATTTTAACAATTTTCATTATTAATTTATATTTAACCATTAACACAAATGATTAAGTTAAAACATTTCAACTTTCCAGACGCAAATGTTAAAAAACGGGAAAGAAATAAAATATCTTACAAGACATAAACATGTAAAGAATAAATGTATATTTCAGCTTAATAAAAATATTTTCATAATGTTACTTTGTCATCATTTTTAAAACTAAGTTCCAAACATTATTGCTCAGTTGATATGTGTCCTTCTGATGCCGTACGAGCACAGGCACTTGTTTCTATCCATAGGAAGGTCGATTATCCATATAAATAGTTTTATTTGGATAGTCGACCTTCCTATGGATAGAAACAAGTGCATGTGGGTACGAGTAACTACAATTCTCATGCAATCCCTAAAAGGGGGGTCATCACAGACAAACATGACATTAAATCGTTATCACTGAACTAGTATATATATTGTATAGGGGCCAGCTGAAGGACGCCTCCGGGTGCGGGAATTTTTCGCTGCATTGAAGACCTGTTGGTGACCTTAATTCTGCTGTTGTATGTTTTTCTATGGTCGGGTTGTTGTCTCTTTGACAAATTCCCCATTTCCATTCTCAATTTTATTATACGAACAAGAACAAACAGCTCTACGTTGCTTTGATATTTATCAATTTTCAGGAAACATTGCGAAAAATGATCTTCAATATTTCGAAAACATGTGAAATAAAATTGCTAACACAGTGGACCGTCGAGTGTCAACAAACGTAGTAGACTTGTTCACTGAAAAGACGAGGATAATGGTTTCATCTGACATTTGTTATGCAAACCCAGTTTTGATCATGATATTTAAAAAGACGTACTTTTTTTCAATCTATGTATTAATAAACTAGAAAATTCCAAATTGTAAATATCTCTTCATCTGGACCGACTTGGCATCTACTACGTTTGGACGGGTCCATTTCATTAGTAAGGTGATCGATAAATATTACGGAGTTTTGACAGAAAAGGAAAACGAACTTATTGTTATGTGTTTCTGTTCTGTACAGGTATTCACCTCCGTTTAATCGGAGCACTCCACTTATCGGATGAGCAATTTAATTTACACACCGAGATTGCGGATATCTTTAGCAAGTGCATGTGGGTACGAGATAACTTTAGCAAGTTCAACAAGGGTTTCGTTCCGCTAAATTATTTGCGCAAATAAAGTTTGTCTATTTTTAGATTACAGGTAATAATTTGACACTACGCATTAACCTGTGTAGTGATTTTGATTTTACGATAAATGTATGAATGAACGATAATTTTATGAATGAACAAGAGCACCTGACCTCTTAAAGAAACACAAATTAAACATAAAAAAACCGTATTTATTAGGAGATAATTCAGTTAAATTTTCAATACTAAATCAACAACTGAAATGAATCCATATTTTGTTGAAACATCGTACGAACGGCGGAAAACGGAATCGCATTTATAAAAATGTACTTTTTTTCACTCGGACTTCTATGTTATTTGATAGTCAAACGGTTGACCCTTTAAATACAAAAATACATCTACAAGAACATATTCTGAAACTTCTTAAATCCACTAACTTTTTTTTAAAGTTTCAAGCTATGTATTGCATTAGAAAACATACATAGGTGTTAAAGAATGACTGACCAGGAGCCTGTTTAACAAAATACTATGGCTTGATCTGGGCGGAGTCTCTGATCTGGGTCACAAAGATGGCCATACCCGACGGCATAAAAGCAATTGCTTTAAAAACTACCTCGACCAAAAACTTTAACCAAAACTTTAACTTGAAGCAGGACGCATGGATGGACAGAGGGATGGAGGGACGCACAGACAAGGAAATATAATGCCCATAAATAGGGTAAAAAAAGTGTTTTTAGATGCACTGCAGATAAGTTTACAAGTTCAATGTATGTGTATCCCAGCTTAGTAAATACTTCCCTTCTGTATTTTCTGTACTCCACTCTCCCATTAAAGTCATGCCCTATGTATTTTAACTTCTAGAAAATTATACAATATCTCAGGGTCATTACACCATGATGTAAAGGTGAGGGGCATAAATATAATATCTCCATAGAAATGAGGCTTTATTTGATTTGCAAATGCTAATACATGTAATAGTAATGGATACCAAATATCAGTGAATTAATTAACATATGGTGGTGAACAATCTAAATAAATCTCTCACTCACTCAGTTTTTAATGTTTGGTTGCTGCGTGGGCAGGGTTGGCAAAAACCCGGGTTTTATGAGTATTGCCCAGCCCAGTGGGAAATACTGGGAAAACCCGGGTTTTACTGGGTTTTAATGGGTAATACTGGGCAATACTGGGTAATATAAAATACTGGCCTGAATTTTAAAGAGGATTCAGTGATCAAACTCAATTGCAATACATTTAAGATATTTATAAACACATTTTGATTTATAAATTAGTTTTCTTGTTTGAGAGTGATAATACAAGTTTATATACATTTGAAAAAGTACTATTCTTGCAACTATGAGACAAGTAAACATGTAGGCAAGCATTACACAAATATTAATGGAAAAAGCCTTTATCAATAATTCTCTTCTTAAAGTCTATTAAATCACCCTCCCGTCTAGATTGGTCAAACGTTACTGTTAACATAAATTCAAAGAATTCATTTTTCAAATGTATATATCTTACATTAAGAATTAACAAGAAAATGTAAGAAAAATTACTTTTGCATAATTTATATGTACATGTACATCACTAATTAATAAGTAATTATTCAGATTAGGACATTGATATGTTTATATAACAATATTCAGCCTTTTCATTTCTATAAGGGTTAATGACTTGACCCTGTAGGGTGTTTATTTAGCAATATGATTGCATAGACATTTAAATTTATAATTCACATAAACACTTCTGTAAAATGCATTTTTTTTAAAGTTTGGATAGTTGAAACAATTAATAGATGGAAATTAACAAGGTATTAATAATCCTAAAATATTCAAATTTTGTATTCTGCCTACATAGAAGTAGTGGAGAAAAGAATGAAATTCAATCTTCTAGAAACATGACTCTTAATGGTTATCTGTATAAAATGTATATATTTAGCTATAATACTTTGAAACTACAACAAGACTTTACTATTTTGTGTTAAAATAAGCTTAAAAAGTCTTATTGCCCAGTATTACCCATTTCTGGGAGTATTGCCCAGCCTTGGAAAACCCAGGAATTCCCGCCTGGGTTTTCCCGGGCTGGTAATACTTTGCCAACCCTGTGCGTGGGAGATCTAATTTTAATTAAATTGGGTGGTGAATAGCAAAAGAAAACAAAAGTAGAGGTCCTACACGTTCAAGGATGGTGTACATTTTGCACTTTTTTAACAATGTAGAACCATGGTGAGGATAATTTGATGATTGGGGTAGACACTTAGGTTACAATTTTTTTAAGTCGAACTATCATGGGGACAGGGGTGCACAGTCACAAAACTGGTCATGGTGATGCCTGTATGTAATGAAGCTTGAATGTATAACAAAAGAGACAATCAATTGCAGATTAATTTCAAGTTGCACTGTTTAACTAGAGGCTCTAAAGAGCCTGTGTCGCTCACCTTGGTCAATGTGAATATTAAACAATGGACACAGATGGATTCATGACAAAATTGAGTTTTGGTGATGGTGATGTGTTTGTAGATCTTACTTTACTAAACATTCTTGCTGCTTACAATTATCTCTATCTATAACAGTACTTTCTGTGGAAAATGTTATTGAAAATCTTCAAATTTTAAGAAAATTGTTAAAAATTGACTATGAAGGGCAATAACTCCTTAGGGGGTCAATTGACTATTTTGGTCATAGGGACTTATTTTTAGTTCTTACTTTGCTGTACATTATTGCTGTTTACAGTTTATCTCTATCTATAATAATATTCAAGATAACAAAAAAAACAGCAAAATTTCCTCAAAATTACCAATTCAGGGGCAGCAACCTAACAACCGATTATCCAATTCATCTGAAAATTCCAGGGCAGATAGATCGTGACCTGATCAACAATTTTACTTCCTGTCAGATTTGCTCTTAATGCTTTGGTTTTTGAGTTATATGCCAAAAACTGCATTTTACCCCTATGTTCTATTTTTAGCCATGGCGGCCATCTTGGTTGGTTGGCCGGGTCACCGTACATATTTTTTTAACTAGATACACCAATGATGATTATGGCCAAGTTTGGTTAAATTTGGCCCAGTAGTTTCAGAGAAGAAGATTTTTCTAAAAGATTACTAAGATTTAAGAAAAATTGTTAAAAATTGACTATAAAGGGCAATAACTCCTTAGGGGGTCAATTGACCATTTTAGTCATGTTGACTTATTTGTAGATCTTACTTTGCTGAACATTATTGCTGTTTACAGTTTATCTCTATCTATAATAATATTCAAGATAATAACCAAAAACGGTGAAATTTCCTTAAAATTACAAATTTTGGGGCAGCAACCCAACAACGGGTTGTCCGAATCATCTGAAAATTTCAGGGCAGATAGATCTTGACCTGATAAACAATTTTCCCCTCTGTCAGATTTGCTCTAAATGCTTTGGTTTCAGAGATATGAGCCAAAATCTACATTTTACCCCTATGTTCTATTTTTAGCCGTGGTGGCCATCTTGGTTGGTTGGCCGGGTCACGCCACACATTTTTTAAACTAGATACCCCAATGATGATTTTGGTCAAGTTTGGTTAAATTTGGCCCAGTAGTTTCAGAGGAGAAGATTTTGGTAAAAGTTAATAAAAAATTACCTCTTTTTTCAGTATTTCATCAATATACATGTTCAAATAAAAATATAATAATTAGGATTAAAATAAAACGCTTTATTTCTTCAAAAGATATATATTGTTATGTTTATATTTTGATTTGTATGTCTCAAAACAAGGGCTAAAAAAAACATAACAATCCAACAGTTTAACACTGATTTTCACCATAACTCAAAAGACCCCATATAACCTTAAATACAGAGGTACATGTATGTAGACAGATCCTGAGTAGGTATACATTTAAGTTTTCAATACTAGGACAAATTATAATTGTGTCCTCTTTTTTGCCTTTGAGTGAGCTCCTGCTCTTCGAAAGATTATACATTCAATGTACAAATGAACACAATAGACTCAACTTATAGCATCCTGTTTTGTTAATCTATATCAAAAGTGAGAACAGGCAATGACAAAATATGTCATAAGATAAATGTGTGGTATAAACAATTTTCTACGATTCTGTAACCAAATGAAGATATGCAGATTGACTGTTTCTATTTGTATGAAATAATTTTGATGATCATTTATGACCCATCAGGTAAAAGCTTGGGGGTGGTAAGGCCTAAAATAAAATATTGTTTGTTTCCCCAATCCCGACCGACCCTGCAAAAACAGTGCTACTCATAAAATTTTATTGTCAAATTTAAGTTAAATATTATTTTATTCATTTCCGATTTTCAGGTTTGCAGGATCGTCCAATGTTGTTCAAGCTTTTTGGAAGAAATAAAAGTATTTCCCTATCTTCCGACCCACACCTGGCTTGGCAGGATCAGGATTGGGGAAACAAACAATATATTAATTTAGGCCTAAACTTGTCATAAATTTGTCACCAGTTAAAAATTTTGCACTTTACTTTTTTTACTTTTACAAATTTGAATGCATGAATGACAAGAATTGATCAGAAATCATGAGATTTTCTTTATTTCATAAATGGAAAAAATATCAAATACTAGCCAAAAAAATGCACAGTGTACAGGATGGTTAACTTACAATCAATGTACGTTAATTAATCACACATGTAATGTTGTATTTAAGGCCTGTTCACGGTTAGGTATGCCATATTGGTTAGGGGGGAGATTTTCTTTTCATAATGGAGGTACAAATGGTGTGAAAAATACGGGAAAACATTGTTAAAACAGAGCAGTTGTTTTGAAACATGCATCCACCTCTTTCAAAATAATCTGCCCCCTATCCAGTATGACCGAACTAACTGTGAAAGGGCTTTCATAATATCAAGTTTTGACTCCAGAATTAACATTTTTCGATAGGTGTGGTAGAAAATCCAGGTACTTGGTCAAGCAGGAGCAATGTAATTTAGTAAACCAAAGATTTTAATCAGTCCATTTTGAGGGAAAGTTGACTGTTAAATGCTTTCTACACATAACAAAATCATCAAAAAATAGTAAATTTCCTCCCAAATTGCACAGATCATATATTTGATTCTACTTATTTTTGGATACTCATAATTGACAGAGTACCTGCACGGAGTACATGTAGGTAACCTGTCAAATAATTTTAAAACCTGAAGTCAAAAGTGGATAATAACATGAAAATGGTACAAACAATGTACATTGTACAAGCATGACAAGTAGCACATTTTATTTTTGTTATTGTGTCAGGATCTTTACATCAACAGTCAAAGTTAAACAAATTTGTCATCGAAATATGACTTTAAATAGAAATGACACAGTTTACATCATCTATTAGAATGATAGTAATTATGGAAAGGTCATAATCTAGATCGACAATTTGTCACGTAATCATTACGATGAGAATTTTATGCCGCTTAGAAAAGTAACATATTAAGGCTTAATCATGTTTTCCACAGTATAAAATAATGACATTAAGATTTAAAGCCAGTATATATACAATGAATTAAAGATTTATCACTGTAAATACAATTTTACTTCACTAATCACTATGGGTCTCGTCCTGCAATTATCCTAATTCTACTGTTTATACTTTGTTTATGCTAATTATACATTACCTGGCTTGTTCTAAGTCGTATGATGTAAATAATTAATAAACTCGTTTCATTGATATTAGTAGAGATTCACAGATTTTACATAACCCTGGCCTTGGGGCCTTAATCCTTCCAATGGGTTAACGAAAATTATCACCGGATGTGAGAATGGATATTTATAATAAAACTTATCCGAAAGTAAGCCGTATTTTTTCCGAATTTCACTATAAGGCTCTGGTGGGATTTTTAAGTCAACGGTTATTTAAAGCAACTGATTTTATTAAGGGGGTATTTATACTTTGGAAACCGTTTTTTAATCGACCCAAATCAAATAAGCAATAAAGAAAAAGTCAATCATAAATTTAAAAAAATACACCTGTGTCTAACCAGAGACATATATACACATACAATAGATCATCCTATTTTTGTCATAACCCTATATATATTCTATATTATAATCATCATATAACCTGATTCTTCAGCTTTATCATCAAGATAGTAAAAACAGTTTTGCTGTCCATAGGGATCACCCTATCTTACACATAGCTTACATACTCTGTGTCATCTGTGCACCAATTTATATTTGTTCGTCAAACGTCAAGGATAGTAAATACTGTTTTGCTGCCCAAAATCTACCAAATTTCTTAGAGAAAGGAAAACAACAAAGTAAACAAATTTATCAAGTCACATTAGCTGAGGAATAGTAAAGACTGCTTTGCTGTCCAAAATTTATCCAGAGTTATTGAGAAAGAAAAGGCACTCCAGTAAATAAATCTGTCAACTTATATTGGCTTCACAATAGTAAAGACTGCTTTGCTATCAAAAAAAAAAAAACAAAACAAAACACAAACAACAAATAAATTTATCCAGAGTTATTAGAGAAAGGAAAGGAACTTCAGTAAAAATTGTCAAGTTCATTGGCTTCAAAATAGTAAAGACTGCTTTGCTGTCCAAAATTTTATCTAGTCTTATTGGAATAAGGAAAGGACCCTCAGTAAATAATTTTTGTCAAGATTTAATAGCTTCAGTATAGTAAAGACTGCTTTGCTGTTATCTGATTCTAAAATGTCTTCTCCAAGGAGATCACACAGAGAGAAAATCTCTCCATATAGATATACACCAAGTCTAGCAGTTGCAAAACATAAAGCACGACAAAAAAACAGGGAACGTTTGCAACTATCTAGTCAATTTACTCCAAATAGATTAACTCAAGGGAAATCAACAGTGACTAATTACTCACTAAATCCAACCAAAGCAGCCCAAAAAATGATTGATGCTACTGAACAGCTCAATGTACAGGCTGAATTCAAAAGAGGAACCCTTGTTATGAAATTCTCTTCTGCTGCGTTTCTGATGTTTCACAAACATACTCTTGCTTTCTATGAAAAATCAAGTAGATTAACAGCTATATCTCATTTCAAAAGGGACAAAAACAATCTCATAGTGGAAGAATCACTCAGTATTAAACCAATCACAAATGATAAGGTTGGTAGGAGACAAGCTTACAGAATCAATTTATACAAAACTGCATTCTCTGTTGAAGCAAATGGTAGAGAGATTAAGGACTTTATTAAGAATGACCTACATGAAATTTTAAGTACATTACCATCTATAGAATTTTTAAACAATATGAACACAGCCATACAAGATTCATGTAAATCTTTCTTGTCTGATCAGGACTCTAACAATTGGATACAATCAGATAACATTTCTTCCCATTCTGCAATTGTACCTACATCCAGTAGAGATGAAAATGATCCTCTCCTGACCAATTTAAACAGATCTCAAAATTTGACATCAATTGAGACAATAGTAGCAACAGATTCTACCCAATCTCACAAAAACTGTGCTAGTTTCTCTGAGAACATAATCGACTTCGAATTTATCATGTGTATCACTTGTGAAGAAAAATTCCATTTTCAATGTCAAAACATAACTTCTGATCAATACAAATCTATGAGTATTGATGAATTGGAACAATTCAAATGCACACAGTGTAATTCGTTAATAAATGACCTATCCATCTCAGAAATAGAAACAGATCCCGGAAACATGGCTCAATTTACTGGTTCCTCATGCTCCCCAGATACTTTGGTGAAAACAGTTCAGATAAACAGAAATCTTGAAAAATCTCCAAAATCAGACCCTTATTGTGGGAATTCTAAAGACACGCAACAAGACCATACAGGAAAACAAGTTCATACTGCTCAACAACAATCAACTAATATAGGAGCTCTAAGAAACAACTCTTCTCCAATTTTGCACACAGATAATAACTCAATAAAACAACCTAAACAAACTGGACCAAAGAAACAAAAGATACTGAAGCAAGATGATTTAAAATCCAAACTCGCCGTAGCAGAAGCACATATTGCCCCTCTAGAGAACACCATACTAGATAATAATAACTTAATCAGAAACATGAAACTGACTCAGCTCGGTCAAAATGATTACCACCAAAATGGACCTGACCTTCATAATTATAGACAGACCCCATCATCAATCAGTGCTAACTGTTCTAATTGTCACTGTTCACAAGTGGATAACAGAATCAGAGACCTTGAGCGTGAAATGTCAAATTTGACACTGCAACACCTTGAAAATCAATTCTTCACACTTGGGCAACAAAGTCAAAACCAAGTTAACCTGCAAGCCACAGCACATATGAACCAACAAGACCCTGTACATACAATACACTCTCAACATGTTGTTCAACCTTCTCCAACTTCACTGCAAAACCATTGGTTACAACAACCAGTTCATCTTTTATTCCAGCAGACAGTTCCAGCTCCACCACCTTATATGTTTAGACAACCAAGCAGAACTCAAATAGCACCGTCACAAAACATACCAAATAGTCACATGCAAGCCCAGCATCCTCAAATGATATATCATAGAGCTGCAGTTGCAACACAATTATCTCCCTTGGATAGTAATAACAGTATTGCTGTCACTCCATCAATTCATCCTCATTCTCAAACTCACCACATGTCCTCTACTCAAGGAAAGGTACAGATAAATACATCTGGTAATAAAATTGTACCAGAGCTTATCACAAAATCTTACGTTTCTAATGACATAAGTAACAGTTCATCAGGAGATAGTAAAAACAGTTTTGCTGTCACTCCATCTAATCATCTTCATTCTCAAATTCACCACATGTCATCTACTCAAGGAAAGGTACAGATAAACACATCTACTGATAAAAATGTACCAGAGCATATCACAAATTCTTATTCTTTTGTTCCTAATGTCTTAATTAGGGACTGTTCAATATTTATCAGATGGATGGGCCGGTGCAAAATGGGGCGGGGCAAGCACTTTTTTTGTGGAAATATTTGGATGGGCAAGAACTTTTTTTTAGATATTTAGTGGATGGGCCAGAACATATTTTATAGGAAAAATTTTGCTATCAATTTTATTGGTTTGTAGGATATTTCTTTTGCAGGCACTCAAAACATGTCGCAACAAACTGGTAGCTTGGCTCATTTCTGTCAATTTTAAGTATTTAATTAAGGAATAAAAAGTGGAATTTTCTGTTTAGACTATCTTTTAAATTATTTTGACCTTATAGAATACCAAATTGTTTAATAGTTTGGTGTATTGCGGTAAAATTTATGGATTTAAGTTATAGGTAAGAAAAAAAAGCTCAAATTTTTAGATAAAGCTAAATTCAGATAGTAAACTTTAAATGTTTTTTCTAACTTTTTCAAATCAACTTGGATTTTCCTAAAACTCTTCAGCTATCTCATTTATATATTGATCTTATAAAAAGCCAGGTTGCTTGGTAGTTAGGTGTATTGCTGTTAAATTTATAGATTTAATTAATAGGTAAGAAAAAAAAAGCTCAAATTTTAAGTTTAGGCTGAATCTTAAGATAGTCATCTTTGATTTTTTTATAACTTTTTTAAATCAACATGGACTTTCATAAAACTCTACAGCTATTTCATTTATATATTGATCTTACAGAATGCCAGGTTGATTGGTAGTTTGGTGTATTGCTGTCATTCTTATGGATTTAATAAAAAGGTTAAAAAAAAAGCTCAAATTTTCAGTTTAGGCTAAATCCAGATAGTCATCTTAAATTTTTTTTATAACTTTTTCAAATCAACATGGATTTTCATAAAACTTTACAGCTATTTCATTTATATATTGATCTTATAGAATGCCTAGTTGTTTGGTAGTTTGGTGTGTTGCTGTCATTCTTATGGATTCAATAAAAAGGTTTAAGAAAAAGCTTAAATTTTCAGTTTTTGGTTATTTCAAGATAGTCATCTTTAATTTTTTTCATAACTTTTTTAAATCAACTTGCATTTTCATAAAACTCTACTGCTATATCATTTTTATATTGATCTTACTGAATGCCAGGCTGTTTAGTACTTTGGTTTTTTGCTGTCATTTTATGGATTTAGTTAATAGGTTGAAAAAAGCTACAATTTTAAGTTTAGACTAAGTTCAGATGGTCATCTTTCATTTTTTTATAACTTTTTCAAATCAACTTAAATTTTCATATAACTGTACAGCTATCTCATTTATATATTGATATTAAAGAATGCCAGGTTGTTTTATAGTTTTGTGTTAAGCTGTCAAATTTAGGGAATTAATTAATAGGCGAAAAAGGCTGCATCATTAAAGTCAAAAACATGTCTGCCTATATTTGCTTGAAACGACCATATTAAATTTCTTTTTTGAAAAGTAGAATAGATAAAGGGACATTGATATTTAAACTATAAACATGTTCTTTTATTAGGACAATAATTAGTAATTCAGTATATGATAATATGTTTACTAGCCCAAGAGTTATTGTCCCTTAATTTAAATTATTTCCTTTATTTTAAATCAATATTGTATTTGAGGCTGTACATATAAAATCAAATCTGTACATGTATATTCATACTGGTTTTGAAAATCAATAAAATGTATGGTTCTGATACACACATAGATATATACATATAGAATTAACTAGCACATTTTAAATTTTGTATAAAGTCTATTCTTTGATTTCAAGACATAAAAATTTAAAAACTTAAAAATAACCTAAATAATTTTTGATTGTCTTTATACAGTTTTTGAGGGGCAAGGACTTTTTTTATAGATTTTTTTAGATGGGCAAAGACTTTTTTTCAGAATTTAAAAGGATGGGCAATAACTTTTTTAATGAAACAATATTAAGAATGCACCGGCCCATCCATCTGATAAATATTGAACGGTCCCTTAGTAACAGTTCTACAGGAGATAGTAAAAACAGTTTTGCTGTCAGAAAAGGAAATGAAATGAAAGCAAACCTGAATGTTCCTTCACAAAGTGGTCCTTCTAGAGATTCACCAAAACCATATGTTTACCCTGAAAATCCTGATCTCAATACCATATTAAATTCCTCAAACGCAATTAGTAAAAACTGTTTTGCTGTTGAACAAAGGAGTGAGACAATGATATCAGAAAATTGTTCTGACACAGTAGGATTGCCACCAAACAAGAATGTTCAACACATATACAATCCTTTTTTAGACAAAGGTCAAACATTCCTCCTGGACCCAGATATAGCAGCCCCTGTGACAAGAATGATATAACCTTAGGAAAATCAAGTCCGCTCCGAATTGTCTCTTTCAACATTAAAGGCTTTAATTCCAATAAAAACTACTTTGATGAAATTCTTGATAAACATGATATTGTACTGATACAAGAACATTGGCTTTTTAATTATGAAAAAGAATTATTGAAACAACATCATTCAGATTTTATAACTTTCTCGAGACAAATTGATGATAATGAACCCTTATCTCCAATCAGTAGACCAAGAGGCCATGGAGGTATTGCAATTTTGTATAGAAAGTCCATGTCAACTATGTTTTCTCAACTTCCTGATGGAGATAACAGAATCCAGGCTATCGAAATTTCAACCACAAAAGACCCAATATGTCTTATAAATGTATATCTCCCCTCAAGAGGTACCGACAAAGGTCATGATGCTTATAGAGCAGCTTTGGACATCTTAAAAGAATTACTACTGAAATATCAAAGAACTCATTCAATTATTATCGCCGGAGATTTTAATGCTTCATTCCATAGACAATACAAGGACACCTAAGATGAACTATTTAAAAACTTTTGTAAGGAAAATCAAATAGAGCTACCATCTAACTACCCTATAGACCATACATACCATCAAGGTGATTCAAAATCACAGATAGACTACATTCTAACAAAATCTAGAGAGAATGATGACGAGTCAACTGAATATATGCAGGTGAAAATCTTAAGAGAAGGCCACAACACATCAGACCATTATCCCGTCTCCGCTGAATTTTCTGTTAGATAACAGACCGCTCAAAAACAACTGAATGGAGATATTGTGACCAAGATTAATTGGGAAAAGGTTGACAAAACAAGTTATGAACAAAATTTGAAGGAGGAACTAAAAGATAGAAAGTATCTGAACATGAGAACACCTTACGGTATTGAACAAGCTACAAGCCAGCTAATTTCTGGTCTTACTAACGCTTTAAATTTGAGCTATCCCCGTAGGAAATCCAAATTTAGTAGAAAAGAGAAGATCAGCTGGTCTCCACAACTTGCTAAAGCTGTGGGTCTGTCAAAAAAGGCATTTTATCTGTGGAAAAAGGTTGGTTCACCTCCTTCGAAAAATAATATTTACAACTTGAAGAGACTAGAGACGAAACGTTCCGTCAGATCAATACAAAGGCAACAAACGGCTGACAAAAGAATTAAACTACATGAAGAAATTATGATGGCTTCAGATAGGGACAAGGATCTATTTTTTCGACTTATTAAAACTCAACGGTCTTCTTCTTCTCAGTTCACGCACACCCTTAGAACTGAAGAAAAAGAAGCATCAACTCCAAACGAGATAAATAACGTCTTCAAAGATCACTTTGAAAAATTAGCCAAAACCAATTCAAATCCTAACTTCAACATTGGTCATGATAATATTGTCAAGCTAGACATGGAAACCATTGTCAACATCTGTGAAAACCAAGAAATAACAATTCAACCTGTTACCTCAACAGAAATCACCAAGCGTATTTCGATATTAAAAAGAAAAAAGGCTGGGGATGTAGAAGGTTTAACTGCAGAACATCTAATCTGTGGTGGAACAGAGTTGACTGAATTCCTAGTAACCTTAATTAACAATATATTCTATACAAAGCATGTTCCTGAAGTCATCAAAAAAGGTCTGCTGACCACTGTCCACAAAAAAGACAAAGACCCTACTATTCCATCCAACTATAGAGGCATCACAGTCATTTCCATCATTTGTAAGATTTTGGAGCTTTGTATTAGAGCTAGAATCGAGGGTACACTAAATAAACATCAAAACAAGCTTCGGAAAGGTTTCACTAAAGGTGCATCCTCTATTAATATTGCTCTTCTCATCTCTGAAGCAATTAACGAAGCCAAAGATAAAAACGAGTGTCTCATTCTAATAACTCTGGATGCAGAAAAAGCATTTGACGTGGTAGACCATATACACCTATTTTGGAAATTATATCATCAAGGAATTAATGGAGCTTCATGGTTACTAATTAAAAGGAACTATATAACAAAACAACTACACAAGTTAAATCTCAAGGATATATCTCGGAAACATTTGTAAATGAGCAGAGAGTCAAACAAGGTGGAATTCTCTCTGCCAATTTTTACAAGGCCTATAATAAGAATATCCTTGATACTCTTGAATCCACAAACATAGGAATTAAAATTGGAACCAATTATGTGGGTTGCCCAACGTGCGCAGATGACATAATGCTATGTGCTGGCTCAGAACATGATGCCTCAACCCAACTCCGCATCATTGAAAACTGTACCAAAAACGATCGGGTAAAGATAAACAGCAAAAAGACTGAAATTCTAATGATTAACAAGAAGAATAAAGATATAAATCTTCAACTTTTTAATGAAAAAATAGACGAAAAGCAAAACATTTAATCCAAATGTAGAGAATAGAATTTCTGTTGCAAGAACTACAATGTATTCCGTATTAGGAGCTGGATTACATGGAGTAAATGGTATAAATCCACTATTATCGTATAAACTATGGCGGACTTATGCTATACCAAGAATGCTCTATGGAATTGAGATTCTCAACATTACTAAAACTGATATCCAAAAATTAGAAACTTTTCAGAAAAAAACTTTTAAACAAATTCTATCCTTACCACAAAGAACTGCAGATGCTGCTATCTATATCTTACTCGGAGCCGAATCTATTGAGCAACTCGTACATAAAGCTGTCATTTCTCTATTTCTAAGAATATCAAAAGATCCCAACTCAATTGAGTGTAAAATTGGAATTAGACAGCTAGCTACAAAAGATGATAAATCAAATAGTTGGTACATAAATGTGGACAGAACTCTCAAATCTTATGATCTTCCATCCGCACATGAGATTATACTAAATCCAGAGAAAAATTGGAAACGATTGACTCATGATGTTATAGACAAAACCTGGAAAAACAGATGGACCGAATCTGCTAGAAGCAAATCAACACTCAAATATATGGAAGTAAACAACTGGAACTTTAAAAAACCAAACTTCTGTTGGAGCAGTGTCAGAGATAATAAAAGAGATGTTAGCAAAGGGATAATAAAATCCAGGATACTTACAGGAACTTACAAAACCCAAAGTATTACCAACCGATTTGACGGAACAAAATCTGCAGAATGCAAATTGTGCATGGTAGGACCTGAGGATTATAAACATTTCCTAATCAACTGTGAAAGTCTGAATTGTGTGAGAAAAATTCATCAAGATAGACTAAAATCCCTACTAGAGGATAATCATATTCACTATTGCAGTATAATTGATTCTGATGAGGATCTTCTAGAATTATTGGTTGACTGTTCTAGGAACGACCTTATAACTGTGCCTCAGCAGAGAGACTTAGAACGAATCTGCAAAGACTGGATCTATGCATTGCATGCTAAAAGAACCCAACTTTTGGAAAACAAATGAACAATCAGTAGAGTTCTGAGCTTAATCTACAAGTGGCTGTCAGGCGTGGGAATGTAACATATAACAAGTATTATACTACTTTGTCTATATACTTAATTAATACTAAGTAATTCATAGTTAAACCATAACTAGAGCATATGTATTAATTACCCCTGTAAATAATCTTATAGACCCAAATTCTATTGACAAACTCTACTGTTTTACTTAAAACTAATTTTTACAAGTTTCTTGTTTTATTCGTATCCCTTACCATTTTATCTTTTAATTACATATATTTAAACTTATTAAGAAACCATACTAGTCCATAAATTTAACCAATTACTAGTACAGTTTAGTAGTAGTTCCTTTCACTTTCCTTTGCTAAGAGAATTTAAACAACTGATAAGATTACTTTTATCCATTTTATAATTTTAAATTTATAGTGTACATACAAGTTCCTGTTTTAACTAGTTTTTAGTTTTATCCTATTCTAACTCTGTTAATATTATTTTTTAAATTTTAACCAGTAGATAGAATTTTAAATAACGCAATTTTAAAAATAAACAAAATTTTTAAATGCGGTGACCCTGCAGATAGGGTGGACTTCCAGAAGAAGAAGAAGAAGAAGTATATATATGTCTCTGGTCTAACCGTGAGGGAAATATGCCGTCCACTCTGAATATATAGAATTAGACTCAGTGAAGCTGTCGGTTTGAGTTTGCCAATTAGATAATTATTCAACTGAAATAAAACATGGGTGGATTAAGGGTAGGGACCAGAGCGGACCCCCTTTTAGGTGGTCAGTCCCCCCCCCCTTTACACTCACACCGGGACACACCTACAAAAATTCTGGATCCGCCACTGCAAGCGATTTTTAGCAACTCTAGTTTTGTCGCTACGGCTTCTCTAAGAGCAAAACCTATCCTATCAAGGTTTCCATACGACAAATTTGAAACAATTTAAACGAGAAAAAAAACGTTTTCACGGTTGCTCAGTGTTAAGCTTTTGTGTTTTGGTCTGTTTTTTCTTAACCTATATAAGCAATATATTTGTTGTATGGAAGAATTGTTACCGTACATGTCTGCCTGTCATGGATCATCTGACCTTGACCTCATTTTCATGGTTCGTTGGTCAATTTTTAGTTTTCTGGATTAATGTTAAGTTTATGTGACAGTTGTAATAAAGATTGGTATAGAAGGCGAGACATTTCAGCGTGTTCACTCTTGTTTTAATAGGTTGTTAATGGCTTTTAACTAACTGTCAGTAACTGCGAGTACTCTAAGAACTGTGCGTATAGTTTCCTTGTGTTGTTGGAATATACAAGTATACGATCACTTCCACACTGTGTTTTTGTTAAATGTATTTTTATTTGTATCCATCTGATGAGATTAACCTTTTCCAACTGATTTTTATAGTTCGTTCTTATGTTGTACTGTTACATCACTGTCCCAGGTTAGGGGAGGGTTGGGATCTCGTTAACATGTTTAAAATAGCAATATTCTGTAGTTATATATATATGTGCCTGTCCATAGTCAGGAGCCTGTAATTCAGTGGTTGTCGCTTGTTGGTGTGTTACATATTTGTTTTTCGTTCAATTTTGGTAAATAAATTAGGCCTTTAGTTTTTTCGTTTGAATTGTTTTAACATTTGTCATTTTGGGACCTTTCATAGCTGACTATGCGGTATGGGCTTTGCTCATTGTTGAAGGTCGTACGGTGACCTATGCTGTTAATTTCTGTGTCATCTCTTGTGGAGAGTTGTCTCGTTGCCGGGCAATCATACCACATCTTCTTTTTATACGCTCATCAAAATTTTGGCGGGACGTATTATGGTATACAAATGTCCGGCGTCCGTCTGTCCATCTGTCCGACGTAAATTTTCGTTCTTTCTTGCTGTGTAAATAAAAAAAATCTCAAATAAGAAAAATTGTTTCCAAGTTTTAATAATCTATTGTTCATGAACAATGTAAAATGCTTTTTTAAGGCTATTTATTTATCAAAGACAAACTGTGAATCGTATAAATGAGCTTTGATTTAGGGACGACATCAAAAGATCAATGTAAGTAAAAAAAAAAAACAAAAAAAAAAACAAAAAAAAAAAACTTAATTCAAATATTTGGGGGTGGGTGGGGTAAAAAGTGCTGCAAGTGTTTTTTTTTTTATTTGACATCGATTTTTTATACATCTGTAGTGGTCAAACATCTTGATTTTTCCACTGTTGGGGTCAGTGAGAAAAAAACCTATGTGAATTAAGTTTGTTTATCTGACATTGAACTTTTGGTGTCGTCTCTTATTGTCCTGTGAATTTTTATCCATGACTTAATTCAGGCAAATTTTCTGCCTTTCAGTTGTACTGTTGAAAATAAGGACAGAGGGGCATCAGATATAAATACTGTTAGTATTAAATCGCACTGATAGCAGTAACCCGAATAATTCAGTCGTTATATTCTGCTGATCTACGAAGGCTACATTAACTTGTAGGAGAAAATCGGACACGAAAAGGGCTTGAATTATTCGAGTTATGATAGCAGTTACAAAATTTTAGATAAGTGAAAATAAGTTGAAACATGAAAGAAAATTTTCAAATAAGTATTACTCCCAAACACACAGAATAAGGGAGACCCACTACTGATAAAAGCGCTTGCGACCTAACTTGCTTCATGATGATGTCTTTAGTTTTTGCAATTGATAAATCTTCACTTATCAATCAGAGAGAGATCTCTACTTATCAATCAGAGAGAGAGCTCTACTTATCAATATCTGGGACTATTATACTATAGTCCCAGTCAATATCAATAAAAAATAATATTTTAACTGTTCAATGACTTTTTCTTCAATTATTAAGACTGATATTTTTAATTTTCACCAAATATATATATATATATATGTAGCCTATTGTTGGAAAGCTGGACAAACTTGTGTTTGCTGGTGTTAATATGTTTAAAAAAAAAAACACAGATGCTATTATGCCATATTATTTCATTACTAATGGTGATTAAAATGCGTAATCTAGACTACGGTTCGATACCAGTTTCGTCGTCAGCGTTAAAGAAAATATTAAATCCTTTATAGTAGATTGTCGGCTGTTAATGCATTTATGATCGATAATGATAGATTGCCGACGATAATTTCATAAATGCATTTACAACCGTAAAGTATACTTTACGCCGTGCATCTATAATGCACGGTCGATCGATAATCTATCATTATCCCCGATAAACTGTGATTATCTCATTTATGTGGTTCCTGCGTGCCATAGTTAAGAGTTATCGTTAATTATCGTTGATCATCTCAACGAGATTTATTTTCTCGCTTGAGCCGGGACGGCGAAAGCGAGAAAAGCAATCAAGTTGAGATCACCAATGATAATCTGTTTATCGCTATTTTACCTATAACGACGTTGTCAATTTCATGTCAATTTTGTTAGCAACGCCACGTGGCTCCTTAGTTTCTAGCGATAGTTTCCCATCTCATGCGAGTAGCATGATATGGAAAATTATCACAAAAAAAGATTAAAGGAAAAATGCACAAAATAGCGATCATCTATAATTATCTACTGTCCAATATACACAGATTGGGTTATCTCGCTTGGAAATGTGACATATTCCTGCACATGGATATAAAGGGATATTCATCTGTTTTCTTTCAGGTTCAATTCTCTCTTTTTATTTTGTTTCAGATGCAAATAGCTTTTCCTTCTGGTTGATTACATAGTAAATCGCTGAAGCATGACTGCAGTCAGTGGGCCCCCACTTATGAAAAATTCTTGATCCGTCACTGACATATGATTCAATCCCAAAATTTAAAAAGCTAAATTTTTCTCATACTATTCATAATTCAAGTAGGAGAACGATCCCAATATATTTATTCGAACCACAAAAGCTGACAGATTAGTCATCAGTCAATTTGGACTCAGCGTCCATGGCATTTCCTAATACAAAATGGATGTTATTGTAACCGATTGCAAGAAAACGACGTTTTTGTCTTGCAATAGGGAAACAGTTTTGAAGATGAATTCCATTTATTAGTCTCCAAAATATCGGACATCAGGGCCATCTCAGTGTTCCGATCATTTCATATTTTGTTTATCATACTTTATATATAAAGCCTAATTATGGCTTTAAAAATTGGAGACTGAATCTGATCCTAAAAAGGAAAGATTTCACCTTGTAATATATACAAAGATTGGGAGCAAGAGAAACTAAATATCAAATGTACAAATATAAGTGTTTTATCTGAACTGGGACTGACGATTTCCTCCTTATATTGATATTGTTACCCTAATGTGTAGTACCACCGCCTTGTAAACATTCCTACAAATATATTGTCATCAGCTTTCTATGAATATTCTACAGCAGATTGAGGTAATTAATTTGACAATCAATTCCTGTGAGAAATTAAATAGTGATATTTGCCTATGATTGAATGAATGAATCTTTATTGCAAAGCATAGACATGTTATGGCAAAATTAGCAACATATATTACATAATATAAAACATGAATAGACAGCAGAGAACTATAGTATAATACAATGACATATAAATTAAGTTATGAGACTATATAAGATCGAATATTCCATGCAGCTTTTACATAATTACATAATTTGATCGTGAGAGACTTACTAGAAGCTTGAAGTAAATTTAATAGTTTGATATTATTAGGCCAATGACAATAGAACTTTGGTAAAAATTGTGTTCGTACAGATCTATAAGATGGACAAACAAGAACAAAATGGTATTCATCTTCAATAACACACATTTTATAACATTCACATAAACGATTTTCTCTAGGAATATTATTTTAACGCCGGGCGAACTTCAATATATATTTAACTTTAATAATTAACCTATAATATTTCAGGGTTGCTTAAAAGTTGTCTCAAATTAATAAGATTTTATTTAACATTGGAAAAGCACGAGAGAGTCCATGTCTAGAAGTTAGGGGCCGAAACAAGTATTCAGTTTGTAGTTTCGGGACAATAACTTTTGTGTAAGAAAATGTATAGATCTCTCCGTGAAATTGTACCATAAGGTTCCATGTCATAACGGGAAGGCTTGGATTGAGTATGGAAATAATTGCCCAAAACATGCTGTAATAATGGGGGGGGGGGAAGGGGGCCAAAAACAAGCATTTTTTTCTAGTTTCCAGACAATGACTTGTGTTTTAGTGTGTGGAATTCTCTAAAATTGAACTAGATTCCATGCTACAATGTAAAAGCTGGAAATCAGTATGATTACACCATAAAAGGGGGGGGGGGGTGAAAAAATGAGAGGTGGGATTTTTTTTTCAAATTTTTGTGGGTTCAATTTTTTTTTCTTCATTTTTTTTTTTGTTTTGTTTAATGTGTTTTAAAAGAACTGAAGTTGAGAACTCTTCAGTTGCACAGTATTGCGCAATAGATTTTAAAGATCTTTTACCACATTTATTTTGTGTCAGAAACCCGCTATATTATGTTGTTTTTTTTTTCGTTTTTTTTTTATCACAATCCAAATTCAGACAATTCCAAGCTTGAATATTGTGTCCAAACTTGCCCTAACCGTTGTTCAGGGTTCGACCTCTGCGGTCACGTATCAGGCTGCGATTAGCGAAGCATTTTTTTTATAAGTCTAAAATCGAATAATTTCTTATGACATAAAAGTAGTACAAATTAACGTTTTAATAGATTTATAAGAATATTTTTATAAAAGTCACAGTTGTATGAGTCATGTGCCATTTTTTTTTTAATTCAGTGTAACGCATTTATAATCCCTCTTTTGTGCCTCGATTGAAATTATTGAATGCTCCTTCAAATCTCGTTAAAATCTGAAATCTCGTATCGTAGCGAATAACACTAAAAGAAACATGTCTGCTATCAAGTCGCTAAATCCTAAAGCTGAAGTTGCAAGAGCTGCTCAAGCCTTAGCTGTGAACATTAGTGCAGCAAAAGGTCTTCAGGATGTTCTTAAATCTAATCTTGGCCCAAAGGGCACACTGAAGATGTAAGAAATTTACTAAATTCATGTTTTATTTATAATCATGATCAGACATGTGGATACCACATGGTTTCAGTTCGAAGAATTTTCTAGAATCTATTGACAGAATTTCCTTAGAAACATGTATATTTTATGTAATTTTATTAAAAAGAGTTTGTTAATACCGGCGAGCAAAATCTTTGAAATAAAAGGCATTGAACACCTCCGTGATTCGGAAAGTGCCGAAGTGACTTGTTTTTTTTGGAAAAAAAGGGGGGGGGGGCATTGTTTCTTTTTTTTCGCGTGAATTTATCTCGGACTGGTTTTTATTTTTTGCTATCAGGTACTATACACCTTATCGCTATTTGGAAATATGTCCCGTTTGAACTGTTGACATCATACAACAATCACTTTTCCATTTTGGCATTAGATATTTTCTGTAGTCCAAGATTACTCTTACATCCATCGACTGTTTTGCCAGACAAGCTGGGGCAGCAAGATGTCAGAATTTATCCCATACAAATAGGTGGATATTTGCCTGTCCAAAATGAATGTGCTGCTTTGTTGCTTCTGGGACTGACTGACAACCTTGGATCAATATAAATTGGGCATGAATTTGTTTATATTTCATTATCTCTTTATTTATGAAAGTTTTCATCTTTCTGTGACACCTTCCTCGGTATGTCTTTGAAGTCATAACGCTGAAGCCATTTTTTTTGTCTAATCTTTGAACACGTTGAAAGAGAATTCAGCAGATGCATAGACAGAATGTTGTCTTCCTTGTGATGATTGGTGGAAAATATATGCAGTAATATCCAAAAGAAAACAAGTTTCTATTTCATTTAAGCTGGACTACTCCTAAGAGTATTAAATATCAAACTCTGTTAAATTTGATGGATCCCAAATTTCAGGAACATTCAATTTCCAAAACTTTCCAGAAATTTGATTTTTACTAATTTTACAGAGTTTGACATTTTATATTCTCCAGAAGTGACATATTTTGTGAAGTCTGGGAAACTATTTTCAAACACTTTTCTAACAATTCTAAATCTCCTTCATGTCATTTATTTTTAAAACTAAAACAAAAATGAAATAAAAAAGAAGATTAGAATATATACAAAAAAGACCTTTCAAAATCCCAGATTAAACACTATGAACTATTTTTTGATTCCCCTCAATGTTTCCATTGGATCATGAGGATAGAGAGCAAATTATGTCCTAATATACCCTGAGCCTGTGTTTTAATGTGGCCCAACAACTGTTTTTTGTGAATTTTTGGGCCAATACCCATATACTGGAAGCTGACAAAAAAAAGGACAAATATATATGAAAGAGGAATATGTGATTCATTGACACATTTGAATAATTTTGCTGTATGTGTTACTTGACAGGTTGGTGTCTGGTTCAGGAGATATCAAACTGACCAAGGATGGAAATGTACTACTTCATGAAATGGTAAGATATAATGTGGTCACTGGCACCCTTCACGCTTAACTTTGAATCAAGAAGCCAGAAGCTTTGAGATAGATTCTGTTGGCTTGGAGAGAAGAATTTTACAAGCCTGAAAGCAATTTTACAAGCCTAAAAGCAATTTTTCAAGCCTGAAAGCAATTTACCAATCCTGAAAGCAATTTTACAAAGCCTGAAAGCAATTTTACAAGTCTGAAAACAATTGAACAAGCACTTTTACAAGCCTGGAAACAATATTACAAGCCTGAGAGCAATTTTACAAGCATGAAAACAATTTTGCTAGCCTGAAAGTAATTTTACAAGCCTGAAAGCAATTAGCAAACTTACAAGCATGAAAGCAATTTTACAAGCCTGAAAGCAATTAGCAAACTTACAAGCATGATAGCAATTTTACAAGCCTGAAAACAATTTGACAAGCCTGAAAGCAATTTTACAAGCATGAAAACAATTTTACAAGCCTGAAAACAATTTGACAAGCATGAAAACAATTTTACAAGCCTGAAAACAATTTTACAAACCTGAAAGCAATTTTACAAACCAATGCTGTAGGACTTGTGGTTAAGCATGAAGACTGCACTGGTTACCTCGTCAACTTAATATCTCATTTTCGAATTCTAGTAAGAAAGTTATTATGTCCCTAAGTAGACACAGTACTTCCTCCATAATCAAAATAATTATAAAATAGTGCAAATATTTCTGATTTTAGTACTTTTGATGTACCTGAGTTGCATTGTAGATGAAAATATATATATATAAGAAAAAATAAGACCAATATCTATATATTTTTTTGACAATTTTTCTGTTAAAATTCATTGTAGTAAATTAACATCTATGATAAGACATTTAAGCCACAGATTTTCCTCAGTTTTATTTCAATTAATTACAGTATATTCCGATTTGGAATTTCTACACAAGATACAATGTATTTATATTTAAACAGAACTGTAGTGTACTACTGTGGATTTATTCATTTTTCGTGGATATCCAGTTTTTCGAAAATTGGTATAAAAATGTTAATGAATCCACAGTAATACATATGACCATTTAATTTTTGTAGTCTCTTTTATTAAACAATTTTACTGATGACTGTTCCCTAACATTATTCAATAATTCCTTAATGACATTAAATAATAAAAATGTTTATCTTCAATAGCAAATCCAGCATCCCACAGCTTCTCTGATTGCCAGAGTAGCCACAGCTCAGGATGACATCACCGGAGACGGGACAACATCTAACGTTCTTATCATTGGAGAACTCCTTAAACAGGCTGATCTTTACATCTCAGAAGTGAGTAGTTATGAAATTAAGTGTTAGGTATATTTCATTTAAAGTTTCAGTACTTTGAACTTAACTTACATGTACAGATGTATGTGCCAAATTGTCTTCAGTTTTTGTTGGACTACAATCATACCATTTATGTCTACTGGAGATAAAATTTGTCTGACCACTAAAAAAAAATGTTTTAATTGATGTATTCGCTTCTATTAAAAGGTTTTCAGCAAAACAATTCATAGCACAGCTTTAAAATGTCATACATCATTTAATTGTGTATTTATTTCTATTTCCCTGCTTGAATTCCTTAAAACAACATTTTTAGTAAATGTTGTTTTAGATGTAAATCATTACCGAGTTTGCCCATAACAATCCAGAAAACTAGTTTGAAGTTTGATGCAGGCTTTGGTAAGACTTTTACTCAATTCACACAAATTGATAGTTGTAGTTGTATATAATTATAATTATAAATTTATGAAAAATAAATTAATCCAAACAAACATGTGCAAATTTAAAATCTACTGGGGACAAAATTTACTAACATTCATGCAATAACTCAGTATACAGTTTCAGAAAGAGAAAAACTTGAATACTTTAATAAAAGTTTTTATTTATCTAATAATGTTTCTTTTCAGGGTCTACATCCAAGACTAATCACAGAAGGATTTGAGCTGGCAAGAAACAAGGCCCTTGAGGTAACATTCAATCATGTTGAATTACAGTCAAACTTACTCTTACAATTTATAAGAATATTTTGCATTTGTTGAGAAACAGACTTGAAATAAATATACAGCAGAATGCATAGAGTGCTTGCTAGCTGAACTGTGAAGTCGTTATTATTTTAGGTAAACTACCCTAACTTAACCCTTTCCTCCATAGTGACGCCTTTTGACGCCACCCCCTTTACTCCATAATGACGCCTGTGTAGTACCTCTGTTGAAACGCTTGACTAAAAAGTGTCTGCAGTAGACTTAATAAAATTTATATCCAATGTGAAAAGGAATATCATAGGAATATCTGACTTAATTTATTTAAAATATTTGTTTTTCGTAATGCATTAATACTTAAAAGCATATTTTCAGGATTACATTGAAAAATCCTATGCGAATCAAGTATGCAAAAAAAAAATTCAATGGAGGAATGGGTTAAGAGAAGACTAGTCCTACAGATGAACAATCTATCAGTCTGTAGGACTAGACAACTCCAAAAGGAAGGTAGTATACCTAACCTAATTATGACTTCATGGGGTAGCTAACCAAAGATTCTACCTTTACCTACACTTGCTACACACTCAATGCATTCTGCTGTCATATGTGTAATCTTTTTAAAGAAATTTTATACCTGTAGGGGGCTGTATTGCTATCAACATATTATCACACTTTTCTCAAGAAGTACAGAATAGAATGTCTTCACATTTTATTAGCAGTTTGACAGTAAAACACTTATGACTTCTCTTGAGATATAAAAAAGTGCATTTAGCACATTCTATAAATTCTATCCAGAAAAATTTCAAAAAATTTATCAATGGAATATTAACTCAGATGTTTAGGCTAAAAAATGGTGTATTAATCATGATTTATGAATTATCTTGTATCAGTTCTGAAAATGTTGAAGTAATCAATATATACAGTCCGCCAAAAGTTAAGCACCATCTACATATGATACCTTAAAATTTTTATAAAAGTATTGCTAAATAGTATGCAGTGGGCCTATGACCATCTTCATTGGAACATCCGAAATTGGCGAAAAATTCATTGGTCTGATGAAAGTCGATTTCTTTTACGGCCCGTAGACGGGCGTATGCGCGTTTGGCGGGAACGCAATACAGCCTATAACCAAGGGAACATTTTTCCAACTCATGCTTTTGGTGCAGGTGGTGTCACGGTGTGGGGATGTTTTTCGTTAAGTTGTAAACTGGATATGCATGTCTTACAAGGGAATATGAATGGTCAGCTTTACAGGGATTTAGTGCTACGTGACATTGTTGTTCCACATTTTGATGGCCATCCACTTGCTGATCGTCCCCTGTACATGGACGATAATGCCAGACCGCACAGAGCGAGAATTGTGACAGCTTACAGGCAGCAAGAGTCAATTGACAGTATCTTTTGGCCGGCCATGTCTCCGGATATGAACCCAATCGAGCATGTGTGGGATGCAATTGGACGAAATCTTAACCGCCGGAACCCAGCTTTTCAAAATCTCCAAGAATTACGAGCAGCAATAGTTTTGGAATGGCAGAGATTTCCACTTGCAAATTTGAGACGCCTTGTCCACAGTATGAGACGCCGTGTAAGAGAACTTTACCGGAAGCGGGGCGGATACACATCATATTGATGCAAAATTTCATGTAGACATTATCAAGTCCTTTGACTTTATGCTATGCTAATTGTGCGCATATTAAATGTTGTTTAACAATAAAATTTTGTTGTCATAGTGAAACGTTTTTGTTGCCCTAAAAAGTTGCAATTTTGACAGTATTTCAAACATAAATTTAGAGTACCAAAAATTTAAAAAGACCGTTTTAAAATTTGACCTAAATTTGGTTTATGATTCATAATTTAACAAAAGTAAAACACTTTTTAGTTAACTTTTGAGTTTTCTAGATTAAAAGGTGTTGTACAATATCATTGATGTTAAATATAGGGTGGTGCTTAACTTTTGGCGGACTGTATATGAAATTGGAGTTATCTTCCTTTCAATGCTTAATTCATCTATGCAATGTAAAATATTAAGGGGGTTCGCGGGTCTAAATCATTTATATAGGATTTCTCTATATTTTTCTATAAATGAACTTTATCTTATGGTTAATAGAAAAATAAAATAAAAAAATGGGGTCACCGTTCATTTGCGCTCACCATCTGCCTTCGAAAGAAGCATACATTTTTGTGAAGGTGGTTTTTTTCTGTTGAAGTAATAGGAGAAATAAAGGTAATATCGAAATAAAAAAAAGAAATTTATTACAGAAATCGCTAAAATTTTACAATAATTTAGTTTAAGAACAGCTTATATGGAAATTATATTAAAAAAGATAGGTCACTGATGAGTTGAAAAAGATATTTCAATTTTAAAGCCAAAAAATGGCATTTTTCCACCAAAGGGAGATAATTTGGAACTTTTTCAATGATGTATACATTTTAAAAGTCATCTGGGGCCAACACGAATTGATTGTTTTGAATGATTTTTGTACCATATGACAAAGTAACAACTACAGAAGGAAATAAATAAAATTTGTAATGATAAACAAATGTTTGATTTTTTTCTGAAATTTTTATACCCTCGAGCCTCCTTAAGTACCTACTTCAAGATGACTGCAACTCTTTCTGATTCTTCAATGCTCACAAGTACTTTGATTTTATACTTTGAATTATGAAAAGGGGGAAAGTATTTGAGCAAGACAACACACACAATTGCTTGTTGATATAAACTTTCTCAAACTATATGGCAAGACAAAGGCATTACAGTTGAACAAACAAGTGATTGCTTTAAACAGCAAACATGACAAAAACAATGCATTAAAATATGTAACATCTTTAATAGTGTAAATGACCAAAAAACATGGTTTACTTTTACAAATTGTAACTTGGATGGAGTGTTGTCTCATTGGCACTCATACCACATATTCTTATACCCATGTTAAATATAATTGTAGGTTTTGGAAGCAGTGAAAATCTCCAAGGAAATTGACCGTGACACTCTGATTCAAGTGGCCCAGACTTCCCTCAAGACTAAAGTGCACTCTGAACTTGCAGATCTTCTGACTGAGGTAAGGAAAAGAACCGAATGACTTATAATAAACGTTCCCAGCAAAAAACAATGTAATACAAAATGAATCAATTGATATTAATATCATGTACGTATACTCCATACTACCTGTGCATTAGTGTGTTCGCCTGCAGTGTGGGAGGTTGTTGATTCAAACGCTTCCTGCTTCAAACCAAAGACTTTAAAACAAATTAGTATGTGCTACATCTCTTCAAAGCATGCCACATTAAGGAGTTTGAGCAAAGACTGGTTGACTTGGAGGCAGAATAATGTGGGAAAGGGAGGTTGACATTTATCTTGTGCTTTTGAACTGTTACCTTTTCAGCAAGCATGTTAAAAATTCTGACTCACTGTGTCGGTCTAGTACAAAGCAATGTTTAAACTTTTATCATATAATCATGTTATCATCCTGAATATCTCATATGCCACTGGAAGCTTAAAAGCCATCTGTCTATCCATCTTATTTTGGAATTTCTTGTATAATAAATTGTTGAAAACTTAATATATTTAAACCCTCTATTTGCAGGCAGTAGTAGATGCAGTATTATCTGTAAGGAAGGGAAATGAACCAATAGACTTACATATGGTAGAAATCATGGAGATGCAGCACAAGACAGACATGGACACTGTGTAAGTTTTATTATCAACCAGGAAATGTTTTTTCTCTCAATTTTGTTTGTCAGTTTTTTGTATCTTCTTCGTTTTCCCCACATATCCAAATACAGGAAATGCATGCCATTGAAACTTCAGAAAATCCATCCATTTTGTTTGTCAGTTTTTTTGTATCTTCTTCGTTTTTTCCAATAAATCCTAATTCAGGAAATGTATGTCATTGAAACTTTTAGATAATTTTTTTTAGTATTTTTGTTCAAATCTATTCGATATGTATTTAATTCCAACTGGTTGATAGTTATCTCATTGGCTTTCCTACCTAATCTCCTTATTAATACAAGAACTTTGAAATGAATAAAAACTTCACCATTCATGAAGAAACGAAATACATAACCAAGATGAAGACTTTCATGACTCTCTCTAGATTTGAATTAAGTCGAGTCAAATCTGCTACATTTATATAGGTCTGCAACGCTAATTTCAATGGAAAATCAGGTCTTGTCAAGTGATCTTGTTTTGGTCCCACTGTAGTCATACCTTTTACATTTTGAACGTCAATTCGAAGGTCATTTGTCTTATAAGATCAATTTTATCTTAGAATACAGGTTTGACTGTATGTGTCAGAATTTAACCATGTAGAGGTTGTGTCATATATTTATGATGTACAATGCTACACTTTCAGACTTGTAAAGGGATTAGTATTAGATCATGGAGCACGCCATCCACAAATGCCAAAGCGTGTTGAAGATGCCTACATCCTCACTTGTAATGTTTCATTGGAATATGAAAAAACGTAAGTTTTATTCAATTTTAGTCAAATTTATTTTTTAGTCATTTAAAGATGTATACAATTAAAACAAGCTATAATGAGATACTAAAACTGAAATAACATGTAAACACAAAATTGTGTATTCAATGAATATTCATGAATCCATAGTAATATGTAACCACATACAATAAATAGTTTTCTGGCTTGACCAAGGCTTGGAAGGAGTTCTAATACATGCCAATAGAATCTAATAATTAAAAAAAACATGAGGACACAAAAACTTACAGACATAACTTTATTAACACAATAAACAAATGGATTTTCCTGCTATAATCATAATAATTATACTTTATTCAGAAGCAATACAGCTTATAGAATACAATTTTACAATAATTTTCAATTGCTTTTTCTTTTTTTTTTTGTATATATGGTGGTAATGATCTAATAGATTGTCACTATATATGATTGCATATTACCATCTGACACTATTAAAGATAATAAACAATACATCTTTACTCAATTTTATCCTTTACTTTTACAGTGAGGTGAATTCAGGATTTTTCTACAAGAGTGCTGATGAACGAGAGAAGTTTGTTCAGGCTGAGAGGAAGTTTATTGATGATAGAGTGGAGAAAATCATTGCTTTGAAGAAGAAAGTCTGTGATGGCAACAAGAAAAGCTTTGTTGTTATTAACCAGAAGGTAATTTAGACTTTATGAAACAAGGATTCTTGCAGAAAAGGTTAATTATCCAAAAGGTTATTTAGAATGTACGAAACAAGCATTCACACGTTAAAAGTCACGATTCATTTATGAGATAATTTCTTCCAGTAATTTAGACCTTGCAAAACAAGCATTTTAAAAAATGGAAAAAGTATAAATGTAAGAATTCCTATATGAGATAATTTCTACTCCATTTTTACAAATTAAAAAATGAATAAATAATTATTTAGAATGCTGAAAATTTATCCTTTGTATTAGTAATTTTTTTTATAAATCTGCATTTAACTATGCTATTAATGAACAATTTCCTATAAAAGTATCCAATGTCGAATTTATTTTATGAAGAGAAATCATTTCAAAAACGTTGTCTTTTGATATTGAAATGATTGTTAAATAATTCATTGTGTCCATTTGACAGTAGAGGATATCGCCAAGAAATATCTAATCGGGTACAATTTAAATGCAGAAATGGTATCAGTGTTATTAAACCGAGTCATAATTATTTAATATGATATACTTGATTATTTATTGTAGGGAATTGATCCACTGTCTTTAGACTTATTGGCCAAGGAAGGAATCATGGGATTGAGGAGAGCTAAGAGGAGAAATATGGAAAGGTAAATTATTGTACAACACCTTATTCTCATAAAAAAATAATGCCTTAACACTAGAAAAATCACTGTACTGTGACCTGTATTTGTTTACATTCTTTATCTTTGATTGATATTTATCTCATTAGCAATCATACCACATCTCCTTATTTATCTATTGCAGGTTGTCTCTGGCGGTTGGGGGAATGGCCATGAACTCTGTTGATGACATGACACCAGATTGTCTAGGATTTGCTGGTCTAGTTTATGAACAAGTGTTGGTAAGTTAAAAAAAGATAAATCTATTTGTCTCAAAATGCAATGGTAAAAGATCAGTAATGGACTAAGAGATGTTTATAACAAGTTTTAAAATTACTATGCATTTATTTATTTTTGTGGAGAGAGCAAAACTTTAATTTTTGTGGATTTTTTTTGCCCCTACCAGTGTGGAAGAGGTATTGTATTAAGTTTTACATTTATGTGTCTGTATGTATGTCCATACATCTGTATGTACGGAAATTGGTTTCAGTTCTGTGACTTAGTTGACGTCTACCAAATGATAGAAAACAATGTTTATTACCCCAATACACAGATCAAGTTTGATTTAGGTGGCATCAAATTTACCGATCTAAAGTTATGTCCCTTTTCAAATGGAAAATTGCTGACAATCAAAAACATGAATGCTAATACTCCAGAAATGTTTTTAACAGAATTCATAGATAGTGCTGAGTAAGCAGAAAAAAGTTTTTATCTTTGAATTCTGTAAATTCAGAAATGATTAAGTTCATTTATTATTGTGATTTTCTCATGTTCTAATGCGATTTAAATTTTTGCGATATTGAGAAAAGTTCTGTTTAATTCATATAAAACATTTAAAATGTGATTTTAAGTTATTGTAATAATAACCCTGTCTATTTAAGTATTTACAGTAAAATCATGTTTTCAATGATTTATTTTACAGGGAGAAAGCAAGTATACATTTATAGAAGATTGTAAACATCCCCAATCTGTGAGTCTGCTGATCAAAGGTCCAAACAAACATACCCTTACTCAGATCAAAGATGCTATCAGGGATGGACTTAGAGCTGTCAAAAATGGTATCGAAGATGGTTAGTATATTCACAAAAAACATATTTACTGTAGAGTCAAGGCATGGATTATGATGTTGTTTGAATTAGGGCTATTCCAGAAAAAAATGTATGGGGGGGAGAGGGGGGGGGGTGTTGGAAGGCACATTGTATTAATAATACATGGGTGATGGGTATCAGAGCCACTTTTCACACTATAATGCACTATAATTCTCAATTACAAATGTCTGGGTGGTGGGTGCTGACAAAACTGCCTTCCATCCCCCATACATTTTTTTCTGGAATAGCCCTTAAATGATTTATGTTTTCTGTTTTTATTTATACAAGAAAATATGATAAAAGAGAATTGTAATTATATGGTTGAACAATTTATTTGTTGGTGTTTAAAATCTCACCGACCATGATTATATCATATCTTCCAATTTTTTTCAATGGTTAAGAGAGAGTCTAAGAGAGGAAAAAAACCCGGAAAAAACACCAATCTTTGGTAGGAAAACAGGCAATCTGTGTTAATCAATTAAGATTATAAGTGAAAACCTCTTGTGGACAGCAGGCTTTGAACTCTGAACCTTAGTGATTGAATATTCATTTGATTAATTACTTAGTGAATTGTGTCCAATTAAAAGTGATTGACCTATTTTATTTGTTCTTTTACAGCCTGTGTTTTACCAGGAGCAGGAGCATTTGAAATAGCTGCATACCAAGAACTGATGCAGTACAAAAATGAGGTCAAAGGCCGTGCAAGACTTGGTATGTTATCTATGAAATAAATACACTCATATAAGTTTGAAATAATATAAATTTGTTACCTGTCATTCTGTTTATATAGTTAAAATTGGTCCCCTATAAAATAAAAGAAATCACAGTAAAGCTTGTTGATAATTATAGAAAACCTCCTGTTCATATGAGGATCTTTTTTGAAATTCATCGATTACATCTTTGGTTCATCAGAAACGAAAACATACTAGTCAGTACCATATTCTCATGGAGCTGACATCGCTATGGAGGATTAAAAATTGCTGTGTTGAATGCAAAATTCAAACATCATTTATTTTGCAGGAGTACAAGCCTTTGCTGATGCCCTGTTAATCATCATCAAGGTTCTGGCCCAGAACTCTGGTTTAGACCCTCAAGAATCTATAGTCAAATTACAAGAGGAATATACAGGGCCTCAACAAGCTGTAGGCCTAGATATAAAAACAGGTAAACTGATGTTCAAGCTACAGGTGGTATAAATAGGCCTCTTAGCACTAAGTTAAATTAGCAGGCACTTTTAAGTATTTAAGTCAGCTTGCACTAATAGGGTGACATCAGTTGTATCAGCAGAAAACTCAAATTCATAATCTAGAAACGAACAAAATTTGCTTGAAAATCATGGGAGACAAGTTGATCATTTAAAAGTGAAAAAAATATTCATGACAGGGAGAAATATAATGGTACAACACAATTTTGCATTACTTTTAACGTCATTTTCATTTATCCATTGTTGTCACTATATCTTTTGTTAACATTGTTCTGTTATTGTTACTATATTAAGTTGAAATTACCCTATCAAACACAACAGAGGTTGTTTACTGCCTGTCCAAACATAAAGTTAACCCATCTGTACCATTTGGTGCCATGACCAGGATATGACAAAAATTAAGGCCATTAGAGTGGGCCATTGAGGATCCACAAGAAGAGTAATTATACCCCATGCAACGAAGTTGCGGAGGGTATAATGTTTTTGACCCGTCCGTCTGTCCGTCCGTCAGTCCTGTTTCTTGTCATCGCAACTCCTCTCAAACCACACAACAGAATTTCACGAAACCTTTTCAGATAATAAGGACATACTATGTAGTTGTGCATATCGACAGGAAATTGCGATTCAATTTTTTTTCTAGGAGTTACGCCCTTTGAACCTTTTCAGATAATAAGGACATACTATGTAGTTGTGCATATCGACAGGAAATTGCGATTCAATTTTTTTTCTAGGAGTTACGCCCCTTTGAACTTATTTACTTTAATGTACTACTGCAACAGTTTGTCATCGCAACTCCTCTCAAACCACACAACAGAATTTCACGAAACCTTTTCAGATAATAAGGACATACTATGTAGTTGTGCATATCGACGGGAAATTGGGATTCAATTTTTTTTCTAGGAGTTACGCCCCTTTGAACTTATTTACTTTAATGTACTACTGCAACAGTTTGTCATCGCAACTCCTCTCAAACCACACAACAGAATTTCACGAAACCTTTTCAGATAATAAGGACATACTATGTAGTTGTGCATATCGACTGGAAATTGCGATTCAATTTTTTTTCTAGGAGTTACGCCCCTTTGAACTTATTTACTTTAATTTACTTCTGCAACAGTTTGTCATCGCAACTCCTCTCAAACCACACAACAGAATTTCACGAAACCTTTTCACATAATAAGGACATACTACTTAGATGTGCATATCAACAGGAAATTACGATTCAATTTTTTTTCTAGGAGTTATCCCCTATGAACTTATTTGCTTTAATGTACTTCTGCAACAGTTTGTCATCTCAACTCCTCTCAAACCACACAACAGAATTTCACGAAACCTTTTCACATAATAAGGACATACTACTTAGATGTGCATATCAACAGGAAATTACGATTCAATTTTTTTTCTAGGAGTTATCCCCTATGAACTTATTTGCTTTAATGTACTTCTGCAACAGTTTGTCATCTCAACTCCTCTGAAAACACACAACAGAATTTCATGAAATTTTGTAGATAATAAGGACATACTATGTAGATGTGTATATTGACAGGAAATTATTATTCAGTATTTTTTCTTATACAATTTTTTTTTCTTATACTTATTTAATTTCTCCAATGACAATGTGGGGACGTGGGGTATGTGAGCGTGCTCACTAAGGTTCTTTAATTTCAAATATAAAAGACTGTCAAATTCAATGAGTGTTTACCTAATTTTAATAATAAAATATTTTTGTTTGCAAGATAAATCTATTTTATTCATTTTGCATGCCATTACACATCACAGCTAATGGACATTGCATCTAGTTTATTTGAGTATGTGGTCAAGTAAGAGATAGACAGTTTAACTTATGTCAAATGTTAATGCTACTTTTAACACCGTTTCTTTAACCAGTGTTTCTAAGAGAAAGTAGCTCACCATAGTATTTGTATTGTGTTTACATGAAATGTCTGCATAATTATTATATGTTTTCAGGTGAAGCTCTTATACCATCAGATGCTGGAATATTAGACAATTATAGAGTGAAGAGACAATTACTTCATTCATGGTAAGTTTGATGATATATACTGTCATGAAATACATTCAAACAAATTTAGATTTGTTACAAGGTTGTTGTATAAGACATACACATTTCGGTATTTGTCCTCCATTGCTGGACGTCACAAAATTCCCGTAAAATTTTGACATTATAATAGATAATGTCTGACGCCACAATGGAAAAGTGATTGTTGTACGAGTTCAAAATTGGAACAGATTCTAGGGTCAAGCATGACAGTTTTCCACATAGCTTTATGGTGTATTTTTAAAATCTTACCATATTCAAGATATTTATTCAAAAAGTACTTATTTTATCAAGCTTGAACTTTTTAAAACTGACTGCTGAAAGGGATATATTATTAGAATAATCTTCTTTTTGAATGAATATTTGTAACTAAAACAAATCATATTTCAATATTTAGCGTAGTGCACATACTCATTGTAATGTAAAATTTGAGAAATCTATGCCAAATAACAGTCATGACCCAGATTTCCAATTCACTAAACTTGAAAGTTGATAACACAAGAGAATCATGGTGTACTATTGACATATATACTTATTAATTACTGTGAAAGTTACAAATTCAAATATTTTAATTTTAAAGTTTAATTTTAAATTTGTGTTTTTTCTAAATTTGTGTTTTTTCAGTACTGTGATAGCCACCAACCTGTTACTAGTGGATGAAATAATGAGAGCTGGAATGTCTTCTTTGAAAGGATAGCCCCAATGGACAAATCTCATATTTAACTTATACATGTTTTCCCATGCTTTTGTACTATAAATAAAATCTGCAGTCATAAATTTGTTATATTTTAAGCATTCAGTAGAAATATAAATATAGATTCTACCACTGCATTGAGTGTGATACGATATCTATCCACTCGAAACAGTTATATTTTCAAATTTAAAACATGAGTTAAAATTTTACAGACGAGAGTGGATAAATATCGCATTGCATAAAAAATCTGTTTCTCTAATGAGTTTAAAACCATATGCAGACAATCTTAATCTTTTTTTTGATCGACCTGCAAAAAGACATATTCTTTCATCAGGCATTGTCACCTTTGTCCAGGAAGTCACAATTGGAATTTCAGAGGAAAGCAAGAATTTTTTTTTCATTATCAAATTTGGACCAATGAAAATCTGACATCAAACAAAAAGTCGAAGGTGACTCTAGGTTTGTACTCTGTCATTTGAGCAAATCTGTTTTCTGAACTTTTTTGGGCCCAAAATTACCCCTGTTTACAGTAGCTTCCTTACCCATAACGTGATCCAGTATCAGGTCAGAACATGAAAATTAGAACTTACATTTGATGCTTTTTTACTTTGAAACTATCATTTAGGAGTAAATGACTGTTTGGTTTGGGAGTCTGGATAAAGTGTTTCATTAGTGTGATAGGACTTTCTGCATACTACTGTCTTATGAGATACAGTTTCAAAATAGAACTTGCTGGGTTGATTGATTACAAGGCAGGATATGTTCAGATATAATTGATTGGTAATTGTCTTGTTTATGTGTGCAATATTTGCGGTATGACATTTAGGATACATCATTCAAACAAAAACTATGGAAAGCAAATTTTAAAAACATTGATTAATCTCTTTCTTTACTCCACCATTAGAAAGTTTTTCAAAGGGCTCAGTGTTTACTTTTTGGGGAAATACATTCATTCAATCATTAACATCACACGAAAGTCTTAAGGTGGTGGATAGTGATTGCTGATTAGTTGTTTGATGCTCAAATCCAATCACAACTCAATATAATATATAGACTATTGTTTACATAGTGTGCTGTGGTCTAAAACAATATATAATTATGGGGGCAATAAATTCAATATAGGATTTGAGCGACTAGCTGTCACTAGCACACTACAATGTTTTAACTTACTATCTTAACACGTTGCTTTCTAATGACCTATCAAAGTGGTCATTGTTCAATATGAAGAACCTACTTCTGGTGTGCTTGTAAATTAACAAATGCCAACAATAATTTGTTTGCTTTAAAAGTGCTTTCTACATTCATTTCAATCGTTATTCGTCTAATTTTTTGTTGAAGATTTTTCCTCAACTCTCTTGTTTTACATAGGGACATTACACCACTTCTAGCTGTGTAGAAAGATATATGTAAGATAATGTATGGAAAAAATGAACTACTTGTTGCAATGCATATTACCTAATAACATTGTATAATGGAAATCAATTATGCAAGTAAGGATTGATTATACGTATATTGTATACTGTTGCATTGGTGTTGTCATATGAAATTAAGACGACAATCAATATAAGTTGTAGACTTGATCAGGAAATGGTTTTACATGGTGTTTATTGTCCTGAACATGCATGAAATATTTGCCACTGGATGTTAAGCAACCAACAATCAATCATTTTCATGTTTATTTGGATATATATAAAAAAAAGATTTGCAAATGTATAGTAACCAATGTTAAGTCGTCCCCTCAACAAGATTTGAATTCATGCTGCTTTGACATCTTGCCAATTCTGTCTGACTTTTATCCAACACCCAAGCATTTATACAAACAACACCTTTTTTCCAGGACTTATGCAAATATTGAGTCATAACACATAATGCTCATGTAGTTAATGGTAAGGCAAAACCCTCTTAGTCAATAATTTCTAGTACTTGAATTTTGTGCTTGCTGGTCCCCTTGAGTCTAAAACACCAATAAATATTTGCCACAGGAGGTTAAGCAACCAACAATCAGTCAATCTAACACTGAAATGTTTCCCACTGCACGTGAAGCAACCAAACTTACAGTAATATTTGCCACTGGATGTTAAGCAACCAGCAATCAATCTAACTGTAATATATGCCACTGTACATTAAACCTTCAGTCAATAAAACACTTATAGTTTTTATTGGACATTAAGCAACCAACAATCAGTCAATCTTACAGTATCGTACTGGCCATTTGATGAGAAGCAAACAACACTTGATCATATTAACAGTAATATATGATACTGGACGTTAAGCAAACAGAAATTATAAATTAAAACAAACTTTAATCAGTCAATCTAACAGAGTAATATTGGCCACTGGACATTAAGCAAACATCAATCAGTCCATCTAACAGCGTAATATTGGCCACTGGACATTATGCAACCACCAATCAGTCATTCTAACAGTAATATTGGCCACTGGACATCAAGCAACCACCAATCAGTCAATCTAACAATAATATTGGCCACTGGACATTAAGCAACCACCAATCAGTCCATCTTACAGAGTAATATTGGCCAGTGGACATAAAGCAACCACCAATCAGTCCATCTAACAGAGTAATATTGGCCACTGGACATTAAGCAACCACCAATCAGTCCATCTAACAGAGTAATATTGGCCACTGAACATTAAGCAACCACCAATCAGTCCACCTAACAGATTAATACTGGCCACTGGACATTAAGCAAACAACAATCAGTCATTCTAACACCACTGGATGTAGCCACCAACAATCAGTCAATATTAACAACAATATTTGCCACTGGACTTTAGGCAACCAACAATCAGTCAATTTAGCACTTGACGTTAAAAGAACAAAAATCAGCCAATCTAACATAGAGTAGTAAAGCATAAAACAAGTCTTGCAACTGCTTTCTGCTTCTTAAAGATATATGCAGCCGCTTTTGCAGTAAAATATTTGGAGACTTCATGCACTGAATAAGAATGTATATATAGACTGATGATCTGAAAGGCTAATGATAAGTATTATTTGATGAAGCGTAAAATGATAGGTTGATAACTGATTGATTTATTGAAACCTTAATTGAAGACAGCATAACCAAGAATAGCCAAAACCATGGATTGTTTGAAAGGAGGAAAAAGGGAAGGAGAGATGCTTTTGCCTACAGATAAACAAACTACTATTATATATATATATATATAAATACGATCTTGCTCTTTGTGGAGGTAGACTTCGGTGCATTTTGGCCAATATCCTTGAGGAAATATTAATAAATTATAGTATAGTCTTGGACAATTACATGGAAGATGGAGTTATATCGTGTTGGAAATGTTAATGCAACTTTTTAACTAATTGTTATCACTGTACAAGTCAATTAGTACTTTAAGTGGGAATTAATGCACTATATTCTGTTAATTAATTGTTTAATTCATTAATTACGTGGATTAAATTAATTTTGCTTACATTGAAAAATGGAAAACAATGCCATGCTTGGAACAAATTACAGGTTTAAGTTCAAAGTTCATTATGAGTCTGAACATGTTCATGCAGTCTAGCAAATTAGAATTTATTCAGCAATATCACAGACTCACTTAAAAGGCAAAATTAAGTGGGATACATCAATTTTCGCTATTTTTCCTTAAAAAAAAATACGATGCACTGAAATATGTAAAAGTTCTAAACTTGCTGGTCTGTACGTTCAGTTACAACTAATCTGTCTGAATGAAGGGGGTCTGGAAATCATTCGTGATTAATCTTTCTAAATGTATTTGTTACAGTTGTAGTTGGTCAATTAATTTGAGAATTTAACTGAAAGAGTGCCCCTCCCCTCCCCCCCGGAGACACAAACTTCAATGTATATATGTCTATGTTTCTCCCAAATCCTTATCCTACACTCGGTATAAAGGCCACGGTATAGCAAGTTTATCTATTGTCATATGATGGTATATGTCAATAAGAAAGCAGCCAAACAAGTCTAGGGTAACTTACAAGAGAGTTCGAGGGAATAATTTTAATATCCTTCAACAGAGAGGCTAATTTTAATCTAAACATTTGTTTATGTAATTTAATTTAAAAAAACGATGCCAGTTTACAAAACATTATGAAGTTAAACATATGAAGAATAGTTGAAAATAAGTAACTATACTATGATCCTCTTTTTTGTATCATAATTATATAGTGATTGATTGATTGATTGATTGTTGGTTGCTTAATGTCCAGTGGCAAACATTTCATGCATGTTCAGGACGGGAACAAGTTAACAATAAATACAATATAGGTAGATCTTTTAATAATAGAGGCCATCCGAGATGATGGTCGGGGAAATTTGGACTGCCTATGGAAAATAAGGGTATATTGGATAGGGACAGACATTTAGCCTTGCAACAGCCCAAAAGGCCACTTCCGGACCCCTCAACGTGTTGTTGCAAGGGTTCTTAAAAAGCGAGACACTCTCATTACACGATGTATGGGATTTAATGTCCCAATTCTGACTGGACATCAAATAATAATATAGTGTGATGAGGCTTTATCTCAGGACATCTATACGAATATCAGGCAGAGTTGTTAATTGTAAAATAAGTGGATTAAACTTCTGTTTATTGACAAAATGAGAATATATAAAGAATATAATTTCAATGAGGACAAATAACCAATTATATCATGATACATTTTTTTTTTAAATGACACTTTTCACTCATGTCATATTATAAATTAAGTATTTATTTGTAATTTTAAATAAAGCAAATCTAACATCATTAATAAATAATCAATTAATATGCTTAATGGTAAGATGCATCAAAATGCATTTCAGATATATAAGATCCCCCTTTTTCTTTAGAAAGACGAATGGACACGGTCTTTAATATCAAATTTTCAATATTAGTATATACTAATGGAATTACGTGTTGTGGCATAAATATCAATTAATTATAAATGAAGCGTTTTAAATATTTAAGATGTAAATATTTGGACCACGGAGCCTAACCGTTCTTTGTGTTGACAGGTAAATACAAATTTATTGAAAAGGGACATGCTATAACATGAACACCGTGTTTATTGAATGAACACTAAACCTATTTATTTATTCGTTATTTCAATCTGTTTAAAGGACGCGTATTGTTGACAACGAGACAGCATACGTATTGTTACCTGTTGATTGCATGGCATTGTTTAAAATCCGTTAGATTTCACACCTGAATTCAGTGGCATTTAAATATAGAATTTTATCTGGTGTGTGGATTTATGAATATTTTTGTATGATTGATATTCAATGAAAAGTACCTTAAAATGGTACGCAAATATAATTTGAATTGAATTTAGAACAGTGATATATATATTTGGATATTTTATAAACGGATGCACGATGACGGATACAGTACCAGATCAATCGTTTATCATTGTTAAATACGGCGGTAAGTACCATTTAATACAATATCTTAATTAATTTCTCGTTCAATCGCAAATAGATCTTTTTTTTTAATTTAGCAAACAGTAATTTGTCAAACATTAATACATTTGTCTAAAACTGAAAAGGAGAGCAGTGGCGGATCCAGAACTTTTTATAAGTGGAAAAGGGGGAGGGGGGGGGGCTCTGACTGTCTGACCAAAAGGGGGGAGGGGGCACTCCAGTCATGCTTCAGACGTCGATTCCTTATATAATCAACCAAATTTTCCCACAAAAGGGGGCCCCGGGCCCCACAGCCCCCTCCCCCCGGATCCCGCCTATAGAGAGAACATTATATATAAGTATGTTTAGGTTTTTGTGTTGGATATAGTGTTAAGCCTGAGCCCAATAATGATTAAGATTTCTTTCTTCTAAAAGAGGGGCATAGAGGGGCCAACGCATTAACTGAATTGGATGAATGCGGAATAAAAAAAAAACTATAAAAAAAAAAAATACAAAGAATTTGTATTGTAAGCCGAACTATACAAATTTTTGAAAAAACTGAAAAAACAACGTTTCGGCCATAAGAGTCCAATACCATCTTAACTATACGCCCTGGGGAAAACTCTCACGAGAAATAAAGCGAAGGTATTTTATGATATTTGTAATTTACTCTTGAATCGGACACTTTCTGTATCTTGAAGTTTGAATGTAAACATGTCATTTAACCTGGATTTTTAGAAGGTAGGCCAACAAACGTTTAACGAATTCGCTTTAAAAGTACCTACAAACTAAATCGTGTTGTATCATGGTATTTTAAAAGTAAATATTTCTGAGAGGCAAGTGCCTGAGTGTGGTAAAAGGCATTTTTTTTAATGCAACCCAACAACACAAAAAACATCATGATGTCAACTTACAGTCTTCAACAATAAAGAAAGGACCCCAAGTTTGTGGATTTTATCAATTGATTTAACGGGAGGTGCAATTGATCTACCATCCCCATACATAATTTACTAGGAGTGGTACAACTTGGAGACAATCCGTGACTGCACATGGCAATGTTTGTACAGGTGAACTTTTTCATTTTAAACATACAGTGGGGGATCCAGGGGAGGGGTGGGGGTTGGACCCCACTTTTTGGACGATCAATACATTTGAATGTGGACATTTGTTTGGAACCCCCCTTTATCCGGGTTGGGAACCACCCTCCTTTGAAAATGGCTTGATTCATCCCTGACTACTACATATGTTGACCTGTAAATGTCTTTTCTGGTTAATTTGGATCGTTTGGTTGCTGTCTCTTTAATGTATGTACCACATCACTTTTTTACAAGTATATATATCTTTTGAAATAGAAAAATAAGACTGCCATTGACACAATTCCCGCCAAATCGTGAGAGCTGCTCAGACGACAAGGATGTAGGCAACGAAAGTTGTTTATATAATATATGTAGCAAGCTCCAGTTATATATCTAGTCCCATTAAACTATTTTTATACCTATTAATTTTATGCGCTATTTAAAATGCCATTTTATTGATATGAATTTACATGTATAATTTTTTCCCAGGCTTTTACATAAACATTTATGAAATATGCTTAGTTTGGTTACATAGCTACCGATTAGATTGAATTTGTTTATGCGTAAATAGTTGATACTCTAACTTTTGAAGTATGGAGTTAATAGCCGCAAACACACTTAATAAAACATTTTGTATATAAATACTTGTACAGGAAAACAAAAACAATTTCGTTCAATAGATATGATGACCAATGCACGTATTCGATAAAAGACGCATATATATATATCAATTCGGGGTCTTTTCGTAACCGACTTTGCATGACTTTTTCTCATTGTTGATGGCCTACAATTTTAATTTCTGTGTCATTTTGCTCTTGCGAAGAGTTAAGAATGTATATTCCCATACACTTTAATTCCTGGTAAATTAAAAAAGAAACAGTACTTACAATGAGAGATAGAAAGAAACACAAAGAAATTAGGGGGAACAGTTTTCAGAAGAGGATTTTAGTCATTTTCAAAAGGGGGTTAAGGGGGTTGTCAACCACATGTCTCTATTCAAATGCATTGCTCGTCCAAAAGGGATTCCTATTTCTACCACCTCCTTGGATTCGAAACTGGTTTTAGAAGATTTTTTACATCTAATGTTGCTACTGGCACTGTGACATGTGACTGTCGTTGTCTTGCTCTGATTTTCTATTGATTCTTTGAAAACTCGACATGGAAATGAAATCTGCAGCTTTATTATCGACTCTTCAAGTTCTTTGTATTCCAAATGATCCTAGTCGTTATTTTTCTAGTACTGTAATTATCAGACATAAAACATTGATTAATATCAATTATTTATCTACATCGCGTTCACGTTGACATTTCAAAGCTATCTTCATCAAATAGTCATTTTTCAACACATGACAGGCACATTGCTAAACATTTCTATATAAAAAAAGAAGATGTGGTATGATTGCAAATGAGACAAGTCTCCATAAGAGACCACAATAACACACAAATTAATATCTATAGGTCACCGTACGGCCTTGAACAGTGAGCAAAGCCCATACCGCAAATTCAGCCATAAGAGACCACGAAATGATAATGTAAAACTATTCAAACGAGAATGTTTAGAAATTAGCACTGTCTGTTTTGTCACATTTTACCGATTAGGATATGACTTTTATGCTTTTTGCTGTTACATTTATTTTTGAATCTTAACATGGACAGACCATAGAACTAAACCAAGAAAGTAAGCCCCTCTTGTTCTGTAATGACGGACATTGATTTTCCTAGCTACTCATTCCATAAATAATTACAATAAACAAATATTGTTCATATATAATCGTCCAGTTTTATCGTAATACGATTCATTTAAATTGTACTTTCACTAATTTAATTATTTACTTTGACCAGACTTAGTTTATCTTTCATGCGGAGAATTAAATCGATCTTATTTAAATTCAATTAAAGCATTATACATACTTAATGAACCAAAATAGGATTATACACAGAGTTTAATTTCAGTCCAAAACATGTCCCAGTAATACATGCATAAGAAGGCACAGATATTTTTCATAATCTGTTGGCTGATTAGAGAATACTGAAAATAGAATGGAATTAGATTTTTAACATAAACTACTGGTATGCACGGCAAGCGGAATCACATATATGTATTTTTTTACAGTAAACTTTCCCAGGTTTTCTTGATGCGATTTAAAATTTTAATAATCTTCAACGTGTTCTACAGGTTAAACAAAAACAACACTTTATTTATACTTACTAGTATAGTGCAATTTAACGTTTCTCAAAGTTAATCTTAGTTTTTGGCGATATTATATTTTCAAAACTAAACACACCATATCATGGGGAAAATATCAACAACAGCAACACTGAGAACTAACGAATGGAAAGAATAAAACAAACCCGAAAAGGGTCCAGATTGCCTGTGTTAATGACAGGTTAGCAATTTTTGCGCTGTTTTTTTACATGGAAAATATATAAAATGTGTGATAAGTTGGATGTGTATGTATTATATTACACATAAAGAGATAAAATGGATAAAAAGATTACTGCATGTATGGTACAACAGACCATATATTAACCACCAGCACGTGAACACCCGCCTCCTCTTGTGTGCACGTATGTAATCCCGCCTCTTGACTGTCCCTCTGATATCTTTCGCCCCTCTTTAAAAAAAATTGGCTAATGTTGGAATGTCATTTTAATCCAACAATGATGAATGTTAGAAGTTCCCGAAAAGGTGTTGTTATTAGGGGAATTTCTTCAATTATGAGGGGGAGAACAGGGGTAAGGGAGACAGGGAGAAAGGGGGTAGGAGAAAGGAGAAAGGGGGTGGGAGAAAGGAGAAAGGGGGTAGGAGAAAGGAGAGGAAGGCTTGGAGAAAGGAGAAAAAATAAAATATCTCTCCTTTTAAAAATTGATCTAATATTTCAAGAAAAAATATCTCAAAAGGAGATGTTTTATTCTAATGGGATAAAGGAGAACGGGGGTAGGAGAAAGGAGAAGAGGGGTGGGAGAAGGGAGAAGGGTACCCCCTGTCCTCCCCCTCAATTATGGTCATGGTGTCCACTATATATAGTATACATATATATCTAATTACAAAACTTATAATGAATGATCCGTGTGTTTTTTCAGATGGTGAGGAAGCTTTATTTAACCCTTGGTGTACTAGTCATACGTTGATGGAATGGATTAGACGAAAGTGTAGATGTGACGACGATAGTAAGTACCCTTTGAGATTTTTGCAAGCTGATTGGTTAATTAACACACACGAGTAGCAGGTGTAACAACCAACCCATGCAGCTTTGGTACATCATATTTAAAATAAAGTTTAATGGGTTTCAAACGGAGATTATGCGACTGTAGTTCAGATGAAATTGTTAATACGAATGCGTGGTATTTGGGGTTGGATGAAACTGAACACTGATACAATGGTGCAAGAATGGGTTAAATGAAAACACTGATACAATAATGTGCGAGAGTGGGTTAGATCTTATGAAAGCATTGATACACTAATGTACGTGGGTTGGTCAGAAGAAAGCACTGATACAATAAAGTGCGACAGCGGGTCAGACGAAAGCATTGATACATTAGTGCGAGAATGGGTTAGATGAAAGCACTGATACAATGATGCGAGGGTGGATTAGATGAAAACACTGATACAATAGTGCAAGAATGGGTTCTATGAAAGCATTGATACAATAATGTGAGAGCGGGATAGATGAGAGCATTGATACGACAAAGCAAAAGTAGTGGGTTAGATGAAGCACTGATACAATAGTGGGAGAACGGGTTACTAGATGAAAGCTTTGATACAATAGTGGGAGTGTGGGTTAGATGAAAGCACTGATGCACTAGTGCGAGAGTGGGTTAGATGAAAGCACTGATACAATAGTGCGATAATGGGTTAGATGAAAGCGCTGATACAATAGGGGGAGTGTGGGTTAGATGAAAGCACTGATACAATAGTGCGATAATTGGTTAGATGAAAGCAAAAGTTCGAGGTTTGAACACAAGAAAGTTTTAATACGTAGACGTGATATTAAATTAGATGAATATTCTGATGTAACGGTGAAATATAAAAAAAGAAGATGTGGTATGAGACAACTATCCACAAAAGACCAAAATGACACAGACATTAACAACTATAGGTCACCGTACGGCCTTCAACAATGAGCAAAGCCCATACCGCATAGTCAGCTATAAAAGGCCCAGATAAGACAATGTAAAACAATTCAAACGAGAAAACTAACGGCCTTATTTATAAAAAAACTGAATCAGAATGAACAAGAGGAACTATAAGCTTAATTTAAGGTCGATTCATAGTGATGGACTTGTATGTATGACAATGTGATAAGTCAATATATCTGTACGTTTTGTGCATGGTGACTCTGATTAATTGCAATATAAATTAATAATGCTGGTGTTTATTTCTAAAACACACACACCAAAGAAGACTTTGAGTAGATGTAATAACTTTATATTTTAAACATGTAGGCGTGATCATTTTGGTGATAGTGCATAATTAGTATAACCCTTTTTATGTTGAAGATCTACGATAAAAATGACTCTCATATCTACCTTTATAAACGTTAAGAAGTGAGACACGAAGAAGTCGATAAGAATTTAACAAAATTGAAAATATTATTTTATCTATGAAATTTATCAAGTTTATAGTACTTGGAAGCACTTAATACGTAAATACTAAAGTTTGACAAGTCATTCAATATCTAAATTGGTTATAATTTAATGTCACTTTGACAGGCAGGTTGATACTTTTCCTATTATAAATTTTTATTTTATTATGCGTATTCAATAATTATTTGATAAAATTTGAATTGGTATTATATTTAGTGTGGTAATTAGACGGTTAATTGCTTCCGGATCAAGCATTTCAACTGGTCTACGCACGAGATGTTTAGAAAAAGTGTTTGGTGTCACTGGAAGCCATATGATAGAATGTTTTCAATGATAACAGTACATTTCAGAAGATTTAATCGATTTCAAATTTTATTTTAAAATCTGATCTTAGAAACGCCAAGCATCAAAACTTTTTAAATTAAAGATTTCCTTTTTTGTCGTGTGGTGTCAGAAAAATAAATCTAAAGACCCAGAAATCATCTAATACATTGTCATTAAGAGAAGACCTTAAGGTACTTTATGGAACCCATCTCCGCTAGACGCAATGGAATTACGACCAAGCCCCTCCTCTTTACAAGGAGACAATGAGAGGAGGGACTTGGTCGTAACTCTTGCCACCACAAACATAGGAGGGGACCGGATAGTAATCCTTGACTAGCGATGATGCATGAAACCTAGTTTAGTTTTAATGGCAATCAACTTGAAGCGATTGCAATTTTGAATAATTTGCTAAAAATAATATAGTTTTTTTCAAAATGTGCGCCATCAGGCTTGTGGTCCAGCTACTTATATATCCCACGTTTGATCGAAAAAAGTCTTACAAGAGAGACAAAAAAAAACATCGCTCGTCGATAATTTTAAATGCGTCATTTAGGGAGCTACCATTTGATTTTTATGGGGGGGGAGGGGGGCGGGGGGGGGGGGGGGGGTGCTAGGATGAAATTTGAAAAAAATAGGCAGGACAGGAGTTTTGAGTAAAAAAAAAGGCAGGATGAGACACTTTGCAAAAAAAGGCAGGATGACAATTTAGGTAAAAAAAGTCAGGATAAACTAATAAAAGAAAATGCAGGACCGAATAGAGTGAAAAATAAAAAGGCAGGACAGAGATTACAACTAAAAAAAAATGCAGGACAAAATTTTTCATCCTAGACCCCCCCCCCCCCCCATAAAAATCAAATGGTAGCTCCCTTACGACCCTCTCTTTTTTCCTCGAATCTTGATACTGTTATTCGAATTGTCTTAAGGTGATATTTTATATTAAAAAATAATTAAATACACTCATTATATGTCTCTCTCTGATATTAAAAAATAATTCTTCAACTCTCTTTTCAGTAATTATAGACCTAGTTGATTTGGAGGGTCAAGTAAAGAATCTGTCTGGACGCAGCAAAGAATACGCAAATGAGGTTGTGAATGGACGGGAAACTTATATACTTATTCGGGTTGAACGTAAGTAAGGCCGTATGTGCATGTATTAGATGTAATCGTCTCATGTCAGAGGGGCGTCAGTGTACATCTGATTTACATAGTACTAATGAATAATAATTTTATATTTTTTCTTGTTCTTAGAAGAGCAATTAAGGTAGATACATGGTATACCGCCATCTTGGATTGTACAATCACAGTAAAAATCGGTCTAGTTATTTGACTAAATCTGCAAATTTGGAGACAGATTTGCAATTTAAAGGTTAGACTGTTTAATAATATAAGGAACACTGGGTAATTTATTGTATAATCCAAAACATTTAAACAAATATATTTCATTTTGCTTTTAGAATCATTTTTTTCAAGTTCGGTGACACCATTTTTTCTTTTTATTTTCTTAAAATATATTACAAAACCTATCTTTTCACAATTTATTTCAAAATTTTATCTCATAGATTTTTTTTTACGCACACAAATGTGTTTTTCCATGAACAAATTTAGGCAATTTTCAACGACTCATAGCTTGAAAAATAGCACGGTGACTCATACTTTTTATTATATATTTGAAAAGAGCATAGTAAAATCTTCATTTTGGCTAAGTATAAGAAAATTCTGTCTCAAAAAATATTTACTTATTATCTACCTTAAACACTTATACGTAAATGAAGGTGACATTCTATGTAAATGAGTATAATGTTTCTATGTAAATGAGGATAACATTTCTATGTAAATTAGTTTGACATTTCTACGTAAATAAGGGTAACATTTCTATGTATGTGAGGGTATACCATTTCTATGTAAATGAGGGTAACATTTCTATGTAAATGAGGGTAAAATATCTATGTAAATGAGAGTAAAATATCTATGTAAATGAGGGTACCATTTCTATGTAAATGAGGGTAACATTTCTATGTAAATGAGGGTAACATTTCAATGTAAATGAGGTCATTATCAGTCCAGACCCAGTACTTCGTTACTGACATGCCAAATGATTTATAACAATCAGTCTTTCTAAAATTGTCCGTTTTTGATATTTAAAATGTTAAAGAAACTATATGGTTTAAGGTCTTTTTGCCCTTCAACTATCGTTTCTTTCAAATATTTGGCTATGAGGTTAATCCAGAAAGTGCTTCGGACTAATGAAATTTACAAGGTTGTTTTCATTTGTTTACAGACAGACGAAGGTTTCTAAACTCGATTAAAGAAAATTTTGTTGGGATACTGTCTGGTCTAAAGATTGATGGACAATAAGAAATTCGCAGCGTCAAATTTTTATTTCGTGTAACATTTATAATTTTGACAGACAAACTTGTAAAATTTAATGAATAACCAACATGCGTTTTTTGCAAGTGTTATTTGATATCCAGTTGTCAAAAATCACATTAAAAACAATCTAGAAGGTTATCAACAGGACAAACATACAGTCATTTATAAATTACTAAAGTGTTAAATATTTCTAGAAAAAAACTTTTTGTTCAAGAGTAACAGAATTTATTTTGAAATTTAAGTGGACGGTGTAATGAAAACCCAAATATTTAGTCTACCTTTCAACAAATAACATCTTATGTTTGACTTTCAAGAAATTAAAGATCATAAAAGCCTTTTTGAGATAAAACAAACAGTCTTTTTCCTAGATACTGAAAAGGGCTGTTGTTCCAAGTAAAAACTTATTCAAAGTAACTGAATGAATTGTTGTTATATTCATTTCACGATACATTTACAAGATTGATTTATTATACGTTTAAAGATTGAAAATAGTTTTATTGGGAATTGTATGTGAGGAGTACAAAATTTTGACCTTGATTGTTAAGAACCGTTTTGTTGTAGAATTTTTAAAATTGAACCATAAAATATACGATTCTTGATTGGGTTTACAGAATCAAAAATAATTTGTAAAACGTAAATATAGATTAGAGAAATTGGTGCTATGAATTATAGAAATAAATAATGTTTTTAAAAAAAAGTCATTAAAAATATATTGATTACAGAAATAAATGATTATTTAAGAAATCACATGCTTTCTGCACATACCATTTAAAATTGATTATAGAGAAGAATTTTTCAGATAAAGCTTTTTCATTAAAAAGGAGATGGTCCATAAAATTAGGGAATATTGAAAAAAAAACCCATACAGGTCTTCAGTTATTAGCTATAGGACTTTGTTATATATTCACCAATAAATGGTAATTCAAAATATTTGATAAAATAGAACGATGTGATATGATTGCCAACCACACCAATTGATATATTTAAAGTTAATAGAACTATACGTTAGCGGACAGACTTCAACAATGAGCAAAACCCATACAGAGCATAGTCCGCCAATTTGCATGACAAGTTAAGTCATTGGGCTGTTTAATAATCTAAAAACATGTCTTTCTAATTGTTTAAAGATCTATAGATTTTATCATTTACACTTAATAAATTTTAATTCAAACTATAAAATTGATTTTAAGTCAAGTTTAACATGAGTATTTCTTGCAGATGGCACGTACTACCGTATACAACATATTGAAAATCTTTATATATTTTTTATTTTTTTTAAGATTGGCAGATTTAAGTAATTTTACAGATTTGTGTATTTAGTATAGTTGAATAGATTTGAATTGATTACTTCTTTTTTCAGGATGTCATGATGGAAAGTTTTTGTATACTTCACTACTCAATAATCTAGAGGAATATAATTCTGATTTGATGGGTAAATATCAATTTCTATTATGCACTTTAAGGGACGACATTAAAAGATCGATGTAGGATACAAAACTTAAATCAAATAGTTTGGGGTGGGGGGGGGGGTTAAAATTGAGGGCCCTCATGGGGTTTTTGATTATGTGATTACTTGGCCGTTTTTTTAATGATTATTTGATTATTAAGCCAAATATTTCATGATTATTTGATTACCTAGGACTGTATTTTTAGTTTATGATTATTTGATTACTAAAGATAAGCAAATATTTAATGATTATGTGATTATATTGGCAAAAAAATGGTGATTATGTGATTACTAGGACCCCCCCATGAGGGGCCTCAAAATTCTACAAGTTTTGTATATCTAAAATTGATTTTTACATTATATCCCTATTGGTAAATCAATTTTTCCCAAATTAAGTTAAGAGGGGGTGTCAGTGAAAAAACTATGTGAATTAAGTTTTTTTATCCTACATTGAACTTTTGATGTCGTCCCTGACTATGATAAAGAAAAGAAATCTTGTGTTTGTGTTGAGCAACTGTTACATATCCTATCTACTTGGTAAATGGATTATTGTTAATTTTCCCAGGCGTGATTGTGTTTTTTCAATTACCCAATTTTAATCTTTTAAGTGTATAATGTAGCAACCTGTGCTGTAGTATAAACCAGAAGTCCGACTGATCCCACATCTTATAGTGGTTGATCCAGAACTTTATATAAAGGGGGGGGCACTGACTGACCTATTAAGGTGGGGTGCTCCAGTCATGCTTCAGTGATTCCCTATGAAATCAACCAAATTATTCCCACGCAAGGGGGGACATGGGACCCCCAGGTCCCTCCCCTTGGGTCTGACCATATATCTTACCTTGATTCCTTAATTTTAGAGTTCAATTGGAATGTTGTAGAATTGCTGTTAGGTATGCCCCTCTGTCAGAAAAAGGTACTTTTTAAAGAACTTTTCATTTGTATGACATTTGCAAGATACTGGTTTGTTTTGGGAGAAATGAAAGCAATACATACCTCTAATAGTAGTTAAGTTGCATTTTACAAGAATAGGTTTGATCCTCTTGAAATAGAGAGGAATTCTCATATTATTTTTTTACACTAGATGACACAAGATTTTTTATTATTTTCAGTAAAGCTGAACAGCATGTCTCGTCCACAGACAAGGACAAAGAAGAATAACAAGAAAATTCCAAGCAAATCAAGTAAAAGTAGGAATGAATCACCAATGAAACGACCTGGCAGTGGAGAGAAAAAGAAAAGATAAATACATATCAATCTATATAAAAACTATGTAAATTTGAATGTGAAATGTTTAATTTGTATGTTATTTTTTTGTATTTTTTCAAGATGTTTGTCTCTAGCGGCGGAACAGTAGCTCTTTAAATAAAGGTCCTTGTGATATTTTTTTACAATTTTTCGTCCAAAATAATCCAAAAGGACCATTAGAGTTACGATTCCTCTGCTGGACTATCCCCAACTTTTACTTTGCACTAAATTGAAATACAGGGAGTTTGTATATTTGCAGTACATATTATCTGTGAAAAAAGTAAGTTTTCAGAGGCGGATCAAAAAATTTCTTCTTAGGGAGGCCCACTGACTGCTGTTAGAGGGGGCTGTTCCAGTCAAGCTTCAGTGATTCCCTATATAATCAACCAAATTCTCTGCACAAATTCCTCCCTGGATCCCCCTATGGCATACGTTTCTATATTTCCATTCCATCTCCAGTAGTTTAAGAGAAGACATTATTGTAGACATATATGACATATATCTGTTACACAAAACAAGAATTCATGGACTCATATTTGCAGCTACATAACCACACACATTTTCAGGATTGTTTACACATTAACTAGGGAGCTACCCTTTGATTTGTAGGGGGGATTGGGGGGTAGGGTAGGATGAAAAATTGAGTCCTTTCTTTTTTTAGTTGTAATCTGTGTCCTGCTTTTATATTTTTCACTCTATTCGGTCCATTCTTTTTTATCAGTTTATCCTGACTTTTTTTTACATAATTTCTCATCCTGCCTCATTTATTTGCGAAGTTGCTTATCCTGCCTTATTTTTTTACTCAAAACTCCTGTCCTACATTTTTTCAAATTTCATACAAATCAAATGATAGCTTCCATAAGTAAAAACAATCTTATTTATAGTAGTTATAATAATAGTTTCATAAAATGTACTGAGGAAAATTTTGAATAATATGAAAATTGATCTATTTATGAATTCCTTTTAAATTGAATTTTATTTTTAAGTGTATGATTTCTTATTTAAAAAATTTAATCATGCAGAAAGATAATTGCTGAAATATTTCAATAGTTTTTCATGTACATCTATTTAAAGGATACTGAGGAAAGTATTGAATGTCAAAATTGTTCTTTTCATAAATACTTATCAATTGTAAATAATTTTTCAGTGTATGATTTTCAATTTAGAAATCGTTGTTATGCAGAAAGATTATTGGTTTCTTCAGACATCAGATATATTTGAAAATCAATTAAATTTGATTTATTTCACTGTTCATACAAATTTCCCTATTTTTCATCATTAAAAAATCAACTTAAAAACATAACTTTATAGAAAAGTGGTAAAAAATTGGACAAACAGACAGAAACCCAGTGTCATGTCCATTACACAAACCATGAACCTTTCTGATTAATAGTAGGGGTATGAATCTTTATTTTGCATACTGGAAAATGAATAGGTCAAGAAGGATAAAATTTATCTTTGAATTGATCAATTTTGTCCTTAACCCATTTGTAAAATTCATTTTCCAAGTGCATACATTTTTTCTCATAAAAATCACCTACAATTTCGCTAAAGGGAGATAAAAACATCGTAAAATTAGGGTAGATTTTGAACCATGACATTATAAATATGCATATTTTTATTGTTATACCATGTTTTATTTAACTGTTAGATATATTTGTCCAAATATTTTATAATAAAGCTGTTAAATCTAACAGGTCTTCCATTACTTGTTTATTATTGACGCATTTTCAAACTAAACAAAATGGTGGAATATTGCATTTTATAATCAATAATATGTAACTGTCTTGTTTATATTTGTTGACAAGGGTTTAGTAAATGGGAAAAAGTGAATTGGTGTTGGTTGTCCAAAATGAAATAACTTTTCTCAGATGAAAACACAAACTGTTTCATAATTGCTGCAAAAAAAAAAACAACCCCAAAAATACTTAAGAATAATGCATCCAAAAAAATTCCCTCATCAGGAACAATCAACTCAAATAAAAACTGGTAACTTCATATGAGGCTGATGTACAAACTCTCATAGCGCTATAAATATATAAGTCGATCAGAACACATAAAATGATCTATGAATTGGTACAACACATAAGTGGTAATTTTACAAACTGGCAAAGAATAAAATCTCTCCTGAAGATTTTGTAGGGCGATTATTTGCTGAAACAAGAATGTGTCCCCAGTACACGTATGCCCCACTCGCACTATCATTTACTATGTTCAGTGGACCGTGAAATTGGGGTCAGAACTCTTATTTGGCATTAAAATTAGAAATATCCTATCATAAGGAACATGTGTACTAAGTTTCAGGTTGATTGGACTTCAACTTCATCAAAAACTACCTCGAACAAAAACTTTAACCTGAAGCAGGACAGACGAACGAACGAACAGAAGGATGGACGGATGGACTGACAAATGGACGCAAAGACCAGAAAACATAATGCCCCTCTAATCCTCTACTATCGTAGGTTGGGCATAAAAATAAATATGCTGTGGTTTCTACACTATTTCTTCATACCTTTTGCAGACCTTAATAACAATTTCTAAGTGTCATAAATGTCTGATAGCTTGACAGTATTAAATCCTGCACTAGGCTGTTAGTTTTCTTACATTTTTCATGTGGAGCCCTTTTATAGCTGACTATGTTATTTATTTATTTTCATTTTTGAAGGCTGTACGCGGTTGCCCATTATTACTAACATCTATTTCATTTGAACTTAAGTGGATAATTGTCTCATTGGCAATAAATATAGATTATCGATGGTTATCTCAACGAGATTGTTTTTCAATCAAGTTGAGAAGACCAATGATAATCTGTTTATCGCTATTTTACCTATGACGACGTTGTCAATTTCATTAGCAACGCCACCTGGCTCCTTAGTTTTTAGGGATAATATTCCACCTCAAGCGAATAGCATATGAAAATTATCACAAACATAGATCAAAGAAAAATGCAAGAAATAGCAATAACACCACATCTCCTTACTTTTATAAAGAAACAATGTTTAGAAAATACATAGACTTTTATACAGACAAATAAGTTACAGTTAAATCATGGTAAAAGAAAATAAGGATAATAAAAGTTTTGAAAAAAAGAAGTTGAGTTAGGCTTTCACTCCAAAGGCTGAGGTCCAGGGAGCAATTGTTTCAATATGGAAATTAAAAAAGTCGTATCATGTGACATTTATTTATGCACATGTCTAGATTTTTAACACAGGTAAATTAAGCAAATGTTATGATTTAAATAGAATTACCCTTTAAACATGTTGACAACACTGTTCAAGTTTGACGTCCTCACCCTAATGAAAGCCTATCTTAAAATTACATCATAAAATTGAGAATAGAAATGGGGAATGTGTCAAAGAGACCAGAGAATAAAACAGCCAAAGTCCACCAATGGGTCTTCAACACAGCAGAGAGAAAATTCTGCATCCACAGGCAGGCTTCATGCACATGTTAATGTGTTTGTGTTGAAGATGTTGTAGTGATCCAATTACTGTATAAATGTCTGACATTTTCATGTGAAATTTGTGTGTAAAATGGAAAGGGGGCCAGACTCCTAATCGACATCTTAAAACCGACTATCTCGGAACTAAAGAAATTCAAATTGCAACATCTGTGTTCTTGTGCAAAAAACTAATTATTGTATTGCCTCTGTGACATTTGCTAGAAATAAGGTTTAATCAACAAATACGAAAACATCCATATTTCAATTTTATTGTTTCAGTACAAACTTATATTTGTATTGATGTAAAAATGAGTGAGTTATCCCAGTATGATAGTTTTCACTATGTTCTAAAGTGGAATGTTCTTGTTATTGCACAATAAATAGGGAGCAAATAGATTAGCACTAATTTGATTAATAATAATTAAGTAAAACATTGTAAACAATAAATAATCAACAAGACAAATCATACCTGTCAACCTGTGACGATGAAAATGCAGGTCATGACCTGCATTGAAGAATCAAATCTCAGGTCATAACGCGTACGAACTTTTTCGAGCTGAATTTCAGTATTTATGGTACATTTTCTTATAATGTATATCAAAGATACCAAAACATCAATGCATGTTCACTTTGTTAAGTCAATTTAAATCTTATTAAATATTATTTCATTGCACTTTTAAAGATTTTTATAAATTTGTGTATCTCCGTCTCATGTGCTTTACTTTTTGAGAAAAAATACTACAATCATCAAACACTAGAATTTAATGTAATTCTTAACAGTTTGAGACTATTGACTATGTAGCTTTTATCCATATTACTTTTCATTTAACAAGGAAATTAGAGATGATAAAATATAGAAATACAGTTAAGGGAAGTATAAATGTAAAAAATAATTTTCAACTTTTAAAAAAAAATTGTATAAAGGTATAAAAATAATGAAAAGTTATTTTTCAATATGTATTTGAATTTTATATTTTTATGATTTAATCTTTTTCACCCATAAAACGTAAATATAAGGAATAATTTTGAATGGTGACAAATAAGGGGAAGTAACTCTAGTTCAGTTTGTTCAATGGTGCAATTTATTTACGACCCAAAGCTAAGGTAATTGGTGTTAATTAACAGTGTGTTTGACACCAAAGCTGTCAAGTGAAGCCATGTACTTAATGGGTCACTTAATTTGACAGTTTACATAACTAGATGAACTTCCTGTTCATGGAAGAATTACGAATTTGCCGGTATTTCAAAGGAATATAACTTATGAAATCAATCTCAAGGCTAAGAAATACGGGTGAAATCGGGTCATTTTCGGAATTCCCGGGTTATTTCAATGACCCGGCGGGTGTTCCGGGTGATCCCTCAGAATTGTGAAAATCTCGGGTCACACCCGCAGAATACGGGTCAGTTGACAGGTATGACAAATAAAATACATTTCACCATATATAACAAGATAAAAAAAATTAATAACAACATTATATAAGTACGAATATACTGTTAATTTAGCAATTATTAGAAACAAGAAGATGTGGTATGAGTACCAATGAGACAACTCTTCATCCAAGTCACAATGACTTTGTATAAAAAGTTAACAATTATAGGTCAAAGTACGGCCTTCAACACAGTCTTGGCTCACACTGAACAGCTAGCAAAAGCATTAATAAATTCACTAAAAATATTCTAATATAGATACCTGTATAAATTTGTAATTACAAAAGAAACTTATTTGCTAGCAAAATGGAAACCAGTCCTTTTGATTCAAACCCTATCCAATTATGAAAACACTTTTTTTTTTTAAAACAAAATCATAGAAATTTTTCAATCATACATATTGCTGTAGTTTCTTTGAACAGAATCACTCTTTCAATGGGCACTTTATATGTACATAAATTTTCATTAAATAGATCTACAATTTTTGAGAAATTAAACCTGCAAAATAACAATAAATATTATACCTATAGATTTCAATATGAGTATTAATTTTGTCCATCTGTACTTGCATTTGTATATAAATAGTTACATTTTCATAGTATAAAATGAGATGCTTTAATAAATTGCTGCAGGTTTGAAAACTGAGCGATCTAGAGTGTTTAAATATTGAAAATTGAAGAGGGTAGATTCCTTTCTTGTGATTTAAGGTGGAAACTAACACTACAGGGAGATAACTCTGTAAAGTCAGCTAAACGTTTTAATTACGTTGTGTTGTAAAAGGAATATTAAGCTTCTCAATGATCAAAATTGGTGTTTGTCAAATTGCTATATAACCAGTGTTATTTTTCTGACAAAACGGTTGGTTCAAATTTTTAATTTTTTTTATAATTTTGTCAAAGGGTCAAAGAAATACTTTGTCAAAATTTTATGAAAATTAAACGAGCCAAATTAATTTTAGTGAAAGTGTTGGGTACCACCTTAATAGAAAACCCTAAGTACAATAAATATTCTGAATAGACTAAATACAGGAAAATCTAGAATTTTTCAAAGGGGATGTATTTCAAATAATCTGAATATATTCAACCTAGTGGAGCATGGCAACAATTTCTTGGATGATTTTATGTTAAAAAGTCAAATAAATCTTGAGAACCAAAGAATATTTTTTTTGCAATCATAGGCGAGGGTTTGCAATTGCCAATGCCTTCTTTCCCCCAACTGATCTGTCACTGAAACGAACAGGTGATAAGTGGTTAATCAAAGATACGTCATGTAAAACTTACAAAAAAATGAAATAACCAAAAATATAGCTGTATATAGAAATGAAATAATAATATAATTTACCACTATCTTTAATTTGTTCACAGGCAGTTCATATCGTCATGGAAATACATAACCTAAATCATAAATATACACTTGTTAAATAAAAAAAGTTCTTACAGTAATAGCTATACAAAAATCTATTTATAATCATTAACATAAATAAAGTATAAATAATTTGTATTTATAAAGGCACAACATCTGAATTAAAAAAAATTAAATACAACCTTTCAATCTATCCAGAATTTGCGGAATGCCTTACTGTAGAACCATTATCAATTGTTGGTACATGTACAAATTTTCAATATCAATGAAGTACAAATTTTCTAGGGGCTTCTTTCATGCTGACTTAGGAAAAACCAAAATTTCAAGTATCCAAAAAAATTGTTGTCCTCAATCCATGAAAAATTGGTACCCAAAAAAAAAATGAATCCACAGTACTGAGAGTCAATAGTATCTGGTTTTGAAATAAAGTCTGAACATAACAGACTTTACAATACTAAATTTCATACAATACTAAATTTCATACAATTTGAATTACAGAATAAAAACATATGGTTCCAGTAATAAATGACCAAACGATATTAAAAAAGTAAATATTTAAATATCAAATCTAAATAATGAAAGAATATCATATATTACTTCACTTCATATAATGTCATATATCCTGTTCGCAAGTCACTGTTTCAATCAAGAGTTATCTTTCTTTACAGATATATAGAAAATTCAAATTAATTCTATTTGACAAAAACAGTGTCTAATATTTCTACTAGTGCTGCTGTTACCAATGATTCACAAAAGTGAGAAAAAAAATAAAAAAACAATTGAGTATCTTAACTGTTTTAAATTTAGGAATCTCTTATAATATAAATGTAAACACATTTTTGTTTGCCACATTTTTGAGCAAATAATCTATATATATTCAGTTTGACCAATTAAAATAATTCCAACATTGCATGTTGATATTGAAAGTTTTTGTGTTTGGTAAAATGGTTTCAACAAATTTCCCTCCAAGTTCATTTGTGGGTGATGATTTATTGGCAAGGCTTAGAAATATTGCAACATATAGAGACTAACAAAACACTATTTTATAAATATTGCACATTAACATTTCATAACATAACACTCTTATCCTTTGTTATATGTATATCATCAATATATATATGGAATTCAATGTGTACATTTTGGCACCATACTTATAAAGGCAATCTTTTGGAACTATAATTAAGGCACTTTTGTGAAAGGCAGAGGTCTATAACTCTCTTGCAATGAAATATCACAGTAAAAAACAAATTTCATATATACATTATTGTTGTCATAGAAACTACAAAGAAGTACGGAACAATGTCACCCAATAAACTAATATCACAGTAAGCATATAAGCAGTTTCATTGTCATGGAAATAAAAAGTTCTATAAATAGATGTCACAACTGAATTTCTTATCACAGTCAGAACATAAACTAAATAGTTGTCATGGAAACTTTGTTATGGATTGATGTCACCAGTGATAGTTCCTGTTTCAGCCAGAATGGCCACAATGAGGAAGACAATGTAAACAACTATTAACAGTATTCCATATGGCTTGGACATACGAAACTTTGATAATGGCACCACGATAAGGGAGGTAAGAAGGCTTAACATTAAAAACGATACTAAAACTACTTCCTCCACAGTTATCTTTATCTGAAATAAAAACTTAACAAACTTATATTCAGATTTTTTTCTTTTCCAGAATAAATTCTTTTATCAATATTTGTTTAATTTCGATAATAATTTATCTTGCAAATGAATCCTATGAACAATGCATCTCATTCTTGTCGCATGGCATTAGAAGAATTATATGCATATCCCCGGAATCTCAAACTAGGATCCCTTTTTATGTATCATTGTAAGAATTCACATGTTGTTGTCCTTGAGATCCCTTTTTCGTAACTGGCCCCACGTTTAGATTTGGGATATAATTTAATAGATGACTTTTGAGTTTGATGCATTTCCGTCAAAAAATTTGGTTTGTGAACATCATTCATGCAATTAGGGCCATCATCACTTCCGTTTCAAGGTTGAGCATGTGGTTGGAAAACTGTGATGCTATATTGCACGAATTATTTGGCAAATTGAATTCTTATTATTGACCATAAGCACTGCTGTCGTAAGGAATTTATGATGAAGTACCTACAGAACAAACATTATTACTAGTTTATCCTGCACAATGACGATCACTAAGACGCTTGTTGAACGTTAATATAAGTACCAGGATACAGGCGATCCCCTCTATCTGGTAAATGACGTCATAAAGACGCGCATGATTGACGAGTTTTTTCCGATGACGGACAAACTCGAAAGTGGTCTATTGAAATTGGCTGTATTTATGAGGTTTAATTAAGTATTCTAGAGTATAATTTGTCAGATCATCTTAAAAAAAGATGAACTTTGTATTCATTATGATTCATTGGATACCACTTTTTCGTTGATTTTAGGGGTACAGATTAACCATGAATTTAGATGTTCAAACTATCTCAGCTTTTGTATGCTGACTAGAAAAACCACCACACAATATATCTACAAAATTACAATTTCTTCTCAATCCACCAAAAAAAATGGTACCCAAGAATAATAAATGAATCCTCTGTAGTATTTAATAACTTTTTTTTTAAATCATATACATACCTGCCAACATTTCAAAATGCCCATGGGGGTTTTATGTGCGAGAAAGCTCTCATAATCATACAAAACCCTTTAAGGGACCTTCAAATTTATTTTTATGTTGTTTTTTTACTTCTTTATAATTTAACAAACCAAATGCAATGGCAAATTGATTGTTTTGTTTTAAATTGTAGACAAAATTGCCTTTTCAAAATTTCCATTTTGGAGCCTTCATGGGGAAAATCCCCCACAAATAGTGACAGTTGGCAGGTATGCATATATATATATGTACCTTGTATGTTCCCCCATTTTTAATTGTACCTATGGTAAAAGGTATACCAATACCTAATAATAAATCTTGATATATGTCAAGGAAAGATAACTCTTTCTTTACTAGGCTTCAAAACAAGTAGCATTTAGAAGGAATGGTAAATAACATGGCTGCATGTTGAAGACCGTACTTTGGCCTGTTATGGTTTTTCTTTTTACAAATTGTGACTTGGATAGAGAGTTGTCTCATTGGAACTCATACCACATCTTCATATATATCTTGTCAAGTATTGCACAATAAAATAAAAAATTATCATGAACCATGTTAAAGTTGTCCTTAACTTCTTTTGTGTTGTAAATGTTGTTTTCTCTATAAAATTATGAAAAATCATAAGTTATCCAAAGTGACCAGAATGGTTTTTTTCAAATCTGGCTGTTTGTTTTCTCATTTGAATTGATTACATTTGTTTTTTATTTCTTACTGTGCTGTATGGGTTTTTCTCATTGTTGAAGGCCATAGAGCTACCTATAGTTGGTAACATTTACGTCATTTGCTTTCTGGTAGATAATTGTATCATTGGGAATCATGCCATATCTTCTAATTTTATATTTTTCGGAAAAATGTAGCTTTTCATTTTATATTAAATTGTGTTGCCTTATATATCTATTGGAAATTTAAAAAAAAAATTGAATTATAATAATTAATTAAATTATAAAAGGATACTAAACAAAGGTCCACCAAAACAAGCTGACATTCCCATTCTTGGGAAACCTTGCTTGGCCATCACTGTATCGGCTATTAAATCTGTAAAATAAAACACAATTTAGTTTAAATGTACTTTTACAAGAGTAATGCTTCTATATAAAGATCTTTGATAACCTCTGAAAATTTCATGCTGTACTTAACAAAATTCATTTAGAAACTAGTTGTGAGGGAAAGACACAAATAGCCCCACTGTAAAAAAAACCCCACTTTTTTGGTGAAAATTTTTGAATTCCAAACCTCCTAATTTCAAAAATAAATTAGTAATTCGGAACCACACTCTGTTTTTTTAACTAATCATATTATATACTAACAAACTAAACATCTCATTATGTGAAAGTTTAAAAAAAAGTCTTTTTAACTCTTATTTTCCAGAAAATTTCAAAGTTAAGCCTATAATTTCTGCAAAATCAGTGTAGCATAAAAAGTCTAATATATTGAAAAGACACATGTATATTGTTGAAGACTGAATGTTCACTCCTTTGGATATAAGTATCAATAGGTAGACTTCTCATTACCAAATATTTATTTTGTAAAAAACCCTTGATATGCAACAATGAAGAGACAAAGAAAACAAAAATACTGTGTAATAATACATACCTCCTATACTATTTCCCCACGCTAATAAGGTTAATCCTAATATGGCATCACTTATGTTGAACACAATACCAAATGTCTGAAATGAAAGGAAATAATATGTTTGTGTAGTACATGAATATCAATACTTTAGGAGAACTATATAACTTAAACTATGACTTCAATAGCAGGAGATTATAAGTATAAATGAAACTATGACTCTGACTGACTACTTGTTGAAACATATAGTATTTTGTTGTGGCTCAATTTTTCAGAGGCAAATTTCCAGACACAAAAGAAAAAAATAATTTTCAATAGTCAAATTTTTTCTTCTTCTTGAAAATAAATCAATTATTTTGGGTAAATCCTGTACCAATTTTTGTGTTTAAGGTGGTACCCAACACCTTGACTAAAATTGTATTTCAATGAAAGGGCCATTGATTGTTTGTTTTTAATTTATCATTGCAACTTTTGGCACTCTGGTCTATAAAGGGCCTCTAGGTCTTATTGATGGAGGAAAATAGAGTGCCAGGAGATAACTGATAACCTCAGTGTGGAAAGGCTATAGTCTTACTGTGAATGAGCTACTTATACCAATCTGACTGCCACTAAAAACATTATGGGTGGCATAACTGCAACTAAATTATATTTTTTTTTACATGCAAGTCAAGCTTAAGCTTCAAACAAATGAAAAAGAGACAAACTGACAGATTGATAGACAGGGATTGTGCCTGATATTCATATGATGAAGACATAATCTTTCAATCAGTTTAATTGAGGTCTGGAGGTGGCATGTCAGTTAACCTCTAGTAGTCTGTTGTTATTTATGTATTATTGTCATTTTGTTTATTTTCTTTTGTTACATCTTCTGACATCGGACTCAGACTTCTCTTGAACTGAATTTTAATGTGGATATTGTTATGCGTTTACTTTCCTACATTGGCTAGAGGTATAGGGGGAGGGTTGAGATCTCATAAACATATTTAACCCCGCCTCAAATTGGCGCCTGTCCCAAGTCAGGAGCCTCTGGCCTTTGTCAGTCTTGTATGATTTTAATGTTAGTTTCTTGTGTATAATTCAGAGATTAGTATGAAGTCCATTATCACTGAACTAGTATACATATTTTTAAGGGGCCAACTGACGGATGCCTCTGGGTGCGGGAGTTTCTCGCTACATTGAAGACCCATTGGTGGCCTTTGGCTGTTGTTTGCTCTATAGTCGGGTTGTTGTCGCGTTGACACATTCCCCATTTCCTTTCTCAATTTTAAAAAGACTGATAGATGGAAAGATAGATGGTAAAGGGTAACCCTTAATTCCCCTGCCCCCTACATAATGGGCATAGAACTTCAGGTGGTTAACTTTATTTTCCCATATCTTACCTGTAATATATTCACTATTTCATTTGCTATGATATAAATCCATACAACTGCTAAAACAAAACCCAGGTAGGCTAATACCTGTAAATAAATAATATAATATACCACCAACATTCATAACCATAACAATTATGAAATTCCACCCTAATTATTAAGGATAAGAATAGGGTACTCCATGACAAATGACAGTAAAATATTTTTTTTAAGTGATGTTTATGATAAACATTTTATTTCCTTTGAAGCTATCAGTGGCTACAAATAAAAGGTTCATTTGACGTGAACAGTGGCAAATAACGGACACTTGACACTGGTTCCTACCCTCATTAGTCTACTAAATGGTAGATGTAACAGCTGTTGTTGGATTCTTTAAAGTCGTGATAAATAAACAGCTGCGCCACGAAAACATGACACACCTGTTGTGTTTTCAAAAAATTACTTTTCAATGACATATCAGAAATTTATAAAAAACTAAAGGGAGGTTATTTTCATAGATATAAACCAGTCACAAAAGTTTAATGAAAATTGCTCAAAACCCTTTAAAGATATTGTCTGAAAACTGGAAAATCACTCTTTTTTATGAATAAAACCCCATAACTCTAGATGTGAAACATAAAATCTAAAGTTTATAAAAAACGAAAGGGAGCTCACGTCATTAGATATAAACAATTCACCAAAGTTTCATGCAAATTGGTTAAAGCGTTTTTGAGTAATTGCCCAACTTGTTGACCGCAAACAGACAGTGTACCATAACATGTCCCATAAACAGTGTATAAAATACTAATTCATACCAGCCAACTTTTTCAAAATTCCAATGGGGGTTTTACGTGCAAGATGGCTCTTATAGTTCTACCAAACCTTCAAAGGGGCCTTCAAATATATTTTAATGGGTTTTTTTTTGGCTTCTTCATACTTTTACAACCCTATAGCCACTGTAAAATTAATTGTTTAGTATAAAATTGTGGACAAAATTGCTCTTTCAAAATTTCTATTTGGGAGGCCAGGAAATAGTGGCAGTTGGCAGGTATGATGATTCTACTTACTGGTTGATATACTGGCTGGACATCATTCTTTGACGTACAGAACACAGCAATGGATAATATTAAACCAATTATCATCAACAGTACCCATATAGGGAATGTACCTCCAATAGTCTCTAAACCAACTGAAAAATATAACATTAATTTACATTAACAATACACATACAGGGAAGAACCTCCAATAGTCTCTAAACCAACTGAAAAATATAACATTAATTTACATAAAAAATTTTCATACAGGGAATGATCCTTCAATAGTCTCTAAACCAACTGAAATAAAAATACATCATTAAAATAAACAAATAAGGGTAAAAGAGTCAAAACTACCTTTAATGGGAAACACTTCCAATAGTCTCTAAACTAAACGAAATATATACATTATTTATGTACCTTAAAGGTAGATAGTAATAAATTCAGATAAAAGTTAAGCATTTTTTGTTGACGGCAAATATTTTGAAGAATTTCTTGTATTTATTTACATCTTATCTAGATTCAGGTTAACTTGGAGTTGAAATATGGTACAGCTATTTTCTTATTTTTGAAACTAAAACATGAATTAATACTGGATGTCAAGTTACATATAAAGTAACATATTTCATATGTTAAATTATTAAAGTTTTAATTGCGAGAAATTACGAACCAACCTTTTGTCGCAAGTGCACCAAATGTAAATCCAGTAAAAACCTGTAATGAATTTAGATATCTGTTCCAATTATGGTTCTCCTCTCTGTAATCTACCACTGGAATTGTTATAATCAGGAGGAAAACTAATGGACTCTGAAATAAAAATAAACATAGAGAAAATTTAAGAGCATATGATATAGTTTTGATCCTGTGGTGAACTTTTAATGAAAGTTTGCATGCAAGCTATTTTTCACCTATCGGTAGTTAATTCAAATATGTATTCCAAGTTATACCTTAATGTGCTACTTCTAGAAGTAAATGAGGTTGAAATTTTAGACATTTATTGAAAATATTCAGGTTTTTTGGACATTTCTATCTTTTGTAAAATTCATACTCAACTTTTTTGTTTCAAAAGATAAACGCAAGCAGATTTTTGTTAAAATTGTCTGAAATATCCTCTCTACATATGCTTTGAACTAGGGAATTATTACATTTTCTTGATTTTGGTGAAAGAACAGCAGTTTTGGCTGTATATTTATCTAATTTAAAAAAAAATCATGTAATTTGTTCATAAAAAATGACACAAAGAACCTTAATTAATAAAATCAAGCCTTTTTTGTTGGAAATAGAAAAAAAATGGAAAAGAAGAATTTGTCTGGGGACACATTCAATGCCCCTGATCAAGCTTTGCAACTTAATACGTTTGGTAACACTGAATGTCCCCATCAACTACGGAAGGGCATAAAAAAACATCAGCTTGAAAAAGTGTAATAACAGTATGTTTAAAACTGCAAAGCCCTGTCTATTATAAAAATACCTTGAATACTTCATATCCTTTAGCATACCACTTCATGTCTGACCACTCGCCCACATCTATAGGGTTAATGGCTGATAAAAATTCTTCAAATGGGGTTCCTGGTTCTTTGTCTTCTCTTGGTGGTAGCAATGGTTTTCCTTCACCTAAATCTAAATATCTAAATATGTTGGATGTTTGTGTTATGTCCAATTCAGAAATTTTCATAAGTAGGGGCCCGCTCTGGTCATGCATCGGTGATTCCCTATATAAGCAACCAAATTTTTCCCAGAAAAGGGGGGCCCGGGCCCCCTTGGCCCCCCCTCCCTAAATCCGCCTCTTTAATTTAAATGCATAATCTAGGGTGAAGAACATGTTAATGTGATACGAGTTTAAACCCTGCTTTGTATCTGACCAATAAGCAGTCTTTTTCTTGTAAGATTTTAGTGAAATAAGTCGTTACCATATTAATTTAATGTAATGTGTCAGATCACAGTGAAGCAGTTCAATGGAAGTAGATATAGAAGATAGGGAATGAGTGCCAATGAGACAACTCTCTCATCTTAGTCACATTTTTTTTGACAAAGTAAACCATTATATGGCAATGTCCACTTTTTATTTTTTTTAGCATGAAGTTTGTCTCATAAGAATACTGGAACAAATCTACAAGAGAGGCTTAGTTGGTTCCCATTGGAAATGATTACATACAGTAGTTTTAATAAGTCGGTCAAAATTTGGCCCTGCAATATGTAAACCATGAAGTTTTAACTCCTCAGAGACTAATTCAAATAATCCAATGAGTGTAAAACAAGCGGTAAATTTACCTTCACGACTAGTCTCTACAGAATTAGGATAACTTTCATCGTAATTTTCTGCATCTTCAGGAGCTGTAAAATAATAAAAAGTTGTCATTATATTGTACGTATCAACAAGAAATTTACAAGGTATACACATGATGTGACAGCCCTGTGGTTGTTTAGATATTTGTATTGTTTCCGTCTTTTACATTTAATTACACATTTATACTGTAAATTCATAAATTATTGCTTGCATTTATTATTGCGATTTCGTAATTTAAGACTAAAATGCAACTTTAAATATTGTGATATTGAGAAAAGTCCTGTTTAATTCTTATAAAAAAGTTGAAAATGCGAGTTTAAATTATTGCAATTATAACCCTGTAGCATTTTTTGCAATAATCAAAACATCGCATTAATTTTTGAATTTACAGTTTTCCTATTTGTCAGCCATTACTGGCCATCACATACGCTACTGTAAAATTTTGTACAAACTATTCATGATTTTTTCCTCTGAAATTTTAACAATTATAGAAGCTGACAACATCAAAGCATGGAATAATCACATTTAAGTCTTGATAACTCTGTTAAGGCAAGAGAAAAAAAGATGAAAATAAATTAAAAAGATATCTTATAGAACAAAAACAAACGTATTTGAAGAATTTGTATAAGTAATGTCTTTCACTGTCAAATTGGACTCAGGGTACAAAACAATACAGAATAACTGACAAATCGTAGATGTATCAGAGGTTATAGCTTATACTTACAAACTGTAATTTCTGCCAAAACTGTAGTTTTTTTTGTCTTTTGATAGAAATATCTACCAATCACAACAATGAGCACATAGAGTACATACAGCAAAATATAGCCTACAAAATAAATACACAGTCATGGACCAATCTTTAGAGCTATTTTCCTATTGCATGTAATTAAGAGGTTTGATTTGTTTGTTTGTATCAATGTTTGCTTAAGCATTGTAATCGAGCATTGACATCTGCAATTAAGATAGGTGCAGCTTGAACTTGTATACATTGTATTTGAATGTTATTGATGTCAAGTATAAAGCAGAATATAATGGTACCATTTAAAATTATGAAGATGTCGTATGATTGTCCAACTAGGTAGGCTTAATTTGAACATTAAGAATAGCCTATTTTCTAACTTTAACTTCCTCGTCCAAAATTTAAGAAATATTTGAAATAGGGACATTTTGTGTCATTACCTATGGCTTCAATTTTTCCGATTTCTTTTTGCCATAAGACTGTAAATGTGAGAAACGTAGCTAATAAATAAAATATGACATCCCGTAGAAATGGTCTCTGCATGGCATCAAATGGACAGATGATTGCTATTGTTCCTGCAACCACAGTGGTCACAAATACACCAGCACCTAAAATAATAAAAGCATATCTGTTCACCATGTGTCATGACAATTAAGGGTTAGAATGCCCACCATTGTTCTGTATTGTTTTGTATTGTTTGTATATTGTATACTTATTGACTGGGTATGAGTGGAATGTTTATTGTCCTCAAGGTGCAACTATTGCCTTGAGGTGTAGCTGAGAGCAATAGTTGTATCCAAGGGGACAAAAAAACTTACTATTCCACGGATATCCAGTCAATAAGTGTTTTATTATACCGGAGGGAGACTACAGACAATAAATGTCGGGGCTAAATCAACTATCATAATAAACAAAGCAGAAACACAACCATACCGCACTGGCGTGAACCCTACAAGACGCAACATTGTAACTCCCGTGGCATTCTCAACATTATCCAATCGGGTAGATGCATTTGAAATTCCGCTAAATATAATGATGCTTGCGGTCAAATAGTTTCAGTGAGGTTTTGTTTGAATATATGTATATGTGGTTGATTATGTTTCCACAAATTTAGCAAAAATCCAGTTACTTTTCTGCAAAAAATAGATACTACATTTCCGCATTTTTACCTGTATTTCACCTGTAAAAAATGGTAATAATGATATATAAGACTTTATTTTATTAAAGTATTTTTTTTTATTTGTATTTTATTATGATTACATGATTCCTCCGACATGTATATTATATAAAGCTGTTAATTTCTGTGTGATTTGGTCTCTTGTGGAGTGTTGTCTCATTGACATCATACCAAATCTTTGTTTTTATATCAACCCTAGCCTGTCATATTTTTTACTGTTCCTGTCCTAAGTCAGGATCCTGTAGTTTAGTGGTTGTCGATGGTTCATGTCCCTACTCATATATGATATTTTGTAAAATGTTTTGTTATGTATAATTTGACAATTTGTTTTTAAGTTTGAATTGTTTCACACTTTTCATGTCTGGCCTTTCTAGACGACGTTACAGTATCGGGTTTGTCATTGATGAAGGCCTAAAGGTTGCCTATGATTGCTTACATCCACTTCACACTGATTTGAACTCCGGTGAAACATATGTGACTGGGTGTGAAAAATATAGTAACAAACAAACAAACAATCAATCAATTTACAATAAAAAACGAAAAAATAGGCATAAGCGACATATCAAGACAAATAATAATACCAAAATAATCCAATAGTGTTTTAAGTAGTGCTTAACACCAAACACCACCGAAGAACAAAAAACACGCCCCAGGTTTACCTGGCAAACGGAATAGGCACACATTAAATATAAAAATGCGGAAACGTAAATAACCTTTAACAAAATCAATGTAAAAATAATGCGGAAAAGAGTACTACAAAAATGTGGAAACGTAGGATTTTTTATGCAGAAATGTAGTGCCAAATTGTGGAAACGTAAAACGCCGGTACATTTGTATATGTAAAAATTGTATTCCTCTTATTATGTTCTTGTACACTTATGTAACGTATCAGAGTGATCATGTAAAGTTGTAAAGTTGTATATTATTTCTGCCTGCTTTAAAAATCTTTTGTTTCACATGCATGTAAATAATTAAAAACTTTTTTTTTATATTTGCAGAACTTGGTTTTTAAATGGCAGATCTTTGAAATGTCTATGCTTAATTTATTCACAGCTTTTAAGACCTGGATTGATTCAGATATTGATATTTACTTATAAACAAGTTTTTTTTAACAATTCCTATGATTATTTGAATTGTTGGGTTGCTATCACATATTCTCTGCATCTCCATTTGTTCATATTATCATATAAATGTCAACTATTTGAATTGGAGGTTACAATAATAACTGTAAATTCCTAAAAAAATTGTAATAAATCGAAGCATTGCAAAAATTGAAATCAGATCGGTTTTGCAAAAATAAATAAAATGCTTTGCTGAGTGAAGCCTGATGCCACCACAGAGGTCGAACCCGGAACAGTTGGTGCAAGTTTGGACATAATACTCAAGCTTGATTATGTCTGAATTAGGATTGTGACAAAATTTTTGACATAATATATAAAGTTTCTGGCACAAAATAAGTGTGGTCAAAGATTTTTAAAATTTGAAATGGGACATTTAATTTACCTAGAATAGTCTAATATCCAAAATCTAACAGCATGGTTAAAATCAGCATATAACAAACACCAAAATTTTTATTTTAGTTGGAATCAAACAAAGTTTCATTTTTGGACCCTTCAAACCATAATATGGACTAATTTGAAAACAGGGCCCAATATGAAAATCTAAATGCACAATAATATTTAGCATATATATAACATGTATAATACAGCCACAATATTTCAGTTTTTGATGAAATCAAACAAAGTTTAATTTTGGGTCCTTTTGACCTGAATAGACCAATATAGAAATGGGGTCCAATATCCAAAATAGTTATTCAAGATTAGGAGCTTCTGATAAAATTTCATAGAGATCAATTCACTTGAACTAAATTTATTTTTCATTGTGTCTTCAGATGACATTGACAACAACATTATAGCATTATACATACGCAAAATAAAAATTGCTGTCAAATATAGATTACATTTTAAATTTTGATAGCAATGTCTGTGTTTAGCATTTGATAATTTCTCAAAAAATTATGTCAATTTACACAAAAGTTTACAATTTATTTTTATAAATAGATATTAAAGTAGACATTGTATAACATGTGTAACCAGGTGCTCCGCAGGGCGCAGCTTTATACAACCGCAGAGGTCGAACCCTGAACAGTTGGGGCAAGTATGGACAAAACATTCAAGCATGATACAGCTCTGAATTTGGATTGTGATCAAATTTTTGACATTACATGTTTTTTTTTTACACAAAACAAATGCCAAGATTTTACCAATCAATTAAAGATTTCTTCTTTCAAACTTTTTAAATCTAAAATTAAATAGTTGACACAGCATAGGTTTCTGACACAGAATGAATGTGGTCTAATGAACTTAAAAGGTTTTTTTTGCCTTTGAGCAAATCACTATGCTGTTGAATATTAATCCTCTCAAAAAAATGTTTGAAGAAATTTTCTTTTTATTTATGAAATCTGAAATGAGAAAAATTTAACCCCCCCCCCCCTTTTTTTCACATCCCCGTTTCCCTTTTTCAAAACTGATATCAATTCAAATTTCTAATGGAGTTTGCAACAATAACTACTCATTTAAATACATCATAAAATATTAAGATGTAAAAAAACTGCTTGTTATCACTGAATGGTAAAGATTATTTAAATTTATCAGTTGGTAGTAAAAAGTGTATATACATTGTATATTGTATATAACAAAGATTTAAGTTGATTCTGGACAAAGAAAGATAACTCCAATTAAAAAAAATTCTTGCTATTGCACAAATAGGATATTTCTTGCTTACTATTCTGGACAAAGAAAGATAACTCTAATTAAAAAAAAATTTGCTATTTCACAATATTGTGCAATTAGATATTTCTTGCCATTGCACAATACTGTGCAATTGAAAAGACTTGCTATTGCACAATACTTAATATAATAATTTTAGATCCTGATTTGGACCAACTTGAAAACTGGGCCCATAATCAAAAATCTAAGTACATGTTTAGATTCAGCATATCAAAGAGGCCCAAGAATTCAATTTTTGTTAAAATCAAACTTAGTTTAATTTTGGACCCTTTGGACTTTAATGTAGAATTTGAAATTTGAAAACAGGACCAAAAATGAAGAATCTACATACACAGTTAGATTTGGCATATCAAAGAACCCCAAGGATTCAATTTTTGATGAAATCAAACAAAGTTTAATTTTGGACCCTTTGGACCTTAATGTAGACCAATTTGAAAACTGGACCAAAAAAACTTCAATAATCAAGAATCTAAGTACATTTTTAGATTCAACATATCAAAGAACCCAACCGATTCATTTTTTGTCAAAATCAAACTAAGTTTAATTTTGGACCCTTTGGACCTTAATGTAGACCAATTTGAAAACGGGACCAAAAGTTGAGAATCTACATATACAGTTAGATTCGGCATATCAAAGAACCCCAATTATTCAATTTTGATGAAATCAAACAAAGTTTAATTTTGGACCCTTTGGGCCCCTTTTTCCTAAACTGTTGGGACCAAAACTCCCAAAATCATTACCAACCTTCCTTTTATGGTCATAAGCCTTGTGTTTAAATTTCATAGATTTGTATTTACTTATACTAACATTATAGTGCCAAAACCAAGAAAAATGCTTATTTGGGTCCCTTTTTGGCCCCTAATTCCTAATCTGTTGGGTCCTAAACTCCCAAAATAAATACCAACCTTCCTTTTGTGGTCATAAACATTGTGTTTAAATTTCATAGATTTCCATTTACTTAACCTAAGGTTATTGTGCAAAAACCAAGAAAAATGCTTATTTGGGCCCTTTATTGGCCCCTTATTCCTAAACTATTGAAACCAAAACTCCCAAAATCAATCCCAATCTTTCTTTTGTGGTCATAAACCTTGTGTCAAAATTTCATAGATTTCTATTAACTTAAACTAAAGTTATGGTGCGAAAACCAAGAAAATGCTTATTTGGGCCCTTTTTGGCCCCTTATTCCTAAAATGTTGGGACCAAAACTCCCAAAATCAATACCAACCTTCCTTTTATGGTCATAAACCTTGTGTTAAAATTTCATAGATTTCTATTCACTTTTACTAAAGTTAGAGTGCGAAAACTAAAAGTATTCGGACGCCGGACGACGACGACGACGACGACGACAACGACGACGACGACGCAGACGCCAACGTGATAGCAATATACGACGAAAATTTTTTCAAAATTTGCGGTCGTATAAAAATTACATTTTCAAATTTTGATCAATAGTCTTACCGAGTAAAGCACCAAAAGCCAGACCTGCATCCCCATTCTTAGCATTACCAACAGCAGCTATGGCAGAAAATATATCAGGAGCACCATTACCAAACGCTAAAAATGTTACACCCTATGTGTGTTTAAGGAAATATTAATAGACGAATTATATAAAAAAATCATTTAAAAATTTCATTGATTTTTACATCAAAATCAAATAGAGATTTTCATTTTTAGACTTTTCACAAGGTGCTATAATAATATGGCTTTTGATTTAGATTTATGACAAATATTTATTCAATATATATTAAAGTCAATTAACAATATTCTTTCTGTATATAGCTCTGGATTAGATAGACTCTATACAATTAGCAAATCAGACTAGCTTTGATTTTTTCACAGTTAGCGATGCTGTTTAGATTCTATTACAATTTTTTTGCGATAAGCTATGAGTTAAGCTTGGATCAAACATTTTTTACAATTAAGTATGTATGACAATGCAATATGACATGAAACATCAATATTTCGACAAAAGTTAATAAAAATAATCTACAAATTTTTAAGAAAGGATACTGCTATATTGTGACTAAGATGAAGAGTCTTTGATATAACTGTTAATGACGGACAAAAGCTGAAAAAAATAAAATAAAGTTGATAAATGTTAATAAAGGATGTTATTTATATTATACTGTGGATTCATTTATTTTCGTGGATACCAATTTTCGTGGATTGGGGAAAACTTGCATTTTCATGGATATCTATATTCATGGTTTTGACAAAGTCTACATACATTACTATACAAAAATTGTAATTCATTAGACCTTTAAATTCATGGTTTTCCTTTTACCACAAAATCCACGAAAATTAGTATTCAACGAATATTTATGAATCCACAGTAGTTTTTATTAAACATATATTTACAGCTTGTATTTGACTTTTTATTAATATCAATTTTCTTACTGTAAACAAACTTAGTCTTGTCTGCTTGTTTCAAGACAACAACATGTACTTCAGTGGTTGTCCTTGGTTCATGTCTGTCATATTTGTTTTAGGTAAATTATTTTTTTGATAAATTAGGTCATTAGTTTTCTCAATTGAATTGTTTTATATTTTTATGTCCAGCCTGTTGATACATGTAAATGTATAATCAACTATACAGAATGTTTTTTTTCGGATTGTTGAAGGCAGTATTGTTGACCATAATTGCTTAAATTCACTTCATTTGAACTTTGGGGGATATTTTTCTCAATGGAAACCATACCACATCTCCTTATCTTTATATTTGTGTGCATTTATGTTATGATGTTTCAGATAAGGACGAAGGTTGGTACCTATTAAAACCTTAAAACCCGCTGCATTTCTTTGCACCTGTCATAAATCGGGAATCTGTTGTTTATTGATGTGGTTCATAAGTGTTTCTCGTTTCTTATATAGATTGTCACCATTAGTTTTCCTGTTTGAATGGTTTTACACAAGTCATTTTTTGGAGCCCTTTATAGCTTGCTGTTCAACGTGAGTCAATGCTCTGTGTTGAACATGTTGAAGATAATACTTTAACAAATTGTGACTTGGAGGAGAGTTGTCTCATTGGAACCCATACCACATCTTCTTATATCTATTAATATATAATGGACTACTTACTAATCATCTGCAGTGACAGCAAGTCCAATAAATAAGAAAACCCACCACACAAACTAAAAAATTAAGTTTTATTAATCAAAAAAATAGCAGCATAGGACTTAAAGTTTGACAATGTTCAATCATAGTAATTTATTCTGAAAAATAAATACAACAATCCAATATTTCACTTTAGCTTAATTTGTCTCAAATTTTGATGGGATTAGCTGATTACACATAACACTATGACTTTTTTTCATTGTTGAAGGCAGTCTGACCTTATGGTGGCCTGTGGTTGTTTAAATTTGTCTCAATTTTGAATTTTATTGGATAGTTCTAATTTACAGGCAATCATTATGAAAGATTCTTTTTTTTTATTTTAGATTGTTTCTGTCTGATTAACATTTTAATTCATTCACAGCTTTTAGAGATTTAGACTGATTTATAACTTGAAAGTTGAAACCTGTTTATCATTGAAGTCCATTTGTTGCTCTCTGGGAGTTTTTGGTTAATTTTGTTGCTGGGTTGCTGTCTTCATTGGTCTCTATGGCTTAATCCCCATAATAGTCTCTTATGCTTCATTTTGTACCATTTAAATACATTTATAATGTCCTATATATAATTCGAAGATTTAAAATTTTCAGGGTTGTACAAGTACTTACCAAAATAATTAATGCCAGCGGTCTAAGAGAAGAATTAAAGTTGCAATATGTAAATTTTAGATAATCAATAAAACCCTCGTCCAAGGCACAATCATCTGTGTTCTTGATAAAATCACATTGGTCACTATGGTTGGTCTTTCTTACTTCTCTACACTGTAAAACATCAAATAAATAAAATAACACCAAAATAAATATTAAAAAAAGAAATTTTTCCGGACTGAAAAGCAAGATTAATACTAAAACTAACACCTGAACTTAGATAAAAATCATAATCTGCAAAAAATGTCATTTGAGTCTGAAAATCTGCTGTAATTTTACAGCATGTAAGAAGTACATGTTTTTACTAGTGCCACACATTTCTCGTAAATATACGTTGATAGTGGGTCTTCCCATGAGGGGGGATAGCACTTTTACCGGGACTCCGGGATCTGGTGTTTTTAAGCTCGGGATTTCGGGATTGACCCTTTCGGGATCCGGGAATTCTTTTATCGAATTTCGGGACCTCGGGATTTCGTGTTTTTTAAGCCCGGGATTTCGGGATTTCGTGTTTTTAAGCTCGGGATTTCGGGATCAGGAACCCTCCTACCCTCCCTCTCTCATGGATAGAAACAAGTGCCTGTGGTCCAAAGTCCAACATTTCTAATAGATTGCTGAAACCTACTGTTTCATTTATATACATGTATTCCTCAAACATTCCAATGGCCTTTTTAATTAGGCACCTTTTAATTTATATTCATTGTCCTTTAATACGTTTATCTGTTTATTTCTCAACCTGTAAAATGGTAAATTGAAGTATTTTTTCTGTCAAAAACTTCCTTAAAAACAATTTTTATAATTTCCTATTACATATATTACAAAATGATTGAATCTAGTATGCACAAAGTTCTGGAAAAGTTATGCTAAACTTGTACATGTTGTGACAATTGAACTGAATTAACAATTGAATAATCATCATGCAGTGCAGTAAATTAATTTAACTCTCTTGCTGCCTGAGGGACATAGTCAGCTGTATGTGTCCATACCAGCTGTGCCAGAGGAACACATATGTCCATGTTTTAATTTATGCAAGCTTCTCCTCACTGCTGTATCTACATATATATTCAATATCGAAGTTTTAAAAACAGGATAATATTTTCTTCAATGGTTCCCAAACATGCCAAATGTGACGTCAATAGGCTGTGACATAATATATTGAATGATTGAATTATATCATTTTTGGGCATATAACGTCTTTGACGTCAAGTTGTCTTATTTTCTGGCACATGAAAGGCAACCATGAAAAACTACAAGCAGCAAGAGGGTTAAGCATCAAAAGCACTGAATAATTTGTAATATAAATTATACAATAATAAATAATAATTTTGTATAAAAAGTGCAAGCAACTATTACCTCAGTATCATTATCTCCCATTAAACTTCTCATAGAGAATTTACTGTGCTGCAGGTGGTTTGGGTCCAACTTTACTACAGTGTGACTATCTGAAGACCTCAACTCTGATACAATGTAAAACGCCAAAAACATTATTGCTGCTATACATATCTTTGCACATCCTATCTTACTAGATGTCCTGGACACCTCAGTTTTACTTTTTACAACTGTCATTTTCAATTTTGACCTAGTAAGATCAAATTTGGTTAACTTTTATCACATGTTGACTTTTGATAACAGGATCCAGGATCAATTGTTTACATAGAGTTATCGTTCTTTAAATATCACTTACAGTGAAGTGTTGAAATAAGTTTTAACTTACGGGTTAAAGTGAATATCTAATATATTTATATTTATTTCAATAGGCTCACTATACAAATCCTTGGCTCGAGCAAAAAATTTTAAAATTGTAATAAAATATGTGGTCTTTAAAATTTTATCTAAACGACAAAATTCAATACTGCAACCCAATTAGTTAGTTAATTGATCAAATTACTTGATTAAATTGATTGATTGATTAGTGAATTGATTTGATTGATTGATTAGTAAATTGATTAGTCAGCTGATTAGATTGATTAGTCAACTGAATCAGTTATTTGATTAGTTAATTATTTAATCAGTTATTTTTTTGTGTATTATACAAATCCTTGGTAATGGTAATGTAAAACCAGTCATAATAATAAATTAATATAAAATTAGACAATTATCAGCATTTAGATAAACGTCCTACAAAAGAAATTCATTCCTGTGTCAAATTTTGCTTATTTCAAAGCTAGATATATAGATCATAGATGGTTTCATGCCAAACATTTGATTTTTTATCTAACACATAAATGAACAATTTTGTGTTGGTCGATTCAATATGGTGCTCACATATATAGACTACTGTTCAATTGATAAACTGATTAATTGATTTTAATTGATAAATCGATTCTAATTGATTAATTGCTTTAAATTGATGAATCGATTTTATAATTGATGAATTGGTCTTAATTGATTAATTGATTAATTGATTAATTGATTAATTGATTAATTGATTAATTGATTAATTGATTAATTGATTAATTGATTTTGATGGATTAATTGATTTTAAATGATTAATTGATTAATTGATTTGAATTGAAAAGTTTGATAAACTAATTAACTGTTTTTAATTGGTAAACTGATTTATTGATTAATGCTTTTGACTAATTTCTAACTGATTGATTTATTGACTGAGATACTAGACATAAATTTCAAGATGGTATTTTTTAAATATGTTTACATGCTTATCTCAAAATAATATAAGGTATACATTTAAACTTTTGAAAAAAAAAGTCTCCACTGTTTAGTTTACTGTGTTGTTGACTGACATAGAGAACAAAATCGTTAAACGAATTAACAAAGAATGTGAACATAGCAAAATTTTAAGTATTTATATATTATAACAATCTATGTGACATAGCAATTTTTGTTTATATTAATTTTTGTTATTCGGTTCGAGATCGGATTTGCTGACTTATTTTTCTGACATTCATAATTTAAAGGGTCAAGGCTAAAGTTCGGTCTTTCATCTGTAGCGTGACTGCAACAAACGATGGGCAGCGAATACCTGCAGCAGTTTCTTAGAATGTATTCAATATATAGACACAAAAAACAGTCTGAAAGTTGGAATTGTTAATAGTTTAGATAATAATGGACTGAAATTTCGTTTGAAAGGGATCTTATGTTAATTAAGTGTGTGTAAAAGTAACAACAATGTCTTCTGTTGTGATCAGCTGTTCGAGACTTCCTCTCTTAAGTTTTCGACATCTGTCAGGTTATTCACAGAAAAGATCATGGTCTGATGATGTGTATTATAGGTCTACTGAATACAGAGAAAGATCCACCTCGGTGACATCTTTTTACAACCAAAGTGCAATAGACAACATTGCAGCAAAGGTATGCATTTGTATTGACAACTGTATGTACATGTACGTACTGGTAGATTCCTCTGTTATTTGGAGCGACTCTTGAGAGCTGCAAGGGTACAGTGGAATCCGTGTACACTCCCTTTCATGAGTTTTCAATGCATTTAAAGTGGGTCTCATTGGGGTCTATTAAAGTGTGACGAGGGATCGGCAGATTTTTTCAAGCGTGACACATGAAAGCCGAATAATTAAGCCTAAAAAGGGAAAAGGAAGTGCCGCAGAAATTACATGTGCTTTTATCATGATTATGGCAACGAGGTTCAATACCAGGCTGTCAGGATTCTCACATACACAATAAGAAGGATCCCTCTTAACAGTTTAACATTGCATACATGTGTTGATCATGCATTTTTTGGCACACAGTACACCGCATTCATGTTTTATTCCTTCATATATATATATATATAGTGTATTAGCGAGGGTAGTAAAGGGTGTTTGTGTATAGAATAACTTAAAATAAGATGTAAATTGTAAATGGCCTGATTGCACAATAAAAACAAAAATAAGTCATTTTGTGAATTTGCATGAAACACTTTATAATGAGCTTCAAGCATGACAACATGTGAAATAACATTTACAAAACTAACCCTCTACCAGGTCCACCTGCATCCACCTGTTGATGTGGGTGCCTAAATACAATGTACATGTAAAATAATTGCATTACACAAATACATTGAAAAATGTATTATTACTTTTTCCTGCCATTACTCAAAAGTTATGTTCCAGTAAAAGTTTGATGTCTCAAATGTGTCCCAGGCATGACAGGTTCTCACATAACAACAGTAAAAAAAAAAGTGAAAAAGAAAGACTACTTTCAAATTCATAAAATTTCAATTTACATGTTAATAAATATAGAGTGGGTTTGTCATCTTTCTGAAACCCATGATGCCTTCTTGCATCACAAAGTTTACAGAAAGAGTATGTTTTTCCATTACTCCATATACACTGATTGACCTTAAATTGCCATGATACAAAAAATGGAAAAATCCAAAATCCACAGCTGTATCCATCTAATAATGTAGTTTTTTTAAAACCAATTATAAAGTGTTTTCAGTGAGATTCTATAAATCTGTAAAACAAATCCCACAAAGGTTTTTCAAATAACAGGTACATGTAGCAGTGTTCAATAGATAAAGAAAGATGTGGTATGAGTGCAGGGTTGGCAAAGTATTACCCCCCCCGGGAAAACCCAGGCGGGAATTCCCGGGTTTTCCCGGGCTGGGCAATACACCCAGAAATGGGCAATACTGGGTAATACTGGGCAATAAGACTTTTTAAGCTTATTTTAACACAAAATAGTAAAGTCTTGTTGTACAAAATGTAGTTTCATAGTATTATAGCTAAATATATACATTTTATACAGATAACCATTGAGAGTCATGTTTCTAGAAGATTGAAAATTCAATTTCATTCTTTTCTCCACTACTTCTATGTAGGCAGTTTACAAAATTTGTGAATATTTTAGGATTATTAATACCTTGTTAATTTCCATGTATTGTTTCAACTATCCAAACTTAAAAAAAAAAAAAACGTTTTATAGCAGTGTTTATGTGAATTATAAATTTAAATGTCTATGCAATCATAATGCTAAATAAACACCCTACAGGGTCAAGTCATTAATCCTTATAGAAATGAAAAGGCTGAATATTGTTATATAAACATATCAATGTCCTAATCTGATTACTTATTAATTAGTGATGTACATATAAATTATGCAAAAGTAATTTTTCTTACATTTTCTTGTTAATTCTTAATCATGTTAATGTAAGATACATTTGAAAAATGAATTCTTTGAATTTATGTTAACAGTTTGACCAATCTAGACGAGAGGGTGATTTAATAGACTTTCACAATGTTTCAGAAGAGAGTTATTGATAAAGGCCTTTTCCATTAATATTTGTGTAATGTGTGCCTACATGTTTAATTGTCTCATAGTTGCAAGAATAGTACTTTTCAAATGTATATACACTTGTATATTATCACTCTGAAACAAGTAAACTAATTTATAAATCAAAATGTGTTTATAAATGTCTTAAATGTATTGCAATTGAGTTTGATCACTGAATCCTCTTTAAAATTCAGGCCAGTATTTTATATTACCCAGTATTGCCCAGTATTACCCATTAAAACCCAGTAAAACCCGGGTTTTCCCAGTATTTCCCACTGGGCTGGGCAATACTCATAAAACCCGGGTTTTTGCCAACCCTGTATGAGTGCCAAAGAGACAACTCTTTATCCAAGTCACAACTTATAAAAGTAAACCATTATACATGTAGGTCAAAGTACGGTCTTCAACACAGAGCATACATGTACGTGTACACATATATAATATTTGAGTTAAAAAAGGAAGTCAATTTGAACACTATGGAATCTTAAATTTATTGTCTCTGAATGGGTACTGTATATTTATATTGGTAATCTTAATACTACATGTACATGTACAATATATGTACATGCTTATTGCAGATACATGTACATGTACAGTCATGACAGTGTATTGTGGATGTCCAGTGAATTAATATTTATTAAATGGGTGCAGACTTGTTTACATGTGTAGGTTTAAAAAGACCATGAAGTACATTAAGTGTAGGAGTTTAATCATCTGTTATGCATTTTAATTGTTCACACTTGTCATGCTTGAAGGAATTTTGTTTGAAATTCTGTCGATTAACTAAGAACCAAAAAGTCAGCTATAAATATGTCTCTGGGGATTTAAATACCGTTTGATTACAATAATTTATAATCATGTGAAAGTTTATTAAACCTTTATCTAAAAATATTTAAGTTTTAATTTTGTCCAGTTCTGATATCTTGAATAGTTTATTTATTTATACACTTTCGATAAATTATTCATTCATGAACATAATGAACAAATGTACTATTGAATTTTCAACTAAAATATCTATAGATTAATCTTCAATGGTTGCAACATGTATGTAATGGCTAAAGAATTGTAATTATTTAATAGATACATGTACATGTATAGGAAGATGTGGTGTGAGTTGTTTAAAGTGTATAAAGCTAAAATTAGAGATACATGTAATAATAATTCCAGTAGTGTTGAATAACAATATGAACAAAATTCATTTTATATAAGAAAAGGTATTTATGATGCCTTGTGATCTTTAAGTCTTAAATCTTTATTCGTGTAAAGTTTGAACTTAAGAATTCATCATTGAATTCTTTCCAGCAAGCGACACAGAATAAAGAACAGAAATAATAGCTTATAGATGTTATTTGGGTATATTGGTTCTTTCCAAACGTATTTCAAGGTATTCATGATTTACCCAAACCGTATAAGGCCCTTGAACAGTAAAAATGATTTTAATTCAGACCAGAAAATAAAATCCTGAAAAAACTGACTTCACAAGCAATATAAATTTAAGGAATATACTTAGGAATTTCATGAAGAACTGGAAAGTCAAATTATCAAAAAAATAATCGATATACTGATTTGATGAGAGTTTGCCAAATGTATATTATTTACATGTGTATTCAAAACAACTTTTCAGTGTATAATCTTTCTGTTATTATGAGATAATTACATATTTGTGGATGACCTTCAGATATAGGTCAAACATGAGATAATTACATATTTGTAGATAATCCTTCGGATATAGGTCAAACTTTTATCAGAATAAGATTATTGATTATTTGGATGGATTTATCTATCTGTAACCAAACTTTTATTTATCTAGAGACAAATAATGACACCAATAGATTTCCAATAGTTTATGCATTGTGATGATTGTAATTGGGTTGCAACAGTTTGTCAAAGCCTTCATATGTTGTATATATTTTCGTCTGCCATAGCATGTATATGCTCTTGCAAATAAACAATTCATTCAACAACATGAACAATGAGAAAACCCTGTACTATTTATTTTAGTTATAAAAGTCCCTGACATGAAAATGTGAAACATGACTTGAATAATAGAAAAACAAATATATAGTGTCAATCCTTTTGCAACTCTTAAAAAAGATACTAACACATTTATTTAAGCCTACTTCACTTAAATTTGCTGTTTTGACGAAAGAATAAAATAATATCTTTCTGCAGTGAGTTTAACATGCTGTTAATAACTTGGGGGTAATAACCTTTAAATACCTCAGACAACCAGGCACATGCACTTTATTTATAAACAGTATAAACCATATACATCATATACACAAACAATCATTTATCAAGCAGTGTCTTTATTATCGAAAATACAAGACAGTAATTTGGCTTTTCTCCTGTAGCAGCAGTAAATAAATTGGATAAAAGTACATTTTGGGTGCCTGTGACCTACTAAATCAGTAAGGTACAAGTGTATGATGTAATTACACATAACATGACATGAATAGGTTGTATATGGGCTGTAAATGTTATTGAAGTGTACTTCAAAAACCATTCTTCTGTATTTACACATGTACATGTATTTTTGACCTGCTTTTCTTGACAGCCAGGTATTGAAAAGGGGGGGGGGGGATAACAGTTAACAAAATGGGTTGAAAACAGTTAACCTTAAATTGATCTCAGTAAACAGTTATCAACACCTTGAAAAGGGCCATAACAGGTTAGCACAAAAAAGTATTGCCCCCCCCCCCTCCTTCATTGAAATAAACAAAAAACTGAATGAAACTGAAACATTTATTATTAGTAATGTAAAAATTTATAGATGCATATAGATGTACATGTATTTAGTTGGAGTTAGAAACAAGGATTAAAATATAGAATATATATACAAATGTAAGAGAGATTGAAATTGTTGATATTTTTAGACACTATGTTCATGATGTTTAGATTTAGTTCTATCTTTTCACTTGTTTTTTTCAAAGATGGCCTTGGCCTCAATATTGGACAACAGTTGGTGAATTGAGACTAGTTTAAAGTAGCTTTTAGTATTCATGGTATTGATTCACCTCTTTTTAAAAATTTATATGTCAGAAGTTTCGTATTTTTGTATAAAACTGGCAACTCTTGTGTTAATTAGAGAAACTTTATTAATCACAATCATAAAAAAATCGTACATAATGCTTGTTATTAAAGAGTGCTACACACCCATTATAAGAAAACTGGAGTAAAATTTATCATACATGAGGGTCTGGATGGGGGGGGGGGGGGGGAGGGGGTTTGTTATTCTGTTAACATTTAATTTTCACCCCTTTTTTCTCTAATCTTCATTTTTTTTGCCCGTTATTCTCTAATCTTCATTTTTTAAGGGCATTATTCTTTAATCATTTAACCCCATCCAAACCCTCATACATGAATTTGAAAGAGACTAATAATAAAACTGTTCAAACCTTTCATTTATCTTTATATAATATTAATTAAATGAAAGAAATAGCCTAATTTTGGTTAATGACGATGGCTTGTTAAATGTTTTAATAGGTTCTTTTATTTATAACACAAAATTTAAGATGACAATGATAAAACACTGAAGACGGGGTCAGTGACTTATTAAACATGTATTGTTGAATCAAGGACATTAGACAAGTGAACTTAACATGCTATTGGTTGACACGACCTTGAAACAGGAAGTTTGTAAACAACAATTCAGGGATCTAGTGATATTTTATTTAGTTTATTTAAAAGTGACCATGGCCAATACATGTACATTAAAACATTTGTCTGTAAATCAGAGAACTACTGGGGAGTGTTTTTTATGAAACTTTTAGTAAAACTTATGATTTTTGAGAATAAACGGAGGACTCTGACCCATGAACTATATCATGCATCCATAAAAAACACTGATGATCATATAATTATGCACTTTTCGGGAACTCTGCTGTGACTAATTCCAGTGATGAACTGTGATGAACTATGGGTAACAAATCCTTTATTACTTTCAATTGTTCTTACCAGTAGATTGAAAAGGGTCACTTAACTTATCAATAAGATAGTTAATTTGGGGTCTCTTCTTTTGTTATTATCATATGGAGAAACTCAACTGATTAATTAATGATATAATAACTTATAAATGATAAATTTAGTTAAAATATCATACCTGCCAAGTTTGCAAAATGCCCGTGGGGGTTTTGCGTCCAAGATGACTGCCATATTCCTGAAAAACCTTCAAGGGGGCCTTCAAATACAGTGCAATGTTGTTTTTTGGCTTCTTCATACTTTTATAAGCCTCAATTCATTGTAAAATTATTTGTTTTGTTAAAATTGTGGACATAATTGCTTTTAAAAATTTCAATTTGGGAGCCTCCATGGGGGAACCCCCCCCCCCCCCCCACACAAATAGTGACAGTTGGCAGGTATGAAATATTGATAAATTCTTAGCTACATCATAACAGGTACATTAAAGTAAGATTACAGAAGAAAATTAAGATCTGTAGGGTTTTGTTTTTATCTCAATATCAAGGAAAAACTACAGTCAACATGACATACAAGAATGTATATACATACATGAAATATAGAACAAAACAATTCTGTCTGTCATAATTTATTTAAAAGCTCCTCCCCTCCAGCAATAGAAAAGAGGAAATTTGTTTACTCAGCAAAAAAATAAGACACAAGAAGAATTTGTTGCTATACATGTACATCGATCTGAGCTAAGGAAATATAGAACATGAATACGTACAAGTGATATTTCTAGTGAAAGACATGTATGTTAATATAAGAAATTACTCACACAGGAAGCCAATGACATCCACTTGATTACAGGTTCTTGGCTTAGGACACTCACACATTGAATGTTTTTTGTTAACATTTATGGGGGGATAGGACCTTTATCTGGACTCCGGGATCTGGTGTTTTTAAGCTCAGGACTTCGGGATTTACCATGTCGGGATTCAGGAATTCTTTTATCGAATTTCGGGATGTCAGGATTTAAATTTATTTAAATTCAGGACCTTGGGATTTCGTGTTTTTAAGCTCGGGATTTAGGAATCAGGACCCCCCCCCCCCCTCTCACATTTATAGATTTCAGAAAAGCAGGCTAATGCCGCTACAAGGCAGCACTCCCAAAGGGGAAAGGGATTAACATAGGTTGCAATTATTTGTTTTCCAATCCACTATAAATAAATATGTTTCAACTACATTTGTGAGTTTGTGGGATTAAACGAGTTTAAGGGGAACCTCAAGTTTTAGGTCAATGATATTTGGTATGCATATGTATCAACAAAAGCCATTGGAAATACTCTCAACTGACATTTTAAATGCACTTTGTCTTGAAAGAGTATACTAATTACCTTTTTAGAAGAAACAAAGTACCGGTATACTGTAGTTTGGCCAGTGTTCAACAACGTTCTCCCCAGAGTTTTCAAATAGCACCATGGAAACTAACATATCACTGGTTTTCCAAAAAATATAGCACCATGGCCCCTATGCATTATACTGTAAAATCCTCTAAGATAGTACCATGGTAGAAAAATATACCACCATGGACCCATGGTGCTTTAAGGCGCTTGGGAGGACAATAATTATTTGTAACTGACCAGTATAATTTCTTGTCTGAAAACAATTATCATTCAACATTCTTATTTCAGTCTTCCATACGTCTGACACCTACAACTATCCTGTATGCTGGGAAAAGTCCTGACAACAGTCACCTATTGGTAAGTCTAATTTAAGGTGGTAGACCTTGGTTCAGGGAGATAACTCTTTAAATCAGTTAAGCGTTTGTAAAAGTCAAGTTCATCAATGTATTTTAAGCATTTACCTGAAACAGATTGAAATTAATCTATGTAACCTAGAAGCTTAAAATATATTTTTGAAAATGGTTGACACAAACGTACTGATGATTTTAAGAGTTATTTCCCTTAACCTAGGTCTACCTCCTTAAGCTCAATAAACCAATTCTAAAATTCAGCTTCTGTCCTTGTAATGTTTGTAAGTGAGAATTAGAACTTCCATTTGACATAGTTGTGCCAAACACAATGGTACACATCGGGGAGTTATCTTTCTTTATTGAATTTTCACAGTGCATTTCATATAACTGTATTTCTTAATAAAACAAGTTTAAGAAGAAATTGTATGTACATGTAGCTTTGAATAAATCTTTGCATCCTGAACAACATTTAAAAATAATTCCTAATGTCGGCTTTCCACCTATTTTTCACATTCTATTGTTATCTGACACTTGCTCTTTGATGCTTTAGTTGTTTCTAATATCATTTGTCCTTTTTTTTTTATTTACAGAAAAGTGCTCAATACCTGTATAATGAGTTACCTGTCCGTATAGCCCATCGTATCGTTGGATTTAGAGGTCTACCATTTATTGTTGGATGTAACCCAACCATTCTTCAAGTTGTAAGTAGTAAAATTAGGATACCGACAATAACATGAATGAGATTTGCTGCTTTCAAAGCTCTTTTTGGATTTACTTGTATGTAGTCTTCATAACATGCATAATGAAGGCGTAAATACCAGATCTGAAATGAAATAGATGAATATTATAGTGATGAAATAAGAATAATCAAAAGGAACGTAAAGAGAATAACTAGACTTCAGAAATTAGTTTGATGTGCAAAAATTGCAAAATTTATCTCCCATGAATACTGGTATATCAAAATATGTTAAATATAAAATTACCACTGCTGAAGCTTGTTATACAAATGGCAATCTCTGAAAAGATATAACACTTTTGGACTCTGTCCAACTGAAGTGGTACATTGTATCAACCTAAATCAAAATTATAAACATGAATTCTGTATTTAAACACCTTTTGTCGGGAAAAGTCAGAGTCAAATCAGATTTAAGATTTATCTTGATTCTGTTGACGTTCTCTGCTAAAAGTATCTCGCCGATTAACAGCAAATAAAGAGTACGTTTTGGATTTATGTGGCTTTGTAAATTCCCTGTACATGAAAATTAACATGTTGTGTGCTACCAAGGATATGTAATAATTCAGAACATCATGTTATTGTGTTTATTTTCTATAAATAGATGATGCATCAAGTTGTTTGATTACTTAATAAATGTCTTTGAAAGAAGTAAATGGGTTGCTTTATACCGTATTCGGCCGTGTATAGTACGCAGTTATGTATAGTCCGCACCCCCTTTTCATCCCCTTAAAATCGAGAAAAAAAGTTTTGTAAAAAAAAAAAAAAAAAAAAATTTTAATTTTTTTTTTAACAAAGTCTAGTTCACTGTTAAAATCCACTGAAAGTGATCTATTCTCCATGTTTTTTATAAAAATAATAAATTTTGTTTTATTTATTTCATGAAAAATAATGAAATGGTAGAGCTTTTCATCAGGTAATTAATATTTGATAATTTTATAAAAGTGATTATTAATCAAAATATCCCTTTTATAATCAACATTTGTCTAAGTATGTCCAAGCTGATGAATAATATAACAGAAATAATTTGAATATTATGGAACAAAAGAAAAAAGAGATCAAACATGTATCTAAATTAATTAGCAGTAATCAAAATTTTTAAACTTTTTAATCTTATATAATCTTTTCATTGATCATGTTGTTATATTGCCTGGGGATTATAATATTTAACATCTGTCAAAACTTGACATCATTATTTAATTGCTACACACCCATACTTAATCCTTAATTACCCCTCTTGATTACCTATACAGGATGTCACACCTTTACTTTGACTAATCAATTTTGAAGAGAAAAGTTTAAAAAGAATAAGAATTAATTGAAATAAATATAATTAACGTCTCCAATATACATTATTAGTGCAGAAAAAAACGAAATTAAAAAAAAAAAAAAAATTTTTTTTTTATAAATTTCGAAAACCGTCTATAGGTGTGTATAGTCCGCACCCCTTGTACAACTTGAATATTTAAGGAAAAAAAGTGCGGACTATACATGCCCAAATACGGTAGACATTTGAAAATAAAGTACTATTACTGAGCCAAGTTTTACCACCTTTTATTAGAATCAGAAGACTGTTTTTGTTTCATGCACTGAGAAAATATATCAATAAAAAACAATATGTAAACAAAAACTTCTACATATTAAAAATGCAGTCATTGAGCATCAAAATTAATGTTAACAGTTAAAATAACAATGTTTTTATATTATTTAAAATAGATTTTATTATAAGTTTTCTATCAATTTAAAACATATGTTAAACTAACAATATGACTTAATTAAAGATTTTTTAATGACTATATTATACAGTAGGAGTAATTCAAAAACTATATCATGTACAGCATATAGTACGGGCCTAGGGTAAACTAGGTGGATAAAACAAGTTATGTTATCCAATCCATGTCCATTTGTACATAGTTTAAGTGGCAATATAGCAAATTTACCTGACCATATCGGGAAATGGGTATTTAGTCGGATCTTAACATGTACTTGTGATTTGTTTAAAACCGGTTTTGATAAAAATAAACGAAGAAATGTCGAAATGTTCAGGACTTAATTAAATACGTATTTCGGTAAGATGGTGCAAGCATACGATTTTTATTGCGTCTTACACTTTGAGAAGCAAATAATCTTTAACTACTTTATTCAAATATTGTATAAAAACGTTAATTTTGAGCTATGAAAGTCAAGTGGCTGGAGCATTTTTCTGAGGAAGTTTTAAAAAATTGCAAAGAAATATTTTTACAGTGGGTTAGCTTTCATTTGTCTTCACTATCTATAGATTAACAACTTTTAGTTATATTTATAATTTAGAATCATCATTGAAAGTGGAGCACAATTGCACAGTTAATTAATTATATTGATGTGTCATTTGTATGCAAGAGTGACATTCCGTTGTATTATGTGCCAATTCGTAAAAGTTATGAGAGTATTGTCTCCCCTTAACAGGTTCATTTTTTGTCGAGCCTGCAACTTTTGTTGCAGAAAGCTCAACCTAGGGATAGTGATCCGGCGGCGGCGGCTATGGCGGCGGTGTTAGCTAACTTCTTAAAAGGTTTATATTTTAGAAGGTGAAAGACCTGGATGCTTCATACTTTGTATATAGATGCCTCATGTTACGAAGTTTCCATCAGTCACATGTCCAATGTCCTTGACCTCATTTTCATGGTTCATTGACCACTTGAAAAAAAAGTTCAGAATTTTTGTAATGTTAAATTCTCTCTTATTATAAGTAATAGGATAACTATATTTGGTATGTGCGTACCTTGCAAGGTCCTCATGCCCGTCAGACAGTTTTCACTTGACCTCGACCTCATTTCATGAATCAGTGAACAAGGTTAAGTTTTGGTGGTCAAGTCCATATCTCAGATACTATAAGCAATATGGCTAGTATATTTGGTGTATGGAAGGACTAGAAGGTGTACATGTCCAACTGGCAGGTGTCATCTGACCTTGACCTCATTTTCATGGTTCAGTGGTTATAGTTAAGTTTTTGTGTTTTGGTCTGTTTTTCTCATACTTTATGCAATAGGTCTACTATATTTGTTGTATGAAATGATTGTAAGGTGTACATGTCTAGCGGGCAGATGTCATCTGACCTTAACCTCATTTTCATGGTTCAGTGGTCAAAGTTTATAAGTTTTTATCTTTTTATCTAATATTATATGCCAAAGGTCAACTATATTTGGTGTATGGAAATATATCATGATCTATATGTCAGTCCCGCAGGTTTTATTTGACCATGACCTCAATTGCACGGTTCATTGCTCAGTGTTAAGTTTTTGTGTTTTGGTCTATTTTTCTTAAACTATAAGTAGTAGGTCAACTATATTTGTTGTATGGAAGCTTTGTTAGCTGTACATGTCTGCCTGGCATGGTTCATCTGACCTTGACCTCATTTTCATGGTTCATTGGTCTTTGTTTAGCTATCTTGGTTAATGTTAAGTTTATGTGACAGTTGTAATAAAGCTTTATACTTAGGACTATCAACATAATATCAATGATTAGTAAAGAAGGCGAGACATTTCAGTGTGTGCACTCTTGTTTATAATTAAGTTTAGGTTTCTGATATAATTTAAATAATTACAAAATGTATCAATTCAATATATTTCAGTTTTTGTTATTAGGGTATCAAAAACATTGATGTACGAATATAATTGCATAAATTTGAAATGTTTAAAATGATTACATATCAATATAAAGAACCGTTCATCATTTTTGAAAAAGACTATGAATGAAAATCGAAATATTTATCTTCCCTTAATGATAGATTGATTGGGAAATGAACCAGAGTTATCTAATCGTGATCACAGAGGGACTAGCAAGCAATTTTTATGCCCCACCTACGATAGTAGAGGGGCATTATGTTTTCTGGTCTGTGCATCCTTCCGTCCGTGTGTCCTTCCGTCTGTCTGTCGTACCGTCCTTCGGTTCGTCCGTCTGTCCCATTTCAGGTTAAAGTGTTTGGTCAAGGTAGTTTTTGAAGAAGCTAAAGTCCAATCAACTTGAAACTTAGTACACATGTTCCTTATGATATGATCTTTCTTATTTTAAAACAAAATTAATCTTTTGACCCCATTTTCATGGTCCACTGAACATAGAAATTAAAAGTGTGAGTTTCAGGTTAAAGTTTTTGGTCAAGGTAGTTTTCAATGAAGTTAAAGTCCAATCAACTTGAAACTTAGTACACATGTTCCCTTTTGGTTGATCAATTTACTTTTAAGGCCAAATTAGATTTTTTACCCAATTTCACGGTCCATTGAACATGGAAAATGATAAAGCGAGTGGGGCATCCATGTACTTTGGACACATTCTTGTTAATTGTAGCTTAATCAACGTTAAAACAATTTTCCACTATAAACGAATGTTACTTTATACAAATATAAGGACTTTGTTAGCTAAATCTACAAATTTTATTAGATATTATGATTTTTTATTGCAATAGATCAATATGCCAGGCAATAGCATAATTAATCTAGCTATAAAGCTTCTGTATACTGTTTATTTATGTAGCACAGCAAAAACAACTTTAAACTACAACAGCACATACTGAGATTATTGATGATCAGTAATAAAGTACATCTTATGCAAATATGTGATATGATTGCCAATAAGACAATTATCTACCTGAAACCGAATGGCCTAGATTGATTGATTTGTTTTAAACCCAACATTCAGCACTAAAGTGCTTTTTTTGTGGCGGTCAGTTTTAATTGGTGGAGGAAGGGGGAGTGCCAGGAAAAAACTGACAATCCTAGTCAATTTAGATTGAAGTCAAGTGCACCTTCAACATGCAGGATTCAGACTCACAACCTTGGGCTAGTGATATAGTAGTTCAACTTCTTAGACCACTTGGACACCAATAAATGCTGTAGAAGTTAGCAACTATAAGTCACTGTACAGCCTTCAACAATGAGCAAAACCTATCCTGCATGTTTGTTTACTAGTAGTGTTTACACTACAATCTATGAATTTGTAAATTGCCATAGTGATCAATATTTATGGTGATCATATTTAAATAGCTTTTACTTTGTCATTTAAAAAATATCAAGACAAAGGAAGTACTATTTGAAAGAGAGATGGCCCTAGAATCATTTCCAAAGTAGCTGGCCATGTTATATAAAAACCTTCATTACACAGGAAAAAATAACACCTTTCATATTTTTATATCAGCTATTTCATACAAACATTCTGGGAATTTGTTTTAATTTGACTGAAGTGGTAGTAAAATGATAAGACATGTACTATAATTGTTATTGTTCTATTTCAGCATGAGATGTACATCAGAGCTTTCCACATCCTGTTTAAACATCCTCCAGTAAGTAAAAGCAATAAGACAGCAATCTAGCAACACTGTAAAACACCAAAAGTTTTCAATTATAGATTATAGATATAGGAAGATTTGGTGTGAGTGCCAATGAGACAACTCTCCATCCAAATAACAATTTAAAAAAAGTAAACCATTATAGGTCAATGTACGGCCTTCAACATGGAGCCTTGGCTCACACCGAACAACAAGCTATAAAGGACCCCAAAATTACTAGTGTACAGTTACTGAATAGGAAGTATAAAGGAGTGCAGTAAAGAACTCTTACAAAAACTGTTATAAAAGGCCTGACGTATACTGTAAAGACTTTAATATAACAAAACTGACATATATAACAAACACAGGGCAATAACAGAGGTTGTAAGAAATCTTAGTAAAACCATAGCAGGGGGCAATAATAAAAAAATAGCAGGCGTGGATGAGTATCAATACATCCAAACGTCGTAATATTGAATAAACAATAAAGATTTAAACATGTGAAAGCTCTCTCACAGGCAATATAAGGGCATACACTACAAGCACGGGGACACATTCTACTGCATCAACACAGCAGGAGTAACAGTTCATATTTTGTGTCATTGAGCTTTTCATTCTGAGATCAAAGTTCAAGGTCACGATTGTAAAACACAAAAAAAAACATTGGCAAATTAAATATCATGTTTTGTAGCAGATTATCACTAGATTTTGTATCAAACATGATCAACTACAATGATTTCAATAGGTAGGACTTAGATATAGGAAGATTTGGTGTGAGTACCAATGAGACAACTCTCTATCCAAATAACAATTTTTAAAAAGTAAACCATTATAGGTCAAGGTACGGCCTTCAACAAGGAGCCTTGGCTCACTCCTAACAACAAGCTATAAAGGGTCCCAAAATTACTAGTGTAAAACCTTGTATGTAAGTGAAAGTATGATGGCACAGTTCTGTCTTGTTTATCAACAGGATAAAATGTTCATTATGGTGTGAGGTTAAATCATATCTTATTTCAAAATCAGATAAAAAGTTAGATCCTTAGTCATACTATGAGCATGGCTTGAAGTGTGACAACATTCCTACAGTCCAGATGTTTTCTGCACAAATTCATACAAGTATCATTCCCTAGCTATAACTATTAAAACAAGATGTGGTATGATTGCCAGTGAGACAACTCCCCACAAGAGACAAAGACCAAATGACACAGAAATTAATAGCTATAGGTCACTGTACAACCTTGAACAATGAGAAAAACCCATACCACATAGTCCGCTATAAAATGCCCTGAAATGACAATTTTAAAACTATTTAAACACGATAGTTTATGACTTCTTTATTTACAAAAAAATAAAGAAAACAAACATGATACACAGAAATAAATGACAACCACTGAATTACAGGATCCTGACTTGGGACAGGCACATACAGAATGTGTCGGGGTTAAACTAGTTTGAAGTTGACAACCTTCCCCTAATCTGGGACAGTGGTGAAACAGTACAACATAAGAAAAAACTATAAAAATCAGTTGAAAAAGGCTTAATTCATCAGATCGATACAAATAGAAATACATCTACGGGTAACAGAAAAAGAGATTGGATGTGGCAGTGTATAAGTTCATTTGTGTCATTCATAGAAAGTATTTCTGGAAATTCCCTTCTATATCATGTATAGATAGTAGTGACAAGTCTCAAATACATAGATTGCATAAGAAAATTTTGTGTCATTCCTTAACCATTGACAATAATAAATGGATGTTCTCCTCAAGGCCTTGAAGGGCTGGTGCTATATTTTTTACCATGGCGCTATCTTGGATGATTATATTATAGAATGTATAGGGGTCATGGGGCTATATTTTTTTGAAAACCAGTGCTATGTACTATGTTAATTTCCATGGTGCTATTTGAAAATTCTGGCAAGTCAATTTTGTATTTACAATATGCAGTGTTTCTAAATAATTTTATGACTTACATGTAATTACAGGTGATAGATTTAAGATCAGAAGAGACATACACAGAGACATTAAAACAACTTCTGGACGAGCATAAAGATGTAGTTACATTGTTAGCAGAAGGATTCTCAGAGTGTAGAAAACATTTACAGGTTTATTTCTTTAGCTATATTAAGCACAGTGTGAATTCATTATTATTTGAGGAGAAATTAGTTTCATTGATTACTGTAAATTCAGGAATTATTGGGTGCATTTATTATTGTGATTTTGTCATTTGAGACTAAAATGAGATTTTTATCTTTGCGATATTGAGAAAAATACTGTTTAATTCGTATAAAAATTTTCAAAATGTGAGTTTAAATTATTGCGATTATAACCCTGTCACATTTTTTTTTGCAATAATAAAAACATCGCAATAATTTCTGAATTTACAGTAAATGGGTTAACCACTAATTCAAGTGTTGAACAAAATACAAACTTTTTATAGGATTATACTCAGATATGTTGAAACTAAGAAATCTTAAAGCCTCTAACATTACTATCCATGTTTATGAATGAATCCACGGTATGTTGATGCTTGGAGGGTTATTAAAGTATGCTCTCCAAGATAATTTAACTGCCTCTGTTGTGTCGTGGTTACATTTCCACCTCGAGTGCGGGAGGTTGAACCCTGACTGGGTCAAACCAAAGATTTTAAAATTGGTATTTGTTGCTTCTCCATTAACCTGAAGTGGGACAGACGGACGGACGGACAAAACTAACAGATACACAGACTGTAAAACATAATGCTCCTCTACTATCATAGGTGGGGCATAAAAATCTAATGCAGTCTAAGCATTAAGGAGTAGGAGCAAAGACTGCATTGCTCGGAGTCATTCTAGGTAAGGTAACTTGTCTTCCTGCGGGCTATTACCCTCTGAACTAGCACGTTAAAAGCAGGGTTAATATTCATATTACCTCAACATGTTCTCGTCCTGAATATTAATTTGCCATTTGACATTGAGCAACCATCCATCATCATCCTAAATAATTTTATCTTTTTCTTTAATTAATTGAGGGTTGTTCCAGAAAATAATATGTCCTTCCCTCCCCTTGACCACAGTACCTTTAGTTAAAGTACATTATAAAGCAAAATTATTACTTTTGTGATTTTAGTTTCAAATGATCTTTATGGGTAGATGTTGTCATTAAACCATAGTCTACATATGTGTTATTGTCAATTTGTGTTGTAAAAAATATTTTCGTGTGTTTTAATATGAAATCACACGGAATGTGACATTCATAGCCAATCACAACATTTTGGTGTAGGCTTTCAAAATAAATCACCCAGAATGCATTAGTTTCTGAATCATTTTTTTTGTAGAATGAAGGAATGATTAAAGCTTTCTTAGACAGAACTTTGAAGTCAAGACTTGGTATACGAATGTTAGCAGAACATCATTTAGCCTTACACAGTGAAAAGGTGGGTTGATGGTTTTATGTTATGTGGTTATAGGTTAAATCATAAGTGAATGGTATATCTTAATACAAAGTTGATTAATTCAAATAATTAATTTCTATTATTACTATTATTTATTAGTATGGTTCTTGTATAGTAATGGTCAGAAATAGGTTTCTTTATTCAGAATATATATTGTGTAAAGTATATGTTCTGGATAAAGTAAATGTTCTGTATAAAGTTTAATTTTCTATATACAACTGTCTATCAATTTTCCTGGGACCTCTATATTTGTATTAGTCCTAGCTTTCTCAAGGTTAGTTCACACCGAAGTTTACTTTTGTCAAACAAAATCATATGTCAAGATTTTTAATTGTCCTGGAAATAGATAGTTTTCTCAATCATTTATTTCATGCCACTATTTGTAAACAAATTAATTACAATTGGTGAAACCCTTCAGCCTGTCCATTCAATACAAATTGAAAACGTTTGTTTTGATTGTTATTTTTTCACTAAGACATTATTTGGTTTGAAATTTTTACAAGTAATAATTAGATAGTATCACACTATATTAAAAGCTTTAAAATGAAACTATAAACCTTGTCAGAATCTAAATTCCATTGTTTGTACACTAAAACAAAGATAATGTCACATCATTGGTTGAGTTTTCATTGTTTAGGACATTCATAGCCAATCACAACATTTTGGTGTAGGCTTTCAAAATAAATCACCCAGAATGCATTAGTTTCTGAAATGGCAATTTGAAAATGGCAGATTTAAAAAAAAAATCAAATCAAACAAGAAAAATTTGAATAATGAACATTTAAGGGGAGATAACTATTAAACAGTTTAATATTATATATTTAAAAGAATAAAAACTATAATGCCAGGGTAGATGAGTATGATTCATTGTTGATGTTTAGTTCTTGTTATTGTTTTTTTTTACTTCATTGAATTTATATTTGCTCAAATTGATTTGGAAAACGTGTTATGACTGTTCCATAAAACACATGGGCCCTGTATGAGATACTTCCAAATCTCAACTATTGGGTTTTTTATTTGGAACAGTGAAAGTGTAAGAAAAATTCTAAAATTGCCTCTAAGAGTTACCCAATTTCAAAGTGCCTACCCTTGGTACCATGAATGTTTTAATGGAACAGCCTTAAGTTGGAGGATTGATTTATTTTTTGTTCTTGTGAAACAAACTTTATTGTGCCTCCTTCATTTTCATACTTCAAATTTACCTGATATTTAATAAATTCTTTATGTAAATTTTTATACGACCGCAAAAAAAATTTTTGTGGTCTGTATATTGGTATCACGTTGTCGTTGTCCGAAGACATTTGGTTTTTGCACAAATACTTTAGTATAAGTAAATAGAAATCTATGAAATTTAAACACAAGGTTTATGACCACAAAAGGAAAGTTGGGATTGATTTTGGGAGTTTTGGTCTACAATTGGAAAATTTATTTTTTATTACTGAAATTTAAAGATGTAATGAGAATTACAATGGCGAAACTTAGTACCATGGTATTAAGTTGAATTGATTATTTTAATACCTTAATGAATTTTTCTTGCAAAATTAAAGTCAGTGGAATTTGTTTAATCTGAAAGGTTACCAACATATTGTAGACATTTATTAGTCATTTTACAGTATTTCTCAGTAGGTTTGAAATTCAGGGTTAATGAATTTGGTGATGTCTTAGGGTTAGGATCTGTGCTATTGTGTGATTTCTTATCACTGTATAGAAATTATCCTTTTACCAGGAAAAACATGATGGATGCCACTAGTGGAGCAGGATCTGTTTTGTTCAACTTTTAGATTTTTGATTTTTCCTTAAATTGTTTCTTCTCCCTCTTTTAAATATTTGTTTAAGTACATTATATTATATTTAGATTAACATGGTTAGAACAGCTTACTATAAACCAACTTATATAGCTGATTTTTTTTACGCTTTTTGCACAAGTTTTCTAGCCAACTTCACAACTATTTATTTTCACATTTTTTTTTTTTTTTTAACTTTGTTGATTTATATATATAAGAGATATCCAATTTGGACATTTTCTAATTATTTTTATACTCACAAAAGTGGCCTTAAGGTATTTTAGTATTTACTTTGACCCTTTAACAAAAATATTAAGATATTAAAATTTTTGAACCAACCGTTTTGTCAGAAAATGTACACTGGTTATATAGCAATTTGACAAACACCAATTTTGATCATTGAGAAGCTTAATATTCCTTTTAAAACACAACGTATTTAAAACGTTTAGCTGATTTTACAGAGTTATCTCCCTGTAGTGTTAGGTACCACCATAGTAGTGATAAATCATCCCTAAGAATTAGTTGGTTTACAGTATTTTTTCATTGAAAAGCAATTTTCTGTTTTAGTAATTTTTTTCTGTTTTTGTTCTTGAAGTTTATTAAATGATTCCCATGCAGTTGAATTCTTGAACTGTACTGACAGAAGTTCCGCTGCAAGTTTAGAAAAAAAAATGAATGTCATGTCCAGATTATATCTTAACTTGTGATATATTGCCTGTGGTGAAATTTTTCTTGAGACTGCATTAGATTTTAGTTGGTAAACTACAACTCAAGAATACAGGGAACATTTGTATTTCTGAATATCAAAATATTGAACATATTTCTTTATCATTTTTTGAAAACTTGAGTCCTAAGATGTTATATTATTATATGTTGACATCATATAAATGAATTATTCTATTTATTTTCAATGATAATTTCTGTATGAGATGAAATAAATGTAGAACCAAAATGCACAAAGTCAAAAATGAAAATGAATATTGGAGCAAAAACAAAGTCTCTTCAAGTGACCAAATAAATTCCAATAATATTAAGTGAAGTATATGCTGAAATGTTTTTTCTTTCTCAGTTATACATCAGCTGATAAAATGAATTTTGTTTTACATATATTTATAAATGAGACATTTGTGCATTGAAGATGAGATACATTTATTTCTTCATTGTCCCATTGTATATTTGCACATGTTCCGATATTCTCTACAGCCAAACCATGTTGGGATAGTCACTGCATCATTCTCACCTCGCTCGCTAGTCACACAGAAAGCTGAGTTTGTAAGGTAATGTAATAAACATCCTGGTATGTTGGACTTATCTAGATACATATATATAATTTTTTTTATGAAATAAAAAAAAATTGGTAACAAAATTAAATAGATTCTCTTAAAGAGGTAATAAATAGGCTTAGAGGACTTTAATCAGAAAATCAAACAAAACAGGGACTTTTATTAATAGTTTCTCATTAAGGTTGGAACTGAATGTCAACAGGGCTATATCTTAATGTATGTCAAACTGAAGTTTAGTGCAAGGCTTCCAAAAAATATTTGAGCCAGCCGGACATTTCATATCTGATCCCGATTTTAATCCCTTAAGACTTAGTCACAAAAGGCAATAGTATGGTAATCAGACGGCCATTCCAATGATTGACATTACATTAAAAAAAAACGATTTTAAACTTTACTGATATGATATGAATTTGATGTTCGAATGTTACTGTTAAATTGGCAGTGCATCATTCAAAGTGTGCACATCAGCGTGCTCCTATCTGCCTTAGACTTTTTATTTGTGCAAAATGACATTGTCAAAAACTTTACTTTCGTTTTCAACCGGATGTTGACTTGACAATGGTAAAACATGGACCATAAACGGATACGCAATATCCGTGTACGTTTACAAAGCACAACTGAGAGAAGAAGCTCTTTCCACGTTATTTCTTCAACAAAATACTTTAATTGAACGTTAGATACAGGTATCAATGATAATTTTAGCATTTTTAAAGAAATGTAGGATGCATTATTTAATTTCTCACCTGTGTACATGCGCACACTTGTTCTAGTTCATACGACGTAGTTCTGACGATTTTTTATTTAAAACCTTTTTATAAAATTTTTCATCAAATCATGTTGATAAACTAATTTCTAATAATTTTAATCTTTTGGACTAAATCAATTAGATACAAACCGCTGAAATGTAAGAAAATAATTGTGAATAAACCTATCAATTTATACGATGTCCGGTACTGAACATAGTTCACCTGTCACCTGAACAGGTAGATTTCAGCTGTTCAACTACTAATTAGCCTTGATTAAAATTAGAAAGTATTGAAGTAGGTGTTGTTTTGATAGTAATTAATCATCATGTCACATTTATGACCGGAAATGTGTTGATGTTAAAAGGCAAAAGGTTGGGTCAAAAAGATCGTGAATTATGTAAAAATGACCGAAAAAGCATTGAAACTAAAAAGTATATGACCGTTTCATGCTTTGCCCAGCCGGACTTTTACCGGACATTATACAAATGACCGGAATATATGACCATTTTGGAAGCCTTGGTTTAGTGTATGACTTTTGATGACAGAGTATTTAAACCATTGTAACCATTGTTTGTTAGAGGGGGAATAAAAGGCATTACATTTTGAGGAATATGCTATTAAAACTACAGAATTCTGTAAAGTGCAATCTTCGAGGATGAAGCCTCAAATATTGTGGACTCTGTATTATTTGTGGGATACCAATTTTTGTGGATTTCATGGTTTTTTTTAGCTTGAATATAATTGTTCAACGAAGTACAAATTTTCGATAGGCTTGTATAGCATACTTTTGCAAAACCATGAAATCAAATCTTCACATAAAAACAATTTTATCCTAAATCCAAGGAAATTGGTATCAACTTAACATAAATGAATCCACAGTATATTTATTGTAGAAGATCTGAATTCAAATGAAAAGAGACTACCATTTAAAAAACTTCCTGTTTACCGATAAACTTCCTGTTTGCCGATTTTGGAGCTGTAACTTTTCCGAAAATGTCTAGGAGTATTATATTGACCAGTAAACTTTTTTTCTCTCGTTTCTTGGACCACAAAGGGGGTGCGCACTATACAAAAATGCGCACTATACACACACCAAAAGACGGTTTTTGATGCTAGAAAACATTTTAACATTGTCAGAATTTACAAAGAAAAATATATGGCATGGCAATCATTTTGATCTATACCAAACCAGGCTATCCCAAGATTTTGTATGTATGTTTTCTTTGTTGGATGAGGATATCTTAGTAATCAGTGCAGTTTGCAAAAGGGTTTAATGTGCGAGAGAAACACAACGTTAAGCATTCATCATTCAATCAATTTATTTAAGGATTTTTCTTCTCTTTATATTTTGTAAACCCTTTGGCTTTTCCCTACAAATGCTCTGTTACAAAAAAGGTGATAAAAAGATCACCAAACACATACCAGATTTTACAAAATATTGTATGAATTGCAAATAATACAATGAGTTTTCTTATGATTTCCTGTCTGTGTGTCCACCCATTAGTTCACCATTTCCGTATTTGGTTACGGTTTTGGTCAAAGGGAATTTACAATTAAGTTCTGTTCACATCAATTAAGACTTAATATACATGTTCATTATAATAATTACATTTCAAGCTCTTTCCCTGTGTATTTGTATACAAGAATGATATGTCATGATGAATTCAAGTGAAAATACATGTGTGTGTTGTCATGAAAATATTTCTTCAACAAACCACAAGTTTTCGTTGGACAAAAGGATATAGCTGTCACTGGGCATCCATTGTCTGATTGTGTTGCCAACTGTGAACAAATGGCAATATATATAGTTGGAAAATTTTTGGAATGTCAAGATTTGAGAAATGCCATTCTTTAGCATTTTTCTATTTGTCTATGATTCTGCATGATTTTGAATGTTGTTATGCTTTTACTTTATTTTTATACCCTGTTGTTATGTGATTTTGACTGAGTGCTTTTTTGTTTTCAGAGATGTTTGTCAAAATAAGTATGGACATGCCCCCGAGTTCAGAGTGACAGGACACGTTCATGCTACTTTTCCATACATTGCTCCACCATTAGAATATATATTGGGGGAACTTCTAAAGAATGCATTTAGGTAAAGGTTTTATCACAAATTAGTTAAATATAACAATAATGCTGCTTGTATAAGTTTTGTATCTTTATTGCACATAAAAATTCTCTGCTTTAAAGGTTTTGAAACTCCAAGCTTAAGGCATATACATTTATACTGCTCTAGAAGTTTGAATACTAAAAGGCTGAAAAAATATACTGCTCTATAAGTTGGATACTGCCTAGAAGATTGATAATATACTGCTCTAAATGTTTGGATAATGCAAAGCAGACAAATGAAGGATTTATTTTTATTCAAAATATTTGTGTTAAGTTTTAGAGTTATCTTTCTTTGACTCAAGGTGGAATTTTTTAAAGCGATGATAATATATGAAAATTATTGTCATGACTTGCTAAGTCTATTTGATATCATACACTTTTTTTTAATATCTATTACTAGTACTGCTAGCTATAAGCAATTATGTTTTTTTGATAAACATATTTTTTATATATAAAGTCCACTGAAATATCAAAAGAAAGAGAGAATAACAAATATAACATTGATGTTTTGTCTGTTTCCAGAGCTGTAGCAGAAAGCCACATGGAAAACAGAAATAACTTACCAGATATCAATATAACTATAGCTAATAATGACAGAGACTTCATTATCAGGTGAGAAATTTCTGATTTTCTGATGTTCATGTTGTAAAATAGGGGTATATTAGATACCTGGACATTGCTTAAATTGTTTGATTGATGGTTCTTGTTGAACCCCTTTTTAGCTCACCTGGCCTAAAAGGCCATGTGAGCTTTTCTCATCACTTGGCGTCCGTCGTCGTCGTCGTCTGTCGTCGTTAACAATTTTTCAAACATCTTCTCCTCTGAAACTACTGAATGGATTTGAATGAAACTTAAAATGATTGTTCTTTAGATTATCCTGCACAAAGTGTGTGCTTCGATTTTTGATCCGTCAAAAAACATGGCCGCCGTTACTTAAAATAGAACATAGGGGTCAAATGCAGTTTTTGGCTTATATCTCAAAAACGGAAGCATTTAGAGCAAATCTGACATGGGGTAAAAATGTTCATTAGGTCAAGATCTATCAGCCCAGAAATTTTCAGATGAATCAAACAAACCATTGTTGGGTTGCTGCCACTTAATTGGTAATTTTAAGGAAATTTTGCAGTTTTTGGTCATTATCTTGAATATTATTATAGATGAAGATAAACTGTAAACAGCAAAAATGATCAGCAAAGTAAGATCTACAAATAGGTTAATATGACCAAAATTGTCAATTGACCCCTTAAGGGGTAAATGTCCTTTAATGACAATTTTTCACAATTTGTTCATCATATTTGCTAACTTTAAAAAATCTTCTCCTCTGAAACTACTGAATGGATTTGGATGAAACTTAGCATGATAGTTCCTTAGATTATCCTGCACAAAGTGTGTGCTTCGATTTTTGATCCGTCAAAAAACATGGCCGCCCTTACTTTAAATAGAACATAGGGGTCAAATGCAGTTTTTGGCTTATATCTCAAAAACGAAAGCATTTAGAGCAAATCTGACATGGGGTAAAAATGTTCATTAGGTCAAGATCTATCAGCCCTGAAATTTTCAGACGAATCAAACAAACCATTGTTGGGTTGCTGCCACTTAATTGGTAATTTTAAGGAAATTTTGCAGTTTTTGGTCATTATCTTGAATATCATTATAGATAAAGATAAACTGTAAACAGCAAAAATGATCAGCAAAGTAAGATCTACAAATAAGTTAAATATGACCAAAATTGTCAATTGACCCCTTAAGGGTATTGTCCTTTAATGACAATTTTTTCACAATTTGTTCATCATATTTGCTAACTTTAAAAAATCTTCTCCTCTAAAACTACTCAACCAAATTCAACCAAACTTCAACTGAATGATCAGTAGGGTGTATAAAATAAAGTTTGTGTTTTATTTTCTATTTTGTCTAAAAACATGGCCGTCATGGCTAAAAATAGAACACAGGGTAAAATGCAGTTTTTGGCTTATATCTAAAAAACTCCAGCATTTAGAGCAAATAAGACTAGAAGTTAAAATATTTATTAGGTCAAGGTCTACCTGTCCTGAAATTTGCAATTTGCAAAAAAAATAATTTGTTGTGCTACTTCCAAAAAATAGAAAATATTCTGACCAGAAAAAAAACCATGTCCCCCTACAAGTTAAATGGTCCATGCCTAACTGTTATTAATGAAATCATTTAACTGTTTTGCTGTTATTGGAGCCCCTTGCCCCTTCTCAGCAGTGGAATAAATCCAAATCATGAATGAAGAAATTCGAAAGAATAACAATTTAATAATGTAACAATAACAATTTTATTGTTAAAATTCTTTTATTGTAACTATAATGTAATAAAAATAACGTCCTGCCGCTCTTCTTGTATGCATATTATATTAGAAGGAAACGTCATATATATTTGTAATATTGAAGAATTGTTGGCTGTACATGTTTGCCTGGCATGGTTCAATATGTTCAATAAGGCATTGTTTACCAGGTGAGCGATTCAGGCTCTTGAGAGCCTCTTGTTTTAGCACACTTGGCTTTATTTTTCATGTTTTTATTGTTGGAAGAAACCAGAGTCTGCAGAGAGATTTTCAGCAAGAAAACTGTCAATCCTAGTCAATTAGAATTGTGAGTCCAAAGCACCTTGCCACCAGAGTGGTTCAAACTGTACATGCTGAATGTTATAAAAATATGGATACAAGACTTTATACCTTGACATTGATTAGAAGAAATTTTCATGCAATCAGTGGTATAAAGTCTTGTACCCATATTTTTATAACATGAACATCACAAAATGCCTCATTGACCAAGTTTTGTAGTAGTTCAGAACAGAACTCAGTAAGAAAGACCTTTTAAAAAAAAAAGACAGGCATGCTTAGAAACTGCTATGGATTGCAAAGTGTTGTATTTTCTCTGACTAAATATTACAATCCATTTTATCAAAATATTCTGTATTTGAAATATTAACTCAATAACCCCAGTGTGTTATAATCAGCAGGTCATTTCTAGGCTTTTTCTTTTTAGAAAATCTACTTGCTTATTTAACTGTTTATAAATGATAATACATTGTAGTCTGATCAAATACTGTTATTTCAGAAATTTTTGCATTTGTTTTCAAATTTTTACATTCAAAAATTGTGACATGATAGTTTTTGCCAAAATAAAAACTTGCATTATATTATATTTTGATAGTGTATTTGTTTGAGGAATTTCCTGAAATTACATGATAGATTTGATGAGCACTAACAGATATTAAAATAATTTTAAATAAAGTTTCAAAGGAGATGTTACGTCATGTTAAAGTTTCCCTAAACTGTTATAGCACCATGCTCTTTTTAACATCCTACAGGAACATAATTCAATATTATAAATTGATAACAAGTGAACAATACATAGGAGTGGCAGAAGAACCTTTTTTGTGAATTCAAGATTAAGCCGTTTAAATCTAGGGAATTTGGGAAAAGCCAGTTATTTTGACTGATTTAGGGAATTTTGGATTGAATTATATTATCCAATTTATCGTGAGGCGGGAATGGACTTATTATTTTCACAGGAATTTGGGATTTGACATTTATTTTCTAAGGAATTGAGGATGAGACCCCTTTCTACCCCCTTCTTGTAGCCTACTGTAAATTCAGAAATTATTGCGTGTATTTATTATTGCGATTTTGTCATTTTAGACTTAAATGCAATTTTAATTTTTACGATATTTAGAAAAATTCTGTTTAATTCATATAAAATATTTCAAAATGCGAGTTTAAATTATTGTGTTTACAACTCTGTCGCATTTTTCACAATAATAAAAACCTCGCAATAGTTTCTGAATTTACAGTATATGATAATTTTTTTGGGGATAAAATACATAAGGAAAAAATTAAAAAGAAAGACTATTATCCCATTCTGTACATCACACAATGTCTGATTTATAAAGAAAAGAATATTGATTATTACAAAGCCAGTATAATCCTATGGACTTGATGATATTTACAAATGCTGTGAAAACAGATTATAAAAAACATGCAGAAATGCTTGATTTGACAAGGTTGTATATCATTCGACATTCTATTGTGACATATTACTTCTGATAAATATTGGCAGATGATTTACACTAAGCTCTCATCTTAAATACATGTCAGTCAAACTTTCTTACATTTCAGACAGTATGTATACTGAGTATAAAAAGTTAAGCAACAAATATTATTACTATAAACTATTCTTCCAAAGTCTAAACGTAACAATGAATAGATAATAGTGACAAAGACAATAAACTTTACTTTTGAAAAACCATGAAAACAAATATCTGTGGGTTCCACTATCAATAAAATCTGACCTCAACAATTTAGCCAATATTGCTGAAAGGGGCATTGAACACCAGTGTCAGCCTTGTAAGTAATCTTCTTTGATGTTTGTCCCTTAAACACATGTGTACATTGTCATGAACATTGTCAAATAGGATAAATCCACGATCAACATAAATCCTGTGGAATTTGTATTGTTTACCAAAAGTGCAGAGAAGATTATAAAAACATGCAGAACAGATTGATAGGATAAGCTGCATAATACTTTAATAAATTGATCAAACACAACAGATATTTTAGATTGATCAAACACGATTGATATTTTAGATTTATACATTGTCCAACTTTTACAACTTGCATAAAACTGGCATTCTCTCTCAGATACACTGTTCATTTATTACAACTTGCATAAAACTGGCATTCTCTCTCAGATACACTGTCCATTTATTACAACTTGCATAAAACTGGCATTCTCTCTCAGATACACTGTCCATTTATTACAACTTGCATAAAACTGGCATTCTCTCTCAGATACACTGTCCATTTATTACAACTTGCATAAAACTGGCATTCTCTCTCAGATACACTGTTCATTTATTACAACTTGCATAAAACTGGCATTCTCTCTCAGATACACTGTCCATTTATTACAACTTGCATAAAACTGGCATTCCCTCTCAGATACACTGTCCATTTATTACAACTTGCACAAAACTGGCATTCCCTCTCAGATACACTGTCCATTTATTACAACTTGCATAAAACTGGCATTCTCTCTCAGATACACTGTCCATTTATTACAACTTGCATAAAACTGGCATTCCCTCTCAGATACACTGTCCATTTATTACAACTTGCACAAAACTGGCATTCCCTCTCAGATACACTGTCCATTTATTACAACTTGCACAAAACTGGCATTCCCTCTCAGATACACTGTCCATTTATTACAACTTGCATAAAACTGGCATTCTCTCTCAGATACACTGTCCATTTATTACAACTTGCATAAAACTGGCATTCCCTCTCAGATACACTGTCCATTTATTACAACTTGCATAAAACTGGCATTCTCTCTCAGATACACTGTCCATTTATTACAACTTGCATAAAACTGGCATTCCCTCTCAGATACACTGTCCATTTATTACAACTTGCATAAAACTGGCATTCCCTCTCAGATACACTGTCCATTTATTACAACTTGCATAAAACTGGCATTCCCTCTCAGATACACTGTCCATTTATTACAACTTGCATAAAACTGGCATTCCCTCTCAGATACACTGTCCATTTATTACAACTTGCACAAAACTGGCATTCCCTCTCAGATACACTGTCCATTTATTACAACTTGCACAAAACTGGCATTCCCTCTCAGATACACTGTCCATTTATTACAACTTGCATAAAACTGGCATTCCCTCTCAGATACACTGTCCATTTATTACAACTTGCATAAAACTGGCATTCCCTCTCAGATACACTGTCCATTTATTACAACTTGCATAAAACTGGCATTCCCTCTCAGATACACTGTCCATTTATTACAACTTGCACAAAACTGGCATTCCCTCTCAGATACACTGTCCATTTATTACAACTTGCATAAAACTGGCATTCCCTCTCAGATACACTGTCCATTTATTACAACTTGCACAAAACTGGCATTCTCTCTCAGATACACTGTCCATTTATTACAACTTGCACAAAACTGGTTCTTCTCTCTCACACTGAAGATTTAAATGTACAATGAGGAAAGACCTTGAAGCTAAGTTGTCCCATTGCTTGTTGACATCTACATAAATGGGTCACAGTGACCTAGTTTTGTAATGCTTTCCCAGATACTGTTCACATTAAACCATAATTGTTCATAGTCTAACTAATTCTAAAAGGCCTGCACTACATCTTTCCAGATTTTGCCTCAAAAGTAACTTGGTCTTAAAACTAAACTGACTTTAATTTTAATCTTAAACTTGACTCTTTGTCACATTTCTCGTTTCCATTCTCTATTTTATTTGAATTTATTTCCATGCAGTAAGGTTTGTATTTGATGTGAATATTAATTTTAATGAGGCTATTTATATAAAACCATGTCTAATGTAAATATATTAAATCAATAGCCATATATATATAACTTTTTAATGTAAATTATACAATGAATAATGAAGTTCTTATCTTAGTAGAACTAAGCTTGAAATATTTATCACACTTATGTTGAAATGATGTATAATCCATCAAAAAAATATAAAGTTCATTTTTTGGCTTTTTTTCATTTTCAATTTAATTATAACATATAAATGATAATACTTATTCCAATATCCGTATTTTTATCCATAGAAAAGTAAGATCATTCACATATTCCAATAGTTATTGAGATGATGTTCTCAGAGTAAATGTTTGAACGATCGGTGGTAGTGCCAGTCATTATTGAGATGGTGTTCTCGGAGTAAATGTTTGACCAATTGGTGGTAGTGGCACATTTCTTGGTGTCGGTTTGACAACACTTGTATTGACTCGATAGTCTGCAAAGAAGTCTGCCTCTCCTTCCATTCTTTCTCTTGTATAATCCAGTTGATTTAATGTTGGGTCGTCCTCGTCTTCCTCCTCATCTTCTTCTGGTTTGCTTTCTTCCAATGCCTTTCCAATTGACGGAAGGACAGGATATTTTTTTTGTGCAATGTCTTGAAACTGTTCTTGGTCTTCTCGTAAAATGTCTTTTATTCCCAGTTGAATGGGCGTTGGAACTGGGGCTCCAAAGTGTTCGTTACTGTACGGACTTTCTCCGAGCATTTCATTTTCAGGATCAAGAGGAATGTGCGACGTGTAACAATCTAATTCACCGTCTTCATCACTTAGATCATCCTCATCCCCGACATCGCAGTGCTCGCGTGCTAACCTCTCGCGCTCCTCAACGTCTAAGTCTACAAGATCTTCACATCGGTTATCCATCTGTATTACGTAAGTTGTAGATGAATGTCTACCATCAGCATTCACAAGATCCAGATCATCAGAATCTATGGAATCATTAATATGATTATTATCCTCATTAATCGTGTCCAGTTGCAAATTGCGTGGCGTAATTAAGGCATCGTTATCACCTTTCATTTTAATGTTTTCGTTGTCGTCCAAAGAACTGACCTTGGAATCGGCCATGGTGCACATTGTTAGATGCATAATTTGTGGAAAAAACTAAATTGTTGATATATTACATGTTAAAAATCCTTCAATTTATAAAAGTACACTTCAACACCTATTTCAGTCTGTTTGTAAATTTGGCAAATCTTATCACTTAATTGTAGCACAAAAAAATTGTGCTAAATCATTCTTTGAATGATGGTAACAACTTCTGAATTGATTTATAAGCATACAAATCTTGTCAAACTTATAAATTAATATTTCCAAATGTAGTTTTATTCAAAACCATAAAGACGGTGCTAATTGAGTGTTAAAAATATCCACTTTATATTTTATTTTTTCCGCGTTAACACATCCTTTGGAAAATATTGTGATATTTTTATCTTTTGTTGAATCTCAACAACATGTCATTTGATGATCAAACTAAATTCCGTTGATCCACCAATTAATCCATTTAGTGTTTTCCACTTATATTGTTCACTGTAAAAGCACCTGTTTCAGATTAAATTTGTCCCATGTCAGCCATTCAATAACAACCTGAAATTAAAATAATTAGCACATTAATAATTGATGACCGGGCTGTTTACTTGTGGATAGTTACAATGGATAGTGACACTCGATAAACAAATTAATACGGGAGATCTAATCAATAGGGTTATAGCTTAGGTAATCGAGATAGTTTAATGTTTCCGTTACATATCTTATATTGTTCAGTTCACTTTCCCCTAACTCTTTGTCATTTATCGACAAGGTCTTATAAATCTTTTTAGAGAGTGAAATGTGTTGTATTTTATAGTTTGAATGGTAAACATTTAAATAGAAGATTGTTAAACTTTTTATGTTCTTTGTCAAGTTTGAGGGATTTTATGAAGGGTAAAATGTGTTTATTAATTTTTTTTTGAATAGGTTCTTTGAGCAATTATTTTGCAATGTTTTAAAATCAATTTCATAAAAAGTATCACAATGAACAGGATCACAAATAGATTCGGTCAAAAGAACATAATTTAGTTGATTTGTCATATTTCTATAATCAGATTCATGAGATTTGTATTTTTGTATTATAATGTTAAGAGAATCTTTTAAAAGTCACCAGCGGTACTTATCAACATTTTATTACTTATACTGCACCAGAGCCCAATTTATATCATAAAAACACTTGATTTCATGTTAACCTATTATAAATTGTCAACTTGAAATTACTTAAAAGATGGTAATAAATTTTTCAAAAGTACTTATATTTTAAAAAAGTATTTAAATAACTATAAAAAAAACATAATTTCCTACCTTAAATTTAATAACTTGAACAAGTACTTTGTTATATTGCGTAGTTTATACCATGTTAAATCTTATCTCTGAGGCTTATTTTGGAACCTGTCCTAAAGACTACAGATACAAGTTTGAAGTCTTTAGAAAAGTTTTATCATGATAAATAAGTATGTGCTAACATATTCTTTGTACAGATTTTTTACTGATATTTGATCAATGATATCCTTTGACTTGTTAAAGTTTGAGTCATTTAGGTTTTAAATAGGGGCTCTACAATAAACTGCAAAAAACTTCTGTGTATTCATTATTATTGGCGGATATTATCAGTGCGGGTGTACTGCAAATTTAAATGTTCAACAAATTTTCTATAAACCAGTGTATAAAAATAAAATTGAGAATGGAAATGGGGAATGTGCCTAAGAGACAACAACCCGACCATAGAAAAAAACAACAGCAGAAGGTCACCAACAGGTCTTCAATGTAGCGAGAAATTCCCGCACCCGGAGGCGTCCTTCAGCTTTATGCATACTTTTATTAACCAGGGATTCAAATGTCCATAATAATGACAATTTTCCTTAATACATTAAAATTGGTAGTTTACACTGATGTATTGACCAGGCCATGGAGGTATTTTTTAGAGATAATTATAAGACAATCTTCAAGTTCTCTTTTGTTGGTTTTCTTCTTGTTTATTTATCTGTAAGTGTGAGCTGGTGCTTACCTTTTTGATTTTCTGATGACTTCTTTAGGAACAAAAAAGTAAATAAATAAATGATTGGTCCTTATAGTTAATGATTAAATAACCTGTTTTTATCAGAAGTATTCTCCAGTCCTTTCTGTTTATAGTCATAAATAAGAAAGATTTTAGTCAGGTAAACATTTAACAATGACCTCTGATGATGCCATGAGATAATGACCACCCTGAGTTGATTCTTATAATGTTACGAGATGGGGGATAAATGTTTAAGAGGGATTAACATTTGGATTTGGTCAAAAAACTTTAATGTGGTTTAAAACTCTTGAGCCTCTTTTAAAAGGACATATTTTAATTAGTGCCATTCAAATTAACATTGACGTCAGCAATTATCTATAAATGATTGTCTTTTTTGTTTGATAATATAACTTGAGGAAAGGAAGATTTAACTAAAATCATGTATAGTCACTGTACACAGGTAAAATACAGGTAGTTATCATATATAGTCACTGTACACAGGTAAAATACAGGTAGTTAAAGGTTAAAAGATTATATGAACTTTATAATTATGTAATTATACCCCCGCTTTAAAAAAGGGGGGGTATACTGTTTTACCTCTGTCTGTCAGTCCGTCCGTCCGTCCGTCCATCAGTCCGTCAGTCCGTCAGTCCGTCAGTCAGTCCGTCCCATGAAACTTTCGTCACATTTTTCTCAGGAACTACACATCCACCCTTTCTGTAATTTGGTATCAACATTTATATATGTCAGCCATACCGTGTGATGCGTTTTCAGATTCATCACTTGACAACTTCCTGTTTACCGAACACTTGTCTGATTTTACACATGATAGCCAAGTTGAAAATTTTCGTCACATTTTTCTCAGGAACTACAATACAAGGATTTCTGAAATTTGGTTTCAGGATTTATATAAGTCAGCTATACCGTGTGATGCGTTTTCAGATTCATCACTCGACAACTTCCTGTTTACCGAACACTTGTATGATTTTACACATGATAACCAAGTAAAAAATTTTCGTCACATTTTTCTCAGGAACTACAATACAAGGATTTCTGAAATTTGGTTTCAGGATTTTTATAAGTCAGCTATACCGTGTGATGCATTTTCAGATTCATCACTCGACAACTTCCTGTTTACCGAACACTTGCATATTTTTACACTATTAATATTATCCACTTGCGGCGGGGGTATCATCAGTGAGCAGTAGCTCGCAGTTTCACTTGTTTTAAATGTTTGATAATTTCGGAGGTAAACATAACAATTTAATCTTGTAAACCTGTACCTCACGATCAGCTTATTTTGTGGAATATGAAGAAAATAAATTGCATATCCTTATGTTCACCTAAATGGCCTAGTGGGCTATTGCAACTTATCTATTATTTCTAAAACTTTAACGTCACATTCAGAACATATTAGAATCAATATTACCATAATAATCTGTCTGGTAATACTCTTTTTCTGTGTTAGGTATTCATGCCTTTGATTCAATGCATAATATTCAGTATAGGACAATAATTAATATAAAAAGAAAATCCAGTTCAGAAAAAAAGATCCAGTTTCAATTTGATCCCCTTGAAGAATTGATTTGTGAATGCCATCAACAGTCATTAGATATAAGAAGATGTGGTATGAGTGCCAATGAGACAACTCTACATCCAAGTCACAATTTGTAAAAAAAAAACAACATTATAGATCAAAGTAAGGTCTTCAACACAGAGTCTTAGGTCACACAGAACAGCAAGCTTTAAAGGGCCCCTAAAATGTCTAGTGTAAAACAATTCATACATGAACCAAATTTCTAATTTTTATAGAATAGAGAAGAAAAAAAGCAAAAAAAAATATGAACCACATCAATAAACGGCAACCACTGAACATCAGGTTCCTATAGTTCCTATTTCTGATATCATAATGGAAAAAGATAATTTGTCATCTAAACATTCAGTCAGTTCTGCACCCAAAGAAGAAATCTGCGTAGGGTTGTATTATATAGTTCAGTTAATATCCAAATATTTGAAGAAAAAAATATGTAATATGTCTGAAGAACATAAAATCTTTTGTAAAGATGTGCGGACTAAATCTGTATACTTTTACTTGTATAATTTTTGCCTGTTTGACACAATAAATCAAACATGAAACAAATTAAAAAATTGTCAATTATATCGTATGATTTTCTCTTCTCATAAGTATAATAATCAATGGTGTTTTTTTCCCCCTAATTTCTGTCTATGTGAATATGGTTTTGATCGTTGGCAAAGGCAGTATGGTGACCATTTTAAGATCAACATGTGTACTAAATTTCATGTGATAAACATTCTCATATTTTTATCAAATTTAAAAAAAAAAGTTATCATGTGAGAAACTCACAATATTGAATACTTACAAAGTGTCATATTAATCCAAATATATCCAAAATAAGAGAGTTTATGGTCAGCATTTTTAATTGATAATTTCTTGAACGATCATCAACATTCCAAAGTGTTTATCAAAAATTATTGATCCTTTTGAAATCCTTTCTAATTTTACACCAATAGTGGATTAGAACTAATGCTTTACTTTTTCTACTAGCTTTCCGTCTGATTAGACACACACAAATAAATACCCTTAAAGTAAATCTTGTCACCATTTAAATGTTATGGTAGATTTTAGAAACGCTTTGACTATTTAGTGCACAAATAACTAACTACCCGTGTTATAGCCATGGTTCTGTTATGGGAAGTATTAGCATAATTTTTCTCTCAGATGTGAATATTATGTCATATATTTACTGTCTTCAGAAATGGTTTAATTATGAATAATTTAAAGCTTGTTCTGTCTGCATGTTGGTATTCTTTTGAAAAAGGATATGTCAGACTAAAATTATTTTTATGTTTTATGATTTTGAACTGAATTATCAATTCAGATTTCATGGAAGTTCTTATAATCATTAAGTTTATTTTGCTAGCAAAGTGGGGTTGAGTTTTTTTCATCATTGTGTATGGCTGATTTTTTTTGGGTATAACGGAAAAACTATATGCAAATGCAAAGGAAATTTCAGTATTATGATGTTTTAATTATTGCAAATAATAGCCAGTGAGATAAATTTTATACTGACTTCTATGTCAGTTCAAACTCAACTGCTATATTAGTTCAAACTCATTCTTTAATTTTCTTTAAAGGATATTTAACTTTAAGATAAAATAATGTATATCTGAAAGTAGGAAAAAATTCTTTTATAAAATGAGTAAAGGTACATTCTTAATCTTGTGTGATTTTTTTTAACCTCTTATGTAACAAAAACTTACAACATGTATTATATTTATGCAATAATTAATATAACATTTAACTTAAACTGGCCTTGACTATTTATAAAGCATTAAACAACATTGGATTAAATTGACTCAAATTGGAACAAGAAACTGTTTGTTTTGTGTATTTTGGTGATCAAAATGGTTTATTAGACTTTGATAATAGAATGTATTATACACTTATAAATAAATAAAAGCAATGCTTGCAAAATAGAATTAATGGCAATTGTTCTGTATCAGGCTCCCCTGTTGATATCAATATCAGTCATGTTTGAAATGCTTTATCAAACTCCTAATCTCTATTACGTCATGTCACATCTAATTGAGGTATATAATAATTTGTGGTACTGTAGATTCATTATTCTTCGTTGAATACCAATTTTCGTGGATTTCGTGGTTACCTGGGAACCACGAATTTCAATGGCCAACGAAGTACAAACTTTACATAGGAATGTATGCAGAGTTTGCCAAAACCATGAAATAAGATATCCACAAAAATGAAAATTTTCCTCAATCGATGAAAAATTGGTATCCACGAAAATAAAGGAATCCACAGTATAATATGCTATGGCTTTTTCAATATCACACACTGTAGCAACCCTCACCTTATAAATACCCTTGAGTAGACCTTTTGGGATTATAGTGGTGTCTTGTAATGATACAATCTGTAATATTGAAACAGTCATATAATGTTCTAACTGGAATAATTCAAGCCCTTATCATCTCTGATTCTCTCATTTCGAGGAAACTTTTAATGTAGTACGCTTAATATAATGACTGGATTATTCGGGTTGATAGTGTGCTAACACAAGTCCTTAAATTAATGGCAAAGTGGTCTTACTGTACAATACTTACCTTACATATCACTACACTGGTATCACATTATTTTTATCATGAGTACTCATAAAATATTTGCCACTGGACAATCTGACATTAAGAAAAAACTGTTCAATTATTCTTCAATTCTTTATTACTTTAAACAATACAGTTAATCAGTATAAATTTTACACCAGTGTATTAATTATAGTTTGTACTAGGGGGAGGGGTGAGCTCATGATGACATAAAGTACCCGGAACCTTAGACATGCATGCATTGCTAACTCTCCTTAATTTAGTTAGTTTTTATAATGCAATTTCTTATCAATTTTCTAGAACTCAAAATTATTTCAGATTCAAATAATTCCTTGTTTAAACTTGAAATCTAATTGTTTTGTTTATACATAATTCACTTTGTGGTATGAGTGCCAATGAGATATACTCTCCATCCAAGTAACAATTTGTAAAAGTAAATCTTTATAGGCCAAAGTACGGTCTTCAACACGGGGCCTCGGCTCACACCAAACAGCAAGCTATAATTAGGGCTCCAAAAAGTGACTATAGTGTAAAACCATTCAAACAGGAAATCCAACGTTCTATATATATTATATAAAAAACAAGGAAACATGAAACACTTATGAACAACATCAACAAACGAGGACCACTGAACATCAGTTTCCTGACTTATTAAGACAGGTCACTTGGTCTAGATTTAAGTATTTATTAGATAGTGTCGCCAAGTACATGGTATCTTAGATTGTTTATAAATAATATTTACCAGATATCCCTTTAGAATTTGTAACCAATTCCTAATGAATGAAAAGGTTCTATTGTTTTAAATCATTCATTTACCATAATGAGAATTTAAAGGGAATTTTATCTCCATTTAAAATTCATGGTGCATGTACTAGGTCAGATTTGTTAATGCCAAGGATTGAGGGTGGGCCATACATATACATTACAGAAAAGTTCTACATGGTTTCCCTTATGGTATGAAGTTCTCCAATAACCTTGGTTTAAGTAGATAAAAAATTAGCAAGATAAACATTTTTTTTTTTATTGATGTGGCCTTAATTTATTATTTATCAGTGTTACTTTAAGTAAATCTTTGGAAAGTTCATTTTAAGTTCAAAATTTATATTATATTAGATAGAAATATATATTGAAAATTAGTTCTAAAAACATTTGGATTTATAAGTGCTGTTTTATTTCAACTAAATCTGTTTACTTTATATATGTTCCGGACCATATGAGTATTTGGACCATACGCGTATGGTCATGACCATATGGGTATATACTCGTATGGTCGGGGTAATTAACACTCTGTTACAGTTTACTTTTAATACTTCTAAACTCTCCATATGGTATGACCGTTTATTCAAAAGACGCTATCATATAGGTAATTTTATCGTTATATTATAATAAAAAGATAAGCTAAATAAAAATAAGAAGTTTCACATTGTTAATTTTACTTAATTGTCAAATTTAAAGTAAACACATTTTATACCGATGGTCATTACCGATGGTCATAACCGATTTGTTATTACGAGTAAATGGCAATATGTCGACTAAAAAATTAAATTCCAAAAATTTCTTAATGAACTGTTACATAAGAAGTCACTGGAAAGTAGCATACTATTAGTTTATTTAAGTTGTGTTGTGAAGATGGTGTATTGCAGTCAACCATTTTACGATATTTGAGATGTAGAGCTTCTTAAAAACACTGTAGACATCAGAATGCCAAAGACCTCGGTATCACTGTACGCAGCTGCTAAAAAGGCTTGTTTTTCACTCGCAAACAAAATGTGTAAATGAAAAAGATCGTGCACAAAACTTGCAAATGCAAAAAAGCTATGATACCGTGTGGAAGTGAATGTCATCCAAGCCTACATGCACTAATGTAACTAGCGATGAAAACTAACTATGGCATCAATATTAAATTTTAACGTATTTTTTTTTATTATAAAATTAAAAAATTGTCATGTTTTAAACCATCACTGTTTTTTTTAGATAAAGTTCTTGTATTATTGAAACGTTTATAATGTAATTTGGAAAAATAAATATACCTATATGGTCCAAATACTCATATGGTCCGGCCCGTTAATAACCAAACGAGTATTATACTCATATGGTCCGACCATACGCGTACGGTCGGACCATACGCGTATGGTCGGACCATATGAGTATACGCATATGGTCATGACCATACGCGTATGGTCCAAATACTCATATGGTCCGGAACATATACACATGTTTATATTAATATTTGTGAAAAAGATCAGTTTAAAAATGTTGTAAGCTTATCATACCCTATTTCATAGAAGGGGGGTACATTGTACATGTATTTGCTATATATTTCCTCTTTTTCTGGTTTGATGGCCAAAACCTGGCCTTGCTGTCATAAAACTTTCGAGCATGTTTTTTGTACTCAGACTCAAGAATCAACCAATCAAAATACTGGATTTCATGTTTCGAGCATGATTTTTGTGCTCCGAGCACTGAGCAAACTTTTATACTTCAACCCCTGAACTTTTTGCTGATAATTGATTAAATGTAGAAAACAACATTGCAAAAAGAATGTCAGAATTCTATGTATGTTTCAGATTCATGATACAATAAAATAGTACCATATGATCAGCTCAATATTTGTAGCCCATGGAATAAACAATAAGTGTTTTTATGTGGGAGTCTTTTAAAAGGCTATATATATACATGATCTTATAGATAATCTGCCTTAATCCAGAGTAATTAACAGTTATTGATATTAAACATGGTACCAGGATAGTTAACTTTAAAGTTGTGCTATGAATAAAAAAAAAGGGGGGGGTGGGGCTATCAGTGAAGCAGAAAAAACAAACACCTATAGATCACATTAAAAGAATTGAAAATGTATATTCTTATATGTTTGCCTATAAAATATTACTTCACAGATTTTCAACATCTGACATGACGTTCGTTGTCAGTTTATTTTTTCAACTTATGACTTTGAATGTGCCTTTGGTGTCTTTCCCCTTTCTATTACTACTAATTATCTCACAGGTTAGTCTTCTTAGTCTTGTATGTTTTTTAACTTTAGTTCATTTATATGTTTTGGAGTTTAGTATGACATCCATTTCACTGAACTAGTACACATTTTTATTTAGGGGCCAGCTGAATCTCACCTCCAGGTGTGGGATTTTCTCACTGTGTTAAAGACCTATTGGTGGCCTTTGGCTGGTAATTCTGCTCTTGTGGTCGGGTTGTTGTCTCTTAGACATATGATATTCCCCATTTCCATTCTCAATTTTACATTATCTCACAGGTTAAAAAATTCACAGGAAACTTTTTTCTGACATACTTGCAGACTTAAATCAAGTAAATACTATAGGAGTCTGTGAGTTAAGCAGAAAACAAAGTGCAGACACAGAGAAAATGGGTTGAACCAACTTAATTAAACTAAAAAAAAATCATAAAGTCGCTCAATGAAAGTAAAATGTATACCAGCAAATATTATCCATTATAGATCCAAAGAACAAATCTTTCATTGCTGTCTTTGTTGCTTTGTGGTAGCATGCTGTTGCTATTTCCTGGGTCTCCTCCATGTATGCAGTATTTGCAATAAGAGCAAAGACTATTTGGTATGCAGTTGTATTAGTATTGGCACATCTCATTACCATGGAGATTATTTGGCCCCATCCCCTCATTCATGGTCTATTGACTTTGAAATTTTTGTAATGTTTTCATGTATTTGTTTGTGATTAGGTCAGTTTATAGGGAACCATTAGTGAGAAGTTGATGATAATTTGTATGCAGTTGTATAAGCATTGGCATATCTCATTTCCATGGCGATTATTTGGCCCAGCTCCCTCAGTCATGGTCTATTGACTTTGAAACTTTTGCTTAGTTTTCATTTATTAGTTTATGATTAGGTCGGTTTATGGTGAACCACTAGTGGTAGGTCAATGATATTTGGTATGCAGTTGTATAAGCATTGGCACATCTTAATTCCATGGAGATTATTTGACCACTCCCCTCAGTCATGTGGTTTATTGACTTTGAAATTTTGCTTAGTTTACATGTATTACTTTGTGTTAAGTTTTTTTTAAAGGGAACTACTTATGACAAGTCAAAAGTATTTGGTATGCAGTTGTATCAGCATTGGCACATCTCATTTCCATTGAGATTGTTTAGCCATGTACCTTCAGTCACGGTTCATTGACTTTGAATATTTGCAAAACTTACATGTTTAAGTGTTGCTGTTTTAATTTCAACATTTGCATTATTGAAATTACAAAAAAGCAGACATATCTCTGTGATAACAGTTTATTGTGTATTATTGTTTGTCTGGTTTTTTTTAGCCATGGGATTTATTTTTCGACTTATGATTTTGAATGTCCCTTCAATATCTTTCGCCTTTCTTTTACTTCAATACTTGTGAGCTAGCACATTAAAAGTCCAGCTTAGCATGTCAGTGTAGTATAAAGCAGGGTGTGTTCATATCTTATTGAATTGTTGTTCTTTATTTGCATTCAAAACTGCCACTAGTCATATAAGCATCCTAAAAGCAATTTCCTAGCTTTTATAAAGTTGGCGTAAAAGGGGAATAAACAATAACAAAATATACGTACAGCAACTTTTCATTTATAAATCTCCTGCTGAGTTTAATTGTTAACTTTTAATCGTTCACTTTTTGAAAGTTCAACAATTAGTTTATTTTGTAAATTAGGGTACATAAAACCAGATGTAAACATTTGTATGTATCTTTTATATATAAACTGTTTATTTACTTAATATATATACAATATATATCAAACTTTTTATTTGTGACTTTTAATTCAAACTAAATAAACTTGGGTCCAGTTTTTCATTCATTGAGGTGGTCATTTTATTATTCACAGCTGATTAAAAAGTTTAGTTTTTAAAATGACAGAATAAAGTAAGGTTTATTTTTGTGAGGTCCAAATTTTATTCTTAAATTTATCCAATGAATAAAAATTGGGTAATTTATTTTATAATGTAAATTATTTCTTTGGGTATTTTCTTAGAAGCCCTACTTTGCCAGTATGTTCCTATATAATTTTCTATACACAAAGATCCCCCATTTATTTGGTGCCCACATTTCAAGAACATCACTGTTTTTTTGACTGCAGCAACAAGATATAAAGCCAGTGTCATTGATGATATTTCTATCTTATCATGGTGTGAACATTTTTTTTTCAATTTTTAACCAACATTTATTTTTAATTTGTTTTTCTAAAATATTTGCCTAATGGTTAAAGTTGTTCGTGTCATTCCAGAATATCAGGTCAAGGTTTAATTTGTTTTTGTAACTCCAGAATATCAGGTCAAAGTTTAATTTGTTTGTGTTACTCCAGAATATCAGGTCAAGGTTTAATTTGTTTGTGTTACTCCAGAATATCAGGTTAAGGTTTAATTTGTTTGTGTCACTCCAGAATATCAGGTTAAGGTTTAATTTGTTTGTTCCATTCCAGAATATCAGGTTAAGGTTTAATTTGTTTGTGTTACTCCAGAATATCAGGTTAAGGTTTAATTTGTTTGTGTCATTCCAGAATATCAGGTCAAAGTTTAATTTGTTTGTGTCATTCCAGAATATCAGGTTAAGGTTTAATTTGTTTGTGTCATTCCAGAATATCGGGTTATGGTTTAATTTGTGGTACTCCAGAATATCAGGTCAAAGTTTAATTTGTTTGTGTCATTCCAGAATATCAGGTTAAGGTTTAATTTGTTTGTGTCATTCCAGAATATCAGGTCAAAGTTTAATTTGTTTGTGTCATTCCAGAATATCAGGTTAAGGTTTAATTTGTTTGTTCCATTCCAGAATATCAGGTTAAGGTTTAATTTGTTTGTGTTACTCCAGAATATCAGGTTAAGGTTTAATTAGTTTGTGTCATTCCAGAATATCGGGTTATGGTTTAATTTGTGTTACTCCAGAATATCAGGTCAAAGTTTAATTTGTTTGTGTCATTCCAGAATATCAGATAAGGTTTAATTTGTTTGTGTCACTCCAGAATATCAGGTTAAGGTTTAATTTGTTTGTTCCATTCCAGAATATCAGGTTAAGGTTTAATTTGTTTGTGTTACTCCAGAATATCAGGTTAAGGTTTAATTTGTTTGTGTCATTCCAGAATATCAGGTTCAGGTTTAATTTGTTTGTTCCATTCCAGAATATCAGGTCAAAGTTTAATTTGTTTGTGTTATTCCAGAATATCAGGTTAAGGTTTAATTTGATTGTGTCATTCCAGAATATCAGGTCAAGGTTTAATTTGTTTGTGTCACTCCAGAATATCAGGTCAAAGTTTAATTTGTTTGTGTCATTCCAGAATATCAGGTTAAGGTTTAATTTGTTTGTTCCATTCCAGAATATCAGGTCAAAGTTTAATTTGTTTGTGTCATTCCAGAATATCAGGTTAAGGTTTAATTTGATTGTGTCATTCCAGAATATCAGGTCAAGGTTTAATTTGTTTGTGTCACTCCAGAATATCAGGTCAAGGTTTAATTTGTTTGTGTCATTCCAGAATATCAGGTTAAGGTTTAATTTGTTTGTTCCATTCCAGAATATCAGGTTAAGGTTTAATTTGTTTGTGTTACTCCAGAATATCAGGTTAAGGTTTAATTAGTTTGTGTCATTCCAGAATATCGGGTTATGGTTTAATTTGTGTTACTCCAGAATATCAGGTCAAAGTTTAATTTGTTTGTGTCATTCCAGAATATCAGATAAGGTTTAATTTGTTTGTGTCACTCCAGAATATCAGGTTAAGGTTTAATTTGTTTGTTCCATTCCAGAATATCAGGTTAAGGTTTAATTTGTTTGTGTTACTCCAGAATATCAGGTTAAGGTTTAATTTGTTTGTGTCATTCCAGAATATCAGGTTCAGGTTTAATTTGTTTGTTCCATTCCAGAATATCAGGTCAAAGTTTAATTTGTTTGTGTTATTCCAGAATATCAGGTTAAGGTTTAATTTGATTGTGTCATTCCAGAATATCAGGTCAAGGTTTAATTTGTTTGTGTCACTCCAGAATATCAGGTCAAAGTTTAATTTGTTTGTGTCATTCCAGAATATCAGGTTAAGGTTTAATTTGTTTGTTCCATTCCAGAATATCAGGTCAAAGTTTAATTTGTTTGTGTCATTCCAGAATATCAGGTTAAGGTTTAATTTGATTGTGTCATTCCAGAATATCAGGTCAAGGTTTAATTTGTTTGTGTCACTCCAGAATATCAGGTCAAGGTTTAATTTGTTTGTGTCACTCCAGAATATCAGGTTAAGGTTAAATGTGTTTCTGTCATTCCAGAATATCAGGTTAAGGTTTAATTTGTTCGTTCCATTCCAGAATATAAGGTCAAGGTTTAATTTGTTTGTGTTATTCCAGAATATCAGGTTAAGGTTTAATTTGTTTGTGTCAATCCAGAATATCAGGTCAAGGTTTAATTTGTTTGTGTCATTCCAGAATATCAGGTCAAGGTTTAATTTGTTCGTGTCACTCCAGAATATCAGGTCAAAGTTTAATTTGTTTGTGTCATTCCAGAATATCAGGTTATGGTTTAATTTGTTTGTGTCTTTCCAGAATACCAGGTCAAGGTTTAATTTGTTTGTGTCTTTCCAGAATATCAGGTCAAGGTTTAATATGTTTGTGTTATTCCAGAATATCAGGTTAAGGTTTAATTTGTTTGTGTCATTCCAGAATATCAGTTTAAGGTTTAATTTGTTTGTGTCATTCCAGAATATCAGGTTATGGTTTAATTTGTTTGTGTCTTTCCAGAATACCAGGTCAAGGTTTAATTTGTTTGTGTCTTTCCAGAATATCAGGTCAAGGTTTAATATGTTTGTGTTATTCCAGAATATCAGGTTAAGGTTTAATTTGTTTGTGTCATTCCAGAATATCAGTTTAAGGTTTAATTTGTTTGTGTCTTTCCAGAATATCAGGTCAAAGTTTAATTTGTTTGTGTCTTTCCAGAATATCAGGTCAAGGTTTAATTTGTTTGTGTCTTTCCAGAATATCAGGTCAAGGTTTAATTTGTTTGTGTCTTTCCAGAATATCAGATTAAGGTTTACTGTAATTTGTTTGTGTCATTCCAGAATATCAGGTTAAAGTTTAATTTGTTTGTGTTATTCCAGAATATCAGGTTAAGGTTTAATTTGATTGTGTCATTCCAGAATATCAGGTCAAGGTTTAATTTGTTTGTGTCATTCCAGAATATCAGGTCAAAGTTTAATTTGTTTGTGTCATTCCAGAATATCAGGTTAAGGTTTAATTTGTTTGTTCCATTCCAGAATATCAGGTCAAAGTTTAATTTGTTTGTGTCATTCCAGAATATCAGGTTAAGGTTAAATGTGTTTCTGTCATTCCAGAATATCAGGTTAAGGTTTAATTTGTTCGTTCCATTCCAGAATATAAGGTCAAGGTTTAATTTGTTTGTGTTATTCCAGAATATCAGGTTAAGGTTTAATTTGTTTGTGTCAATCCAGAATATCAGGTCAAGGTTTAATTTGTTTGTGTCATTCCAGAATATCAGGTCAAGGTTTAATTTGTTCGTGTCACTCCAGAATATCAGGTCAAAGTTTAATTTGTTTGTGTCACTCCAGAATATCAGGTTATGGTTTAATTTGTTTGTGTCTTTCCAGAATATCAGGTTAAGGTTTAATTTGTTTGTGTCTTTCCAGAATATCAGGTCAAGGTTTAATTTGTTTGTGTTATTCCAGAATATCAGGTTAAGGTTTAATTTGTTTGTGTCTTTCCAGAATATCAGGTCAAGGTTTAATTTGTTTGTGTTATTCCAGAATATCAGGTTAAGGTTTAATTTGTTTGTGTCATTCCAGAATATCAGGTTATGGTTTAATTTGTTTGTGTCTTTCCAGAATACCAGGTCAAGGTTTAATTTGTTTGTGTCTTTCCAGAATATCAGGTCAAGGTTTAATATGTTTGTGTTATTCCAGAATATCAGGTTAAGGTTTAATTTGTTTGTGTCATTCCAGAATATCAGTTTAAGGTTTAATTTGTTTGTGTCTTTCCAGAATATCAGGTCAAAGTTTAATTTGTTTGTGTCTTTCCAGAATATCAGGTCAAGGTTTAATTTGTTTGTGTCTTTCCAGAATATCAGATTAAGGTTTACTGTAATTTGTTTGTGTCATTCCAGAATATCAGGTTAAAGTTTAATTTGTTTGTGTTATTCCAGAATATCAGGTTAAGGTTTAATTTGATTGTGTCATTCCAGAATATCAGGTCAAGGTTTAATTTGTTTGTGTCATTCCAGAATATCAGGTCAAAGTTTAATTTGTTTGTGTCATTCCAGAATATCAGGTTAAGGTTTAATTTGTTTGTTCCATTCCAGAATATCAGGTCAAAGTTTAATTTGTTTGTGTCATTCCAGAATATCAGGTTAAGGTTTAATTTGATTGTGTCATTCCAGAATATCAGGTCAAGGTTTAATTTGTTTGTGTCACTCCAGAATATCAGGTCAAGGTTTAATTTGTTTGTGTCACTCCAGAATATCAGGTTAAGGTTAAATGTGTTTCTCTCATTCCAGAATATCAGGTTAAGGTTTAATTTGTTCGTTCCATTCCAGAATATAAGGTCAAGGTTTAATTTGTTTGTGTTATTCCAGAATATCAGGTTAAGGTTTAATTTGTTTGTGTCAATCCAGAATATCAGGTCAAGGTTTAATTTGTTTGTGTCATTCCAGAATATCAGGTCAAGGTTTAATTTGTTCGTGTCACTCCAGAATATCAGGTCAAAGTTTAATTTGTTTGTGTCACTCCAGAATATCAGGTTATGGTTTAATTTGTTTGTGTCTTTCCAGAATATCAGGTTAAGGTTTAATTTGTTTGTGTCTTTCCAGAATATCAGGTCAAGGTTTAATTTGTTTGTGTTATTCCAGAATATCAGGTTAAGGTTTAATTTGTTTGTGTCTTTCCAGAATATCAGGTCAAGGTTTAATTTGTTTGTGTTATTCCAGAATATCAGGTTAAGGTTTAATTTGTTTGTGTCATTCCAGAATATCAGGTTATGGTTTAATTTGTTTGTGTCTTTCCAGAATACCAGGTCAAGGTTTAATTTGTTTGTGTCTTTCCAGAATATCAGGTCAAGGTTTAATATGTTTGTGTTATTCCAGAATATCAGGTTAAGGTTTAATTTGTTTGTGTCATTCCAGAATATCAGTTTAAGGTTTAATTTGTTTGTGTCTTTCCAGAATATCAGGTCAAAGTTTAATTTGTTTGTGTCTTTCCAGAATATCAGGTCAAGGTTTAATTTGTTTGTGTCTTTCCAGAATATCAGGTCAAGGTTTAATTTGTTTGTGTCTTTCCAGAATATCAGATTAAGGTTTACTGTAATTTGTTTGTGTCATTCCAGAATATCAGGTTAAGGTTTAATTTGTTTGTGTCTTTCCAGAATATCAGGTTAAGGTTTAATTTGTTTGTGCCAGTCCAGAATATCTGGGTTAAGGTTTAATTTGTTTGTTTAATTCCAGAATATCAGGTTATGGTTTAATTTGTTTGTGTCTTTCCAGAATATCAGGTTATGGTTTAATTTGTTTGTGTCAGTCCAGAATATCAAGTTAAGGTTTAATTTGTTGGTGTCAGTCCAGAATATCAGGTTAAGGTTGACCGTAATTTGTTTGTGTCATTCTAGAATAGTTTGTTGTGTCATTCCAGAATAATTTGTTTCCGTCATTCCAGAATATCAGGTTATGGTTTAATTTGTTTGTGTCATTCCAGAATATCAGTTTAAGGTTTAATTTGTTTGTGTCATTCCAGAATATCAGTTTAAGGTTTAATTTGTTTGTTCCATTCCAGAATATCAGATAAAGGTGGAGGTATCCCTCATGACATTGTAAAACAAGTGTGGGACTATAACTTCACTACATCTGGAACAGACGAGAGGGTCAGCACTGGACTGTTTGATGAGATTACAAGTCCTCAACACATGAGTGGATCTGCTCCTGGCAGAATGCATGGGTAGGTATCATAATTCCATAACACATCGGGGTTTTGGTCCTGAAAAAACTAGATCACCTAAATGGCCTAAAAAAAAGACCAGACAAAACTTCCCAAGGTCCATTGTGCTGTTAAAAACATAAATTTTAAAACAATTAAGATATCATATTAAACTGAATTTACAATTATAATGAACCATTTACTGTTGATTCATTTATTTTCGTGGGCACCAATTTTTGTGGATGAAGGAAAACTTGCATATTTGTGGACATTTTATTTCATGGTTTTTGCCAAGATCTTTATACAAGCCTTTAGAACATTTGTCATTTGTTGAACATTTAATTTTCGTTGTTCACCTATATCAATGAAATCCACGAAAATTGGTATCCAGCGAATTATAATGAATCCACAGTACTATAAATCAATTAATTTTAGCAAGCATTTTTTTCCGTGAAAGTTGAAATGAAGAGGAAAATGTCAAATTAAAGTTGCAACTGCCTTTAATAGACACATCAAGGAAATCTCTAAAATTAAACACTACCATATGTGAGCTATAAAGGGCTTAACTTAAGGTACTGTGGATTCATTATTTGTTGGATACCAATTTTCGTGGATTTCGTGGGTACAGGCAAACCACTTCCTATACAAATTTTATAACGGCTTATATGCACACCTCCACAAACCACGGAATTAGATATCAACTAACACCCAATTTTTCGTGATCCACGAACAGTTGTACCCACGAAAATAAATGAATCTACAGTAATATAAAGTCTGTGTTTTATAAGTGGTTCACAGGAAAACTTGTTTCTTTAAGAGAAGTGTTAAATTTTAACAGGTGATTGACTTCATATTATTTCTTATTTTAGGTATGGATTTGGGTTACCAGGCTCCAAAGCTTATGTTGAGTTCTTGGGAGGATCCCTAACAATAGAGACCATGCAAGGAATCGGTACTGATGTGTATCTACGGTTACCTCACATTGATGGAGACAGAGACAGCGGACATCAGGAACCGTTCAGAATATAAATATTTAATCACATCACGCTTTTCACATTCTTGGTAACCATGGGAACACATTTAATATTGCTGCTGTATAATTTTTTGTTCATGCGAATTTTGTTCATAAACGGTTCAGTGTCAATTATTTCATATAGATTGTATATTATAAAAAAAAGCATTAGGAACAAAAAGTTTTTCGAATAATTGGAAAAAACTGTAATATTTGTTCAATTTATTGATTCCTTAAGTTTAGTGTGTATGGATATTATAATGAAGCTAGTCCTGATTAGTTTTTTTACGGAGAGTATAGTTTGCCGGCCTTGATGGTTGAGAGACCCGCTGTAGCTTGCCCGCATTTAACGTGTGACTCCTCGATGAAAATTTCACCTCTAATGCAATGTTATCTCCTGGATTTGAATCAAAGTTTGTAATAATATTCACATGTTGATGTCTCAATTTTAAGGTTGCCCCAAATACTGTAGAGACATTAACTTTTGTGGATTTAAAATTTCATGGTTTGTCTCTATATAAGATTTCATGGAGTTAAAATTTCATGGTTTGTCTCTATATAAGATTTCATGGAGTTAAAATTTCATGGTTTGTCTCTATATAAGATTTCATGGAGTTAAAATTTCATGGTTTGTCTCTATATAAGATTTCATGGGGATTTAATTTCGTTGTTTCTAGTAAATGGACATGATATTATACACGTTATATGTAGGTAAAATTTTCTTTGGGGTTTTAATTTTGTGGATGTATTCTTTCCATGAAATAAACGAAATTAAATCCACCACGAATAATTCTGCTTTTACAGTAGTTCACAACTTATTTCAGTTTGGGATTTAGTTGTATGGATATTTTATAACCCTCCACCAAATCTTGTTCCAGCTATGTATAGTCATGTTTGGAATAATTTGATGCTGGACAAATGCACCCCAGGTATATTTTTTCAGTGCTTAGCTATGGTGATGTCAAAATGAAAGTAAGGATCAATTAATAAAAAAAAATATTTTCTTCAATAATTTAAAGAATTATCTAGAAATACTTGTTATATATATGGTCATTTGTAAAAATGTTCCTTTCAAAACTTTAAACCATGTTTTGTTCTGTACTTGCAAATTTTCTGTCTAGGTCAGAAAGTAATTTAAAATGGTTTAAATACTGGTATATTTCGTGTTGTTAATAAAAATCTAATTATAACTTATTGATCAGTGTTATACTTTCCGTCCAAATTCAGCGAAAAAAAGGAATCTCAAGGATTTATTCACAAATCTCATTAAACAAAGTTCAGAAGCTTAATATTGAAAATCATTTTGTAAATCAGAAAAGTATTTATTGAGCTTATTTTGTTGTTTACCTCAAATATATTTATATACCTTTCTAACTTTCATTAATTTTTTTATGCCACTATATATTTAAATTATTTATAATTTTTTAACATGAGGCAAGTCACATCACAGATTTCTAAATTTATCTGATTTTAATTAAGAAGGTTGTCTCCCCTGTAGACATGATATAATTTAGCATGAGGCAAGTCACATGAAATTTCTCAGTTTATCCTATTTTAATGTTAAAAGGCCTTCTCCCCTTAATAGACACATGATTTAATTTAACTTTCTAAACATGTGAATAGCTTTATCCTTATAAATAAAATTTTCTATTTATTTCCTCATGAAGTTGGCATGTTTTTTTTAAGATGATAGTCTAATAGTGCTGTTGAATTGTACTACTTTTTACAAGGACATCCTGATATAGTGCTTTTAAATAGTACTAGATTTTACATCCGTGTTCAAAAGTTAGGTGCTTTGTTTGATACATGATGAACTTAAACTGTTAATAATCACAATTTTTTTCCCCCAGAAAAGATGTTTTGATCCTTAATTAATGTGTGTGGATTCTCTGGAGTTTATGTAGATTCACTGAAGTTGTTTGTTTAAAGTTAAACATGTTAGATTCAATGATTGTATAAAAGTTTATATATATTTATTTCACATTAATAAATATAACGTCATGGAGAAATAAGAATACTAGTCGTATTGAATATAATTATTCAGTCAAATTGAAACTTTTGTTGAGATTTTGAATAAAATTAGCATTGAAGATGAATTTCATTTCATGTTATGAAGCAGTAACTTATATATTTCATCCTAAATCATACATATGCCATGAATACTCTTTTATCTTAGTATGCATTGGGCTTGTGTATTTTATCATATATTATGTCTTTAACTTTTATTTTTGCTGGTGTAACAAACTTTATTTATATCTTTACATAAATGATTTTTTTTCCTGTAGATTTACACAGGTAATATGTGCTTTACATTTATTTGCTTTGCTTTGACATTGAAGATGAATTTCATTTATTGTATACATGTTATTATTGATCTTTGATGATATTTATGGTATTTGTTGTATTTCTATATGACTGACATTGATTTGTGTATGTTATATATTTTATGAATTTTCAATGTTGGCATATTGTCAATTTGTTTTAAGTTTATTATGAATGTAGATTTTGATTGGCCATGAATATAGATGTGGGCATTAAAATTCACATAAAACTACTGGAAAAAAAAGAAACCATATGATATTGTGATGTTATTGTTAAAATAATGTCAAGACTCTTATGAAGAGAAAATTGACACTGTAGAAAGAATTGTGTCAACTCGACATTTGAAAGAAGTTGTAATATGAAACCTTGAATTTGTTCAGTGAAATGGACAGGACTTTGTGAAAATTTGCTTATGAATTTAAGAATTTGTAATGATAGCACATATGTTAAGCCTGATATGTAGTGTTTCTTTGTTTGTTAATTGTCGGAGGTATGAGGGACATATGGAATCTTTAGGTATGAATAAACTTCATTACACTACTTCACTGATGTTTTTCTGTATATAGAAAAAGAAGATGTGGTATGATTTCCAATGAGACAACTCTCCACAAGAGACCAAAACGACACAGAAATGAACAACTATTGGTCACTGTATGGCCTTCAACAATGAGCAAAGCCCAAATGCATTGTCAGCTATAAAAGGCCCCGAAATGACAATGTAAAACAATTAGAATGTGTCCATAGTACACGGATGCCCCACTCGCACTATCATTTTCTGTTTTTAGTGGACCGTGAAATTGGGGTAAAAACTCTTAATTTGGCATTTAAATTAAAAAGATCATATCACAGGGAACATGTATACTAAGTTTCAAGTTGATTGGACTTCAACTTCATCAAAAACTACCTTGACCAAAAACTTTAACCTGAAATTTTCTCTATCATTTGTTATGTTCAGTGAACCTTGAAATTGGGGTCAAAACACTAATTTGGCTTTAAATTAGAAAGATCATATCATAGGGCACATGTGTACTGAGTTTCAAGTTGATTGGACTTCAACTTCATCAAAAACTACCTTGACCAAAAACTTTATCCTGAAGTGGGACGAACGGACGTAAGGACAGATGGAAGTACAAACAAACGGACGCACAGACCAGAAAACATAATGCCCCGCTACTATCATAAGTGGGGCATAACAAGAAAGCTACTTCATACCGTCTTATTGGTTTCGGTGATGTTCACCTTGATCGTGTGTTCAACATTTACAGGATCAAAGCAAAGACTTGAAAATTAGAACTTGCAGTAGAGAGCAATATAGAGGTCTTGAGGTGTACTGGCCATCATGTTATCAAAAAATATAATTCTTATCTGTTTCCTGTATGCCCAAATTTTTGGTCTCATTAAATTTTCCTAATGCATGTAATTTAAAAGTTTGGTTGGTTTGCTTGCTTTGTATTAATGTTTGCTTTTAGCATTGTTATTAAGAATGACATCTGCAATAAATTAAAAAACAGGGCTTTAGCTGGTATACACTGTATTTGAATGTATTTTGATGCTAAGTATATTGCAGAATATAATGTATGCAAGCTGAAACCCCGCCCATCTTTTGATTGCAGATGTAAATCTTATTTACAGTTCTAAGAAGAACAATTATTAATACAAACAAAGCAAGCCTTTAAACTGCCAGCATTAGCAGATCTTAGAAAAAAATAGCTCTTATTTGTCGGATTCATTACATTTCTTCCTTGTTGTTGTGTACCCATGGAAAGACTTGAAAATTATAGAACTTGCAGTAGAGAGCAGAAGAGAGGCCTTGTGGTGTACTGGTCACCATTTCTAATTCTTTTCCTGTTTGCCAAAATCTTTGTTCTCATTTTCCTAACGTAATTTATTTCTAGGTTTGGTTTCTTTGTATAAATAGATATAAGAAGATGTGGTGTGAGTGCCAATGAGACAACTCTCCATCCAAATAACAATTTAAAAAAGTAAACCATTATAGGTCAATGTACGGCCTTCAACACGGAGCCTTGACTCACACCAAACAACAAGCTATAAAGGGACCCAAAATTACTAGTTTAAAACCATTTAAACGGGAAAACCAATGTTCTAATCTATATAAAAAAAAAGATAGACAGGGCTTCAGTTTGTGTACTTGGATGCTAAGTATAATGCAGAATGTTATGTATACAAACTGAAGCTATCTTTCAATTTCAGATGTCCATCTTAATTACAGTGCTTGAACAAACATGTATACATTTTTATATACACCCAATGGTGGCCTTCACTATTGTCTGCTCTTTGGTTGGGTTGTTGTCTCTTTGACACATTCCCAATTTCTAATCTCAATTTTGTACAAACAAAGCAAGCAAGCAAGCCAAACTTTTCAAACTACAAGCATTAGAGAAGATCTTAGAAAAATAGCTATAATTTATTGGATTCTTTATATTTCTTCCTCTGTCATTACTTTGAATTCAGAAATTATTGCGATGTTTTTATTATTGCAAAAAATGGGACCAAGTTGTAAACGCAATAATTTAAACTCCCATCTTGAGACATTTTATATTTTACATACTTTAAAAATGGTATTTGGTTTTCAACAAATCATCTGATAATTAGGAAAAAGACTGGGAGGTACAAGTAGAATGATATGTTCTTGGAGGCTTGAATTTGTGCAACATTCCTAGCTCAAACGGAGTATGCCAGTTTTTACCCACACCCTCTAGAGATATAAACAAGAATGTGTCCCCAGTGCACAGATGCCCCATCTGCACTATCATTTTCTTTGTTTAATAGACTGTGTAAAAGGGAAAAAATCTCTTATTTGGCATTAAAATTAGAAAGATCATATCATAGGGAACATGTGTACTTAGTTTCAAGTTGATTGGACTTTAACTTCATCAAAAACTACCTTGACCAAAAGCTTTGACCAAAAGCGGGATGAACAGACGGACGGACAAACAAAGGAACAAACAAACTGAGGGACGAACAAGACCAGAAAACATAATGGCCATAAATGGGGCATAAAAAACAAGATGCGGTGTGATTTCTAATGAGACAACTCTTCACAAGAGACAAAATGACACAGAAATTAACAACTATAGGTCACTGAACTGACTTCAACAATGAGCAAACACAGTCCATAGTCCAGTTTGACTTACTATAACCTACTTTGAGTAATATCAAACATGAAATGTTGTGTTATACCATAGTCCAGGTTGACTTACCAGTAATATCAAACATGAAATGTTGTGTTATATGTTTTATTTTATGTGAATTGAGGCGTCTTATTATCACAGATCACTAATAACAAATAAACTATATATACTACCAGTAAACATATACATAAACATCTCTCCTTCTATATTTGAAGTCACAAATAGCAGAATTCTACAATGTAAACAAAATGAACTTTTTAATATGACTCCTGCAAATATATTTGGTTTGTGAGTTTTGTAGGGGGTTAGTAAATTTCATAGGGGTTTATGTCGTCATGTCTACTGTTAATGATGACGTCCTCTATTAATGTTGTGATACATTGTTTATTTTCAACAAAACGCAGCAGAAAAATTCCAGCCTGTGATAAATTTGTTATACAGTTAACTACTGACCCCCTACACCCATAGAGGGTAAATAAAATCTATAGGGGATTAGGCCTCCAGCCTCACCCCTCTATAGATTTTACTAACCCTCTATTGATCCGTAGGGGGTCAGTGGCAAACCATTTAACTTACAGTATAGAATTTTATCTGACAATCGTCACAGATTTGTTCTCAACTTCAAAGACATTTTCACATCTGGTTTTTCACATTACAGAATTTTTTACAAAAATTCCAAGGATTTTTCTAAGATTTCTTCAAGACCTATTTTTAAGGATTGTATTGAATAAGATATGGCAGGAAGAAACTATCATTTACTTTTACTTCAAATGAAAAACTTTGGTTTAAACTCTAAAAATGGTCTTCCAGACAATGTCATTCTTATTGAATAAAAGCTTTTGGAACTGAAGGAAATTGTACTTCATATATAAAAAAAAAAAACTAAATTCTAAGTAAACAAGCTACAAATAAACTATCAAAAAACTTCATACAATTAACATAAAACAACATACAAGAACCATGCTTGTAAACATTAGATATTATAGACTTTTTCCAGGATCCTGACATTGCATTCTTGAAACTATAGCCATTTCAGGACCAGCAATGCTTAAAAAAAGTCCTGATTTTTATCAGTTTGCATAATAGCACGGAGATTTTGAATGCAAGACATAAGACTTTTGATACCTGTGGCAATGAATTGAAAAAAGGAGGTAGAAAAAGTATGTTTACAAAATACATTTGTACAACAAAAAACAAAAAAGCTAAATCATCATCATCAACTATACAGTCACAACTAATACCTTTGCTTATTGATGTCTAAAAATATTCAAGAATATCAAAACATAACATGTCCTATTAAACTGGAATGAAAAATAAGGAAGACCTGCCTCCATCAAAATGAAATGACTATAAATAATTTGATATTAAAGATTGTAAACCCAAACCATGTCCTGTTGACTTATATTTCATACTGTATGTATACCTTTCAATTGATACAAATTCAACAAGAGTTACTTCCCTTATAATACCATTTTGGAGGTTTAAGTGCACAAACTCTTTTAAAGAATCTTGCATAAATTAGTCAAATTCAACTGTTATACAGACCGCTAGACTTGAGTAAAAAATAAATTTCTGAACAATTTAAATTTTGTATAGCCTTGCCTTCTTTTAATTCATCCCTATCCCATAATAAGGATCTCTTATTAGACTTGGTTGTATAGCATGTAGCTGGTTTTCTCCAGCTTCCTCAACCTATAAAAACTGCACGTGACTGTCACGAAATAGCACAATAGTGTTAAAAGTGGCTTTAAACGCCAATCAATCAATCGATGTATAGCATGTTGCATTTTGGTTAGTCAAATAAGAAATTAAACCATCAATCTGTCTAAAATGGCGACCAAGGGAAACAACTTAAACATGAAACTCAGAGTATATCAATCGAAACCAATCTATTCATAAAGATGAACTGATTGCATAACCATAGGTATGAATATTGAAATGAAATATAGGTTACTTTAGCTTAATTTAACTTGCATATTTATATAACCTCTTTGGGTCAAGATAGAAAACTATGCACACAATTGTGGACAGAAACACTTTAAAAAAAAAGACGACAAAAAGTAAATATAAAAATATATAACATGATTTCAAAAGTATACAAAATTGTCGCATGATAACTTACATACATAAGGTAAATGTTACCCTTTATAAATCTTACACACGGTTTTATGCTGGAACTTAAATATGGTAAATTATGCTGTCAAGTCAAAGAAAACAGGCAATATGGTCAGAAAAAAGCGACACTTCTAATAGGCATTAAACACTTTGTTTAAGGTGATAACATTTAGTTTAGCTTTACTCATTTTTCTGATGCCACTTTAATTTTAACCTTTGTACTTATTATTCATGGCAATGCCAATATGGGTACCGGTAATGGCTAACTGATATAATTAACTTAACCTTCTATTTCATAAGATCACATCCTCTAAACTTTGTTTGATAAACTTCAACTCTCTTTGCTTAGCAGTTGTGGTCAATTAAAATAAAATGATAACATTCTGCTGATATTCTTGTATATATATGCGTGTATGTATAGTAAGTAGTATGCCTGTAAATGCTTTAATGACTCCAATTACTTCTGAAAGTAATTTGGAAAACAACAATACCTAAGTACTAATCTATCCTATTTTGCTAAGCACTATCAAAATCAAAATATGACCTGTGTCGCATAGCAATCAAATGTATGCAAATGATTATCAATTGAATATCAATACATATTTTTTTAACATTTTTTCAGGTTGAAAAAAATTCTTACTAGTATTCCAATTTTGTAACTGTTTACAAATTTAGTGACATAAAAACCCTACAACACAGACCAAAGTTAAATTTTTACGTCCGAAACTCACTCAACATTTTTTATACATGTACACGTACAGGACGACTTGCATAAGGTAAATTTCTACCTGAGGCAACTCATATCATGTGACAAGTCATGTGATCTGGAATGAGGATTGTGTGATAAACGAGACTACAGGACATTTCTTCCGTATCTTAGCAGAGATATGCGGAGAGGAAGCCATCTTAACTGTTTGTAATTGTGTACAATGTTGGAATGAATCTCCTGCACGATCCGTGATCTTTGTGCATCCACTTATATCCAAAGTAATCAAAGACTGAGTCACAGAGTTGCCTGGCAACAGTAACTGTCGGATACCATCGTCAGTCATCCTTGGGCAGTAGCTGATGTCTAATTTTTCTAGTGATATTAAATGGTTGGGAATTTCTGATAGTGATGTATTAGAAATTTCTGTCCCTGCTACCGAAAGATGTTTTAATTTATGCAGACGACTTATATCTACCATCCCTGGGTGTCTATCTGCTGGGGGACGAATTATGTCCCGAAACTGTTCGTCGGACATTGTAATCCAGCTGATGTCAAGAGAATACAAAAGAGGACAAACAGCAAATCCTAATGCACTTACAACGGCCCATGAACATGACGACAAAGAAAGAGTTTTCAGCTGAGGAATTCTAGCTAACAACCAAGCTAATTGTTTGTGTGTAAGTTTTGATGATTTAAGAATTAATGTCGACGGCTGTCGTTTCACAATACCAATCAAATGAACTTGATAAATGTATTTTCCACTGAGATTTATAGTTTTCCATAATGTATGATGCATGCACCATCGATTCCAAGTCTTACAGCATCCCAAACTTTTAACCAAGGATGTTGGATTTAGATGAGCAAATATTTTCATCCATATTTCTCTACAGAGTGGATGATTTTTACCATTGTTCATTACAAAATAGTCTGCTGGTGGAGGTGGGGGTGGGGGACGTATCACATATCGCTTTATATCTTTCAGAGGTTCTATTTTTAGTGGTGCAATTATTTCTGGAGTTATGTCCCCTCTTCCAGGTGCAAACAGTTTATTTGGTTTCTGCAAATCATTAGTATTATTTGGTGCACTCTCAATCAGTTTTTTTCTCTTCTTGCCTTGACCTTGACCTCTGAAACCTGACTTTGAAGGTGTGTGATTGGCTCCATGTTCGACGTATGAAGTAGACGGGACATCAATGTCCATAACATTTTCAACTAAATCTAATGCCTCTGTTGACAATTTCTTTCTGACCTTTGACCCAGCAGACCTCCTGAACTTTTTGAATCCATAAAGACGTCTTCCCCTTGGTGATGTAAGTGCCTATAAGTACAAAGATGTGGAGTTAAGGACACTGATGTTCCAAGTTCAAAGTTCACAAACTAGTTCCTGGTCTGAATTTGTGTTGGATCTTCTCTGTTCAAGAAACAGCTAGAAGGAAAATGTTAATTCAAGATTTTTTTTTTATCAACTTTTTTTTGGCTTTTTTTACACCATTTTCAGTTCTCAAGGTCAAAGGTTGGGAGGAAGAACAACACAAATTCAGTTTGAACTATATAAAATTTATTTCATTCAAAAACATATCAAACAATCAATTAAAAGAAACATCAAAATGAAATCTTGATCTTCTGATTAATGATTTTAAAAGTATAGTGCAATGGAAAATTCTATTAAATTTCGATTTTTTGACTCACAAAAATGAAATTTGTGATTGTTCCATAAATTTTGCTGTGATTGAATACCAAAAAGGTACAAAAGAATAGCTTTGTCTTTTTTATCCAGTACTTCCTATACATTATAAAAAAACAAATTTCAGAGAACTTTTTCATTTTGATGATGTAACAATTTAAAAACAAATTTGTTTGTTTCTTCTTTTTTTGGCGATTCAAAGAAATCAAATTAAGGTGGTACCTAACACTTTACCTAAAATTAATTTGGCCCGTTTAATTTTCTTAAAATTTTGACAAAGTATTAACTTTGACCCTTTGACAAAAATATAAAAATTTCAAAATATTTGAACCAACCGTATAATCAGAAAAATTACACTGGTTATATAGCAGTTTGACAAACACCTTTTTTGATCATTGAGAAGCTTAATATTCCCTTATGAACACAACGTCATTAAAACGTTCTGTTGATTATAAAGAGCTATCTCCCTGTAGTGTTAGGTACCACCTTAATTTAATAATTGAATACTGTAAATTCAGAAATTTTGTGATGTTTCTATTATCCTGAAACTAAGGATAGGAAGTTAAAGATATATCATAAAAATTAAAAAACTTGCATTTTAAAATTCTGACTGCATTATTTGTAGCGAGCCATTCCTGAAATAGTTACATATAATCTCTGATTTTTATCAATTCTTAAACAATCTCAATAAAAAATGTACATAGCAATTTCTGAATTTACAGTATTTTAAAATGAGTTGATTTACTTCCAATATTATTTAATATACAAAAAAATGAATAAAATTTTAATAACTTATATACATAACTTAAACCTGATAGTATGGCATTATACTACAAAATTACCAATGAAGTAATATTCTATGTGATTTATGTAAACTGTCCCTCATATATTTCCCTCAATAATATTACATAAACAATCATACTAAATGAAGAGGTAGCGTTGTGTCAATTTAAGACGATTACTGTTGATTCATTTATTTTTGTGGGTACCAATAGTCGTGGTTTGAGAAACAGAGTATTTAGTGGATATTTAATTTCAAGGCTTTTCCAAAGTCTGTTATGAGGCCTATAGAAATTTGTTCTTTGTCCAATATCTGAATTCCTGCTTTACGCTTATTCACAAAAGTTGGTATCCCACGAACAATAATGAATCTACAGTCCATTAAAACAAACATATTATTTATTTATATAAACAAAAAAATAGCCATTTTCTAATACCTTTCATTGCCCCAAAAGCCCATTAAAAAAGGAATGAAACACCTTCTCTAGATAATGCAATGGTAAAGAACAGAATACTCCTGGTCTGCTATCTAATTCAGTCATAAAATATTCAACATACAGAAATATATGAAGGATCTGACAGAATAGTTTGTTTGTTGAAAATATGAGGATTTTTTTCAAGAAATTTAAAAATTAGTTTTTTGGCAAAAATAAGTATCACTAGGTGTTAAAATAAAAAAAACTTTTTAGATTTAAATATTAATTAGTTGAGTATTGATAGTATTCATTATTGGGGATAAGACTTATTGTTCTTAAATTAGTTATTGAAAAAAAAAAAACATGAAAATTTTACTGGACAACAAAATCAGTCAATTTATAACAATTTGCGAACTTTTACAATATTCAATTATGCAACTAATGAAAAATGTTATGTTTGATCAAACATTCATACTTCCTTTCAAAATGATGAAATTAAAAATAAACTTACCTTTAAAAATTATCTAATTACATTATATTAATAATAATCACAATTTCTCTTTCTTTTTTTCGATATGTATTAACAAAATTGGCACATTCAGATATTCATTAACAAAATGCTCTTCAATATATATATATATATATATATATATACATAAGGATTTGTATACAACCCTAGTAATGTCAATTTGAAATATTGGATCGCAAGAGCATAAATTGGGATAATTTTCATACTAATCTACTTTTATAAAACCTCAGAACTCAAACTTTATTATTCTTTTAGTTTTAGTACAATTTATTATCCTTTTTTTTAATTATAATTATTTACTCTCGTCTCAGTAGGTGCATTTTTAAGTTAAAGAAATTTTGATATCTATATTACAGTATCATGATATTATAGAATGTATGAATGGTCATATAATTTTATGTTATGTATATTATGCTCATAATTTGTCCAATATCCACTTTTTTCGAGTAAAAATTAAAAAAAGCTTACTTTACTGAACAGGTATAATTAGTTATCTGATCATTTTATAAATTTCATGAATTTTGTCTTTTTATTTTGTCATTTATTTATTCAATAAAACTTGTCACTGCAAAACCTTTCCTTCTTTCCTATGAAAAATACCCCCCATTGAAATGAAATCCAGGAACAAAACAAAACATAGAAAATAAATTAAACATATTGGGAATTGAGATCATTGGATTAATTCATTATACTTTTAAAAAAAACAATTAATAATCTAAATCAGTATCCAAATAAAAAAAAAATAAGATAAAAATCAGCTGACTTCACAAAAGTAATGATGATGACATGAACAGAAATTATTTCAACCGCCATAAATCTTTTTAGTATATTGCCCTATATCTAATACAAACATTAACAATTTAGAAAAAAATTAAAAATCCATGGCTCCTTTTTATCTTGTTTAAAATATAAAATAAAGGAAGTTAAATATACTTTTTGGTTCCCAACTTTTATTTTTCAACATGCTAGATGTACCAAAGATTAAATAAACTGTCATTTTCTTTTACCCATACTGGCCTTAATAAAATTATATACACCGAGAAAAAAAGAGAAAAGTACAACAGATTTGAGCAATGATACACGGCAAGTTTTGAATATCCCCTGAAAAAAACTATGAACATGAATAACGAATATCAACAGTAGTCCAAAAATCTACGAGGTGTAACTACCTCACGTCTCGGTCGCTTAGCCATGTGATCTGACGTCATGTTTTCATCGCTCAGAGTTGGGGACCTTTTTATGGTTCGTCCAGATCTTGTTTTGACAGACTCTGGTGTTTTTGCAACTCCATTTGTTTTTGGGTTATCTCCCTTGGGTGTCCCTTGTACCTCCTCTGATGTTGGTAGAGGGTCATTAATAACATCACCATGATCGTCAGGTTTGATGGTTTTCTTTAATGGAGAAGCTTTGACATTTGTTATAGACTTCTTCTACAATAGATTAAATATACAGTTAGAATGCAGGCTCAATTCCAGCTTCTGTAAACCAACTTATTTTGCTTCATTTTGCATTTAGCCTTTTGTTTCCCCAATACGTGGCGACTTAATTTTGCTATTTTCATATTTACTTGATGTAGCTTTAAATTTTCACGATGATTTATATTGGAGAAAGTTGTAACTAGAGGCTCTCAAGAGCCTGTGTCGCTCACCTTGGTCTATGTGCATTTTAAACAATGGACACAGATAAATTCATGACAAAATTGTGCTTTGTTGATGGTGATTTGTTTGTAGATCTTACTTTACTGAACTTTATCTTTATCTATAATGAACTTGGCCCAGTAATTACAGTGGAAAATATTTTGTAAAAAATTTACAAAACTTTATGGTGAAAATTGTCAAAAATTGACTATAAAGAGCAAATTCTTATGAATATAGAATACTTTTAGAAAGAAAAACTATATGAAAGCTTAGTATTGACATTTTTATAGCAATTCAAAATAATAACAGTTCCTTCAGCATGGAAATGACTATAATATACTTATACAAACTGATAGGCTTATTTTGTCACAACATCATTAAAGTGGAGTTGAAGTCTTATAGGATTGTAAGTATGTTTTATTTTATCACTTTGCACTTTCACATTTGTCTGTCAGAACAATTTTGTTCAATATTCTGACCAGTTGATTTGATTTAATAAAACAAATTGCAATTTGGTCAAAATTTTGAATGAGTTGTAATTGGTGGAGAGCAACACTAACAGTCAAGTCACTGTAAAAGTTTTCCTATATCCATGAAAATTAAACCCATGAAAATAAATAAATCCACAGTACTTTTACTTAAATTTTTCAATTATTTTGCTTCATTTTAATCCATTGTTAAAACAAATTAAATAATTATCAACATTTGTTTACCATTTTAAGAGATCTCTGTTTGGACATTGCCGGTGATGACTTTTTCTCTTTGATTCCATCAGTTATTTTCCTTTTTGCAGTCAACTTCTTTTTCAGACCATCTTTCTTCCCTTTGATTGGTTCCTGGTTGTCTGTTGTTACTTTTTGCGGTGATACAGCTGCATCATCGTAACATTCCATTTCTAAAGCCACTTCGTCTAAATCTGTTTCACTGGCATACGATATTGGAGAGTGCTGGAAACAAATTTAAAATCAATTAAAAATACATTCCAGTGGCAGATCCAGAAATTTTTATGAGTGGGGGACCTACTGACTGCCAAAGAAGGGACCAGCTCTGGTCATGCTTCAGTGATTCCATTTATAATCAACCAAATTTTCCCCAGAAAAGGAGAGCCCTGAAGAATTGCAGACTCCATCAGTAGTTTTACTGTCAAAAATTAAGTTTACCTGGTGACCTGTAGGGGTAACAGGTAAATGGATATTTGTGACAGTAAAACTACTAATGGATGTCTCTATAGCTTCAAATACCATACAGTCATCTATTTTCTAATATAAAATAAACAAATCTACAATTCTACCCATTATTTTGGCATATTATTTTTATTACCGTAAATGAAAATTCAGAGAAATGTTTTCTTTGACAGCACAGCTAGTTGATGTAATAAGTATGTTGGGGTATGATAGGTAAACACTGGACATTTCCTAGCTTCACGCACACCTCAAAATGTAATAAAATTTACAAGCAAGTTGATTTCTAGCTGCAAAATGTAATTTTTGCTTATCTTGGAGAAATTACATGTCAAAATTTAGGAATTTAAAATGACAATTCCCTTTGATACACCCAAGACAGTTAGAAGAAGAATTGTACACTGATCGTCATTCTATCAGCACCATTGATTCAAAATAATTGAACCAGAATAATCAATATGATTTTAAGTCCTATTTTACCATCTGTTCTTTGACTGTAACCCGTTTTCCTTCAGTTTCCTTTGGTATATTTTTGACATCAGGTATCAAAACTGCTGGTACTGCTATTGGATCCTCATTTTTTACTTCAGTTTTAACCCTAAGCTGCAACAGACATTACATAATTTAAATTAGGTATTCTATTGAAATTTTAAAAATTGGTTGATAAAAATTTACCGGTAATTTGAACAAGATTGCATGTGTTGTTGTGCTAAGCATATTCCTACTTGTAATTCAAAGTGTCAGACAAATAGATGTCGGACATATCCCAAAAGTTCACACACATGACTTTTGAGCTGATGACCAAATATGACATCTTTCTGAGAAAAGTGTGATGAAAAAGTTTCAGTTGATCCATCAGGGTTGAGGTTGTAAACTTCAAAGTATCTTTTCAGTGATTCTGTAAAGTACTTTCATAGTACAGTTTTATTTCATTACATCTTTAAATAATTACATTGTGTTTTATTTTGTAGAAAGGCAACAAGAGTATTTTCCACTTATATTACTCAAGTTAACAAATTTCTACAACAAATGCAAATACTCTCAGATCTGTCCTTAATGTCCTTTTTTGTTTTACTGAGGTGTTGGTTTTTTGTGTGCTTTGTATTGATCTGATGAGTTTGGCCCTTTTCAAGTGATTTTTATGTTTGTTCTGATATTGTACTGTTACACAACTGTCCCAGGTTAGCGAGAGGGTTTTGTTCCAGCAAACATGTTTAACCTCACAACATTCTGTATGTGCCTGTCCCAAGTCAGGAGCCTCTAATTCAGTGGTTGTCATTTGTTGCTGTATATCATATTTGTTTTTTGTTTCTTGTTTTCTACATACCAAGTAAATAAGACTGTAAATTTTCTTGTTTGGACTGTGTAAAAAATGTCATTTTAGCTTACTATACAATATTGGGTTTGCTCATTGTTGAAAGCCCTACGATGACCTATTGTTGTTAACTTCTACTTTTTTGGTCTTTGGTGAAGAGTTTGCTCATTGTTGAAAGCCCTACGATGACCTATTGTTGTTAACTTCTACTTTTTTGGTCTTTGGTGAAGAGTTTTCTCATTGGAAATTATATCCCATCTGCTTATTTTTAAATATCCATGATAGACAAGTGTATATAAAGATAATGTGAAACCAGTCATTCTGAAGGTCGCCAGACATTGGGCAAAGTCTAGTAAAAATTGGTTTGGTCCAGTTAAGTGATATGCGTTACTGGACCAAATGACAAGTAATTTTTTTCACTTTATCCAAATCATATGTTTTTGAAAAATTTCCTGTAAAAAAGAGTCTGGTACAATTAACAAGAATGGTATACCGGACTAAATGTCTAGTTGATTTCTCAGACAGAGCCTTTGGAACAACTTTGGAACCATGCAAATTTTCATTCAAACTTACTCATTTGCTTAACATTAGTAAACGATCATCATATATGTCACAGATAATTTTATATTTTTTTCGTATTAATCTTTTTCTCAATCATAATCACTTTGGTTTCATATACATGTAACGTAACGGTACCCAAATTGATCCTATTTAGCAAAAATAGCAGCAAAAATCTTACAAGATTTCCTAGAGACTAAATGATTTGTATCTTTATGATTTGATACTATACACTTCTTTCAACATAGGTAAACATATTGAGATATACACAAAACGTTCACAGTATTTATCAACAGTTAAAAGTGTTTACTGAAAAAGCAAAATGTACCGAAACGTCGTCGTGCGACGTCATCAAAACGTCATCTTTTTAAAATTAGCAAACACAATATGTTTCAAGTATCCATTCCTTAAAAAATTTAACAAAAGCTCTGTTATTCGACGATGCGAATTTAAGCATGGATGCAATCTGTGTACTCCTCATTACAGAATTGTTGATGGTTTGGAGGTTAGTTCAGACCAATTTTTCTATGATTCCATATGAATTGAAAATCAAATTGGTGTACCTATATAATAAAGAAGGATACGGCTACAAAATAAATACAAAATGGGAATTTTTGTCTTGATCATTAAAAAACGTAGTTAAAAAACTGTTAAAATAGGTGCAATTTGGGTACCGTCATGTTACTGCTATTATTTCATATACATTCATATACACAAGTTCATATGGGAGCTGACCTGATGTGACCTGCAATGTCATGAATTTCTATACATGTTAGGAACGACATCAAAAGTTCAATGTAGGATAAAAAACTTAATTCACATAGTTTTTTCACTGACCCCCACACCCCCTCTCTTAACTTAATTTGGGAAAAATTGATTTACCAATAGGGATATATGTAAAAATAGATTTTAGATATACAAAACTTGCAGAATTTTAACCCCTCTCCACCCCCAAACTATTTGATTTAAGTTTTTTTTTATCCTACATCGATCTTTTGATGTCGTCCCTTACTAATATTTACATTCATGAGTAAAATGCATGCTTTCACCCGCGGAAAGTTGTTATTTTAAGGGTACTAACCACTACCACTCTCGGTTCATTAGTCGCTGTACAAGGTGTTAGTTTAAAACAATTGTTGTTATATTTTCAGTAATAAAATTCTGTTCACTTATCATTAGTATTATAGAAGTTTTAAAGCCATTTCATATACAAGAGTGACCATTTCTAACTGCGACAACTATTTATGACATTACAATTGATATTGTTGTACACATTTCCCTTAGAATCTAACACTAATTTTTCTGTACGTAATTTTATTTAATGATCCCTTTAAGAATCCTGTAAATATATTCAAACAATTCTATTGTGGTAGAATGTATGTGTGCAAGTACATATGTGTGTGGTTACACATTAAAAGTACACAAATCTCTACCTGTAGTGGTCCCTTTGTCGTATCATGTAAACACTTGGGACATTCCCATTGTTGTCGGATATCTTCGTTGATAACACCCTCACTGTTTAAGTTTTCGTACTTCTGATGTAAACAAGGAACGTGGATAATCTCCCAACACAAACTGCACTCCATTAACTGGTTTGGTTCTGGTTGGTCCGCTTTATTACAAATCAAACAGGTGGCATTGTGTGGTAATACAGGCTGTAACATGTAAAAATAATAGCTATTACAAATCAAACAGGTGGCATTGTGTGGTAGTACAGGCTGTAACATGAAAAGATAATAGCTATTACAAATCAAACAGGTGGCATTGTGTGGTAGTACAGGCTGTAACATGTAAAAATAATAGCTATTACAAATCAGACAGGTGGCATTGTGTGGTAATACAGGCTGTAGCATGTAAAAATAATAGCTATTACAAATCAAACAGGTGGCATTGTGTGGTAGTACAGGCTGTAACATGTAAAGATAACAGCTATTACAAATCAGACAGGTGGCATTGTGTGGTAATACAGGCTGTAGCATGTAAAAATAATAGCTATTACAAATCAAACAGGTGGCATTGTGTGGTAGTACAGGCTGTAACATGTAAAGATAACAGCTATTACAAATCAGACAGGTGGCATTGTGTGGTAATACAGGCTGTAGCATGTAAAAATAATAGCTATTACAAATCAAACAGGTGGCATTGTGTGGTAGTACAGGCTGTAACATGAAAAGATAACAGCTATTACAAATCAGACAGGTGGCATTGTGTGGTAATACAGGCTGTAACATGTAAAAATAATAGCTGACAAGGCCTTTTTTTAGCAGGACCAAAGCAAATAGAGAAATTAATATATAGCCGGAAATTTGGGTAATGACTTTACTTTTTGCTAATTTTGTGAATGAAAGGAATCACGAAATAAGAATGCTAAAAAATGAAATATCAGTCAGATTTGGTCCTTGAAATCATAAAATTTGAACTACATAAAATTTAGGCCATTTTAACTTGATTGGATGAATTAATGCTGCCATTTATTGTTTCCAGTTTACAATTTAATCAAAGTGTTATAGCACTTTAAAAAGCATTTGCTGTCTATCTAAAGAAAATGTAAAAATCTTTATAGTTTCGTTTAAACTGTTTCCACTAAACTTAAAAACATTTGATCAGCTTTCGCTATACTTACAGAAAGACACTGCTTGCTATTACAACACCCCTCCCCTTTAACTAGTTCCCCATAAATACTTACAGAAAGACACTGCTTGCTTTTACAACATTGCTTCATTCTGCCTGATCCACCAAACTTCTTCATATCTTTACAGAAATTACATTCCCCACAATCTGATCGTGTACATGGTTCACATTTTTTACATCTTGTTCTACGACGACGCACAACCTCTGACTTTTGTAATTTTCCCTTTGTAGCCTTGGGTGCTTTCTGTCCAGTAGAAGTATACTGCTTTTTTGGTTTGATAACCTGTAGCAGACAATACAGATAAATTAATACTGTAATCTTGTATTTTATTTTAATTAAACATCATTATAACAATATTAATTGTTGCATATAAAGTTAGAAACCCTTCTAAGGACCCCCTTTTTCTTACGGTTTGGTATTGTAAAATAAATATAGTTTTGAGTGTTGTTCACATAAAATCATTTTTCTTTTCTTTCAGGGGTGCTTTTGATTGATTTCATTGGTGAACTGTCATCTGATCTCTATTTTCAAATAAAGTAAGGAATATTTTGAACCTGGAATAGTCACATGGGCATAGTTTTGAATTCTGGAAAATTGATAAGAAATGTAATGATATTTCCTTATGAAATAACTAACTACAGTAAATTCAGAAATTATTGCATGCATTTACTGTTCGAGATTTTGTCATTTTTGACTAAAATGTGATTTTGTTATTATAAATGTTATAGTCAGGACCACCAAGGACTAGAATCACTCAGATAACTGATTTCTTGTTGTTAGCTTAAAGTCCAGTGGCAAATATTTCATATAGTCAAAATGATCACTTATACAATATTGCAGTGCAAATTTATCTACCAACATGTTTAATAAAAACATCAGAAGTAAAACTTTCATGAAATTTTTAGGGGTTTTATATAAATAATTTAAGTAAGATTTTATAAAATTTCACATTTATTTAAAATCCATATTCCTATATGATTGTCTGATGCCAAATAAATGAGGAATATACATGGGACAGATGATCCCCCCCCTTTTTTGGCATATAATGTTAAAGGAATATAACTCAAGAACTGTAAAAGTGACGCTATTCAAATTTGTTCTTGATCTGAGTTTTGTTGAAATGAGCATTGTGTATACGTTTCAAAACATTTAGTTGAGGTAAACTTTAGTAAGAGAACCTTAATGAAAAATCAAGCAATTTTTCATTTGTAACATGTGTAAAGGGGCACAACTCAAGAACATTAAAAGTGACACCACAAAAAATCAAAATTTATCTGTATATTGTGGTAATAAGCATTGTGTATAAGTTTCAAAACATTTGGTTGAGGCAAACTCAAGTTAGAGAACAGAAACCAATTTTGGGACGCAAGTATGGACGGACATACAGACGGACAAGGGCTACGGCGGGGGCATAAAAATGTTCAAGTAGAATTTTTAATTAACCACTTAAGATCTTATGTAATTTCCATCATATATACTCTCACCTTTTTTGATGGTGGCCAATAAGTAATTGCCTCTCCTGTGATTGCAAGCTGTGCATTGTCCTGAAGATGGTCTATTACCAATTGCTGCAACAACACACATTACTAATTAACTTGGATAGTTTAAAAGCTTCAAAAACTTTTAAGTTTAACAAGAAAATGTTCAAAATTTGTTCTCTTTGTCAAAAATAATCAAGATGACAAACTTTCATTAACTACCTTTATTTGAAAAAATACTATTTCTTTTCCGAAAAACCTGCAAAATTATCTCCCTTTGTTTTGAAAATATAATCTTTATCAAAAGAACAACAGTTAATTTAATGCATTAAAATTCTATAATGAAGGTATAACAATTATTAATGAAACAGCAACCTGATAACTTAAAAAGTCACTTGTAAAGAAAATTTATGTGTTATACTTTATTTTATTTTATTTATATTTAGTTCAATATTGTTTAAATCATATATTGTTCGTATTGAAAAAAAACACAAAACAAATCAGTCGTCTTTTGGTCAAGTTTTTAACTAGCCATGACAATATCAAGGTAATGGATTTTCTGGAATTGATGTTACTTCAGTAAACCTGCATAAAAAGATCGTCTTCAGACACAGAGAAAACTGACATTATCAAATGTAAACTTTGAATTGAGGTTTGTAATTCAAACATTTTTCTACAGTGGGAAAAGAAATTGACATGGCACAATAGGGCTACATGTTATAGAAAATACCTTTATTGCAGACTGTATGCAAAAGAAGTGACTTTTATAGTGGGTCTCATTGAAGTCTACAAATGTAAGGCCAGGATTTTTTAATTTGTTGGTTTACGGATCCGCCGACCTGATTTTGCCTATTTCCAGAATAAAAATAAAATTGACTTTTCATGCTTTTTCATTCCCGCCGACCCTAACAAATGCATTATCCCTGAAAAATAAATAAATTATCCTTTTTTTATAAAATGAAATGCTTTAATCACTAACAGAATTGATAACACTTTCTGTTGTGAAAAAATGAAACTTCCAGTTTACGTTTCTAAAAATAGATAAATCGATTATTAATGACCTTGTCATGTCGTTTGGACAAATATTTTTGTGGAACAAAACCCTTGTTTAAAACCAATTACACAATTATTTCGTTTCTCTTATTTGTCAACAGTCCGTAAGATGCATCTTCTCATAGAAATAGACTTGTCCAAATGTGGACAGGTGGAAGTTCAGGACATCAAGTTAAAGTACTGAATATTAACAGATCATTTAAAATTTTCTTGTTTCATAGATAATAAAAAAAATTCGTCCATTTGGATAAAAACGGGAATGCGTGACAACAGATTAACCCGATATTTTCGTTTTTTCCAGTGGACGAGTCTATTACGTTTTTGACGCGTGTGTTGAAAATTATTTTCTTACCACGCTTTTACATTTATTTCTTTATCAGTTTTCGTTCTTGAAGATCATTATTCACCAAGTTTTCTGGAATTGATTAAGAGCTATGTGAATTTGTCTTCCTTTATGAAATTTAATTACGTCTTTGTCCGTGCACCCCCTTTTTTACGGGAAATTATTAGGCAATGTCATGCAATTTTTATTACAACTGAGCAATAATATTTCATTAAACTAAAATTTAAGAAATGATGACAAAATAGGATAACAAACATATTATTAGAAAGGTGAAATATATATTTATTTTGCATATCAGTTTTCTGTCTTGAAAGGTATTTTTTTTATTTTTTTCCCGACCGACCGACCCGACTTTTTCATGGAGAAAATCCGTAAACCAACAAATTAAAAAAACGTGGCCTAAGTGTGACGCAGAATTGCTGATTTTTTGTAAGCCTGACATGTGAAAGTCAAATTATTGTGCCATGAAAACAGGAAATGAAGTCTATAGGGACACAGGAAATAACAAAAAATTGAGAATTGCTTACGTACAAATGTACATAGTGTTAGCGGGATACGGTAATCTGACAAAACAGTAAGCGGAATCCTGGATCAAAACCCCATGTTGTGAACTTACTTATTTATAGAATAAACGTCCGAGCGGGTAAAATCATACATGGGCTTCACAACAAGTATTTGTCTCATTAAACAATTACCACAACTTTATACGGCAGTTACGTTTTTATGCAAACAACATGTAGAAATACAATACTTTATTATAATACACAATAAATATACAACACAGTTTATTCACACAGGAATACGCGAATAAATAATAACAAATGAACAACCAACGTTAATGTGTTTGAATTGCCGATCGCGCTATATTAAAAAGGGGAAACTACGATCTATAAATAGGGCAAAGTATATATTTAGAACCTGATGCGGAGATCAGTAAAATACTACAGTGTGTAAATGTATGCTGTTTACCTTTTATAAAATATATATCAAGTCAAATATCAATCTTCTTATTCTTCGTGGTAAATATCAACTTCACTATTCAAAACCATATAAACAATTGCTCGGCGGAAGTTGACGTCAACAATGGGAAAGTGAAAGTACGGGAATAAATATAACGTAACGTCGTGTAAATTGTACTTTCACAACACCCCACAATATGAGACCCCCTTTATAGTAGGTTTCACTGTATCTTGATATTCTGTTTTCTTAGTAACTTACCTTTGCCTCTCTGAGTACACCCTCAGGATCAATTAGATCTTTAGGGATACCTTTCTTAGATAGAGGCAAGTCTTCCAACCATTCAATCATTTTTTTCAATCCTTTTATCTCCCACTTCGTTAAATGAACATTCTTACGTTCTCTTTTCGTTCGTCTGATTTCGATTGATCCTGCCGAACTATTTGAATCCTCGTTCATTTTCAATTTGCTTGCTTTGGAAGTTATTTCTTTTGATACATTTGAAAAATCAATATCACCATGGTGACCAGCAATATCATCTGGTCTCTCGTATATTTCAGTGTCTGCAGAACTACAACTATCAGATGTAGATTTCCGAGGTGATTGTTTCAACTTTATTGCCGATTTTTCATCATCAGCGGAAGGAGATTTTTTCACACTTTGGTGGTCTATTCTAGTGAGTTCTATTTTGATACTTTTTGAAATATTTGAAGTTCCAATTTCAGGTGAATTTTTTGATTCCATTTGTCCATTTTCTTGTGAACATCTTGACGAGGGTCTAGAATCATCTTGACAATCTGGTTTCTCGTCCTCCTGATTCTCAGATGGAAGTTCAATGCACTGCTTCCCTGTCAGACAGCATAAGTATTGAGCCAACACATACCATGCTATTTCCGCATAAAATGGATATCGAAATTTATGAGGCACCTGTAAATAGAAATAAATTTGTCATAATCAGAATCACAGGTATGGTTGCCAAACTTGTTTAAGTACATGGTATAAAAGTATCAATTTAATTTGTCACAACAAATTCAGGTGTTCTTATTTTTGGCATTTGAATCATGTCAGGATATACAAATGACTGCGATTTAAAATGATGGAGGTATTATTTTCCTTATATTTAAATAATAAGAAATCAATCCACACATTTAGGTGGGTCGCGGGATTGCTGATTTTTTGTAAGCGTGACTCGTGAAAGTCAAATTATTGTGTAGTGAAAACGGGAAATGAGGTCTAGTGGGACCCCGGAAATGACAAAAATATGAGAATTGCTTACGTACATAGTGTAAGCGGGATACGGGAATCTGACAAAACAGTGAGCGGGATCCGGGATAAGAACTCCCCAATGAGACCCCCATTTAGTATGTAACCATTATTCACAATAATTGTTTTCATCTATCATCCTGACCTGAACATGACATAATCAGAGGATGTAAGGTGCCTGAATTGATCACTTTTGTTTATTTTGCCAAAATAGCCTTAAAATAAGCTTTTTATCAGTACATAAATCAAAACATAAAACATATATAGCAAGTTTGGTTTCACTTTGTTTAGTGATTCTAGAAAAGATTTTTGAAAATAAGTTTGGTTTCACTTTGTTTAGTGATTCTAGAAAAGATCTTTGAAAATAAGTTTGGTTTCACTTTGTTTAGTGATTCTAGAAAAGATCTTTGAAAATAAGTTTGCTTTCACTTTGTTTAGTGATTCTAGAAATGATCTTGGAAAATCAAACTAATTGGCCTCTATTTTTTTTGCCAGCTAAAGTCAAAGTAACAACATTTGGTAAGTACCTTCGAGGAAACGATTTGTTTTCAATTTACTTTATCTACTATTGAAAAAAAACCTGCCATTTCCTAGAGAGTTTAAATGTCAAATGTGACCTCAGATGGTGCATACCTGCCAACTGTCACTATTGGTGGGAGGATTTCCCCCCATGGAGGCTCCAAAATGGAAATTTTAAAAGAGCAATTGTGTCCACAATTTAAACAAAACAATTAATTTTACAATTGCTATAGACTTCAAAAAGTATGACTATGAGAGCCATCTTGCACGCAAAACCCCCATGGGCATTTTGAAAAGTTTGCAGGTATGGTGGCCATTTGTAATTTCAGATAAAGTAATAAGGAATTAAAAAGGGAGTTAACTTTTAAGCAATTGTTGCAGGATAATCTGAAATGTTTACTGTTATGCTAATTAAAAGTATATATATATATATATCAAACATAAGATCACGTACAATAGTTGATCGATGCTGACTATTGAACTCATAAAAAATCTTGCCGATTCAAACTTTTGATATCAATTTTATTGAACATGTGATACTGTGGATTCAGTTATTTTCGTGCGACCAATTTCGTGGAAAACTTGCAAGTTGGTGGATATTTAATTAAGTGGTTTTGCACAAGTTTGCATACACGCCTATAGGGAATGTGTCATTCGATGAAAATTTAATTTCGTGATTCACTTATACCAACAAAATCCACTAGAAATTACTTACATGTGTTCTGTCCTCAATATCAGACACAGTTAACTGGGTCTCCATGTTGTAATTGTGAAGAAAATTACCTCCAAACACTAGAGAGTCTTCAGGTGTATAAACTCCATGAATCCAACCTAAAAACACATAATAAGTATTATAGGTTATATTGATCTCAAGTTTTATATTTATTTCATTCATACCATTATCAATACGTCAGTAAAATATCTTTATTTCTATAAATATGAATTTTTGACAAATGAGGGAGGAAAACATTAATGTATGTTTCAATCTTTAAAAAATACAAGATGAAGCATGTGTCTAAAGTTTTTAATATTCACTAAGGTTCCAACATCTTGAAGGGCCCCAACATCTAAATGGTCTAGGTAGTGCATCTCATGGCACAGTGGTTTGTCATCAAAAGACAGACACCAATCAGACTTTTCTATGATTGTCAGTATTTAATATTAAGCAAACAATCAATCAATCCTTGCCCAAGTACATGCCTTTCTTTGATAACGGGCCGTCTTTTTCAATCAACATAAACTGAACTCTTTTCAGCTGTTTTTATTCAAAACAGAAATCCATTGTGAAATATCTTGAAACAAATGATTATCAAACTCTTTCTTTCTTTTACAAAATCTATATTCTTTTTCTAAAGCTCTATTGTGTTACTTGCAATAAATTGTGTACCACTTAAACCATTAACTGAAATACACATATAGTTTCAGTTTCCGTGGTAACTACTTACCTGATGGTATGATGAAAGTGTACCCAGCATGCAATGTAATTCTTTCACATCCCTCAACCTTGTCTGCCAAGAAAATGTCACCTTGTTTCCCTGACAACACCCAGGTTAAGTAGATTTCCATGTTTTTTGGTGTTGGTGGAATTAACCAAAATACCTGAAAACAGAAACAATTTAAATCCACTTTGTATGTACATGTGCTGTTTATTTCTTTTTAATGTGGATATAACTGCATTTTATTTCTTTTATTTCATTTCTGTACATGTGTGTTGCATATCAAAAGTTCAAAATTGTGATGAAAATCTTCACATAAAAATCAAAGGCTATCATTTGACATTTTGAACTACATTGTATTTTATATTAAACTAAGCAATGGAACAAATTTAAACAAAAGTTTTTAACTAGAGTTATTCCTCTTTGTCAACAACAGTTAGATTCATCATTGCAACTTTGATATGAAATCTTCAATACAAGAAATAGATTTTTTTGTTAAATATGGTTATTTTAAAAAAAATTACATCATTTCATATCTTTACTTCACTGCAACTCTGTTAGTAATTAGGGTAAAGATAAGGTCTGGAATATAGGTTAATATAGCTGTGTCAATAGGGTAAAGATAAGGTCTGGAATATAGGTTAATATAGCTGTGTCAATAGGGTAAAGATAAGATATGGAATATAGGTTAATATAGCTGTGTCAATAGGGTTAATATAGCTGTGTCAATAGGGTTAATATAGCTGTGTCAATAGGGTTAATATAGCTGTGTCATTAGGGTAAAAATAAGGTCTGGAATATAGGTTAATATATCTGTGTCAATAGGTTAATATAGCTGTGTCAATAGGGTTAATATAGCTGTGTCAATAGGGTTAATATAGCTGTGTCATTAGGGTAAAGATAAGGTCTGGAATATAGGTTAATATAGCTGTGTCAATAGGGTAAAGATAAGGTCTGGAATATAGGTTAATATAGCTGTGTCAATAAGTTAATATAGCTGTGTCAATAGGGTTAATATAGCTGTGTCATAATGTCATTAGGGTAGAGATAAGGTCTGGAATATAGGTTAATATAGCTGTGTCAATAGGGTAAAGATAAGGTCTGGAATATAGGTTAATATAGCTGTGTCAATAGGGTTAATATAGCTGTGTCAATAGGGTAAAGACAAAGTCTGGAATATAGGTTAATATAGCTGTGTCAATAGGGTTAATATAGCTGTGTCAATAGGGTTAATATAGCTGTGTCAATAGGTTAATATAGCTGTGTCAATAGGGTTAATAAAGCTGTGTCAATAGGGTTAATACAGCTGTGTCAATAGGGTAAAGATAAGGTCTGGAATATAGGTTAATATAGCTGTGTCAATAGGTTATTATAGCTGTGTCAATAGGGTTAATATAGCTGTGTCAATAGGGTTAATATAGCTGTGTCAATGGGTTAATATAGCTGTGTCAATAGGGTTAATATAGCTGTGTCAATAGGGTTAATATAGCTGTGTCAATAGGGTTAATATAGCTGTGTCAATAGGGTTAATATAGCTGTGTCAATAGGGTTAATATAGCTGTGTAAAGAGGGTTAATATAGCTGTGTCAATAGGGTTAATATAGCTGTGTCAATAGGGTTAATATAGCTGTGTCAATAGGGTTTTAAGTGCAATAGTGCATACTTGATTCAAAATAAATTTAGAAAAACAAATCAAAGAGTTCAACTAAACATAAATATTCAACTGGTGATCAAACAGCACATTAATTCATTTATGTGTGCAGCACACGAGTTAATTATTAGTATTGTTCAGTCTCACATAGAACATTTTTTTTCTATATTCGATTTCTTGGATTAGTAATTCTTTTTATAACCCTGATCATAGGCTTTCAAGTGAAAATAGACTTTTTTAATTCACAATATTATAAATATAATGGGATTTTGATAAAGCATAACATTGGTACCTATTAAACGTTTAAACCCACTGCATTTGTTTGCATCGGTCCCAAGTCAGTAATCTGGTGTTCAGTAGTTGTTGTGTGTTAATGTGGTTCATAAGTGTTTCTCATTTTTTGTGTAGATTAGACCGTTGGTTTTCCTGTTTGAATGGTTTTACACATCATTTTGGGGCCCTTTATAACTTGCTGTTTAGTGTGAACCAAGGTTCCATATGAAGACCGTACATTGACCTAGATTGATTTACTTTTACAAATTGTGACTCGGATTGAGAGTTGTCTCATTGGCACTCATACCACATCTTCTTAGGTCTATATTACTAGCACTTACTTTTTTCCCGTGTAGTATATGATACCATACAGATGTACCACCAAAATCTACATGGAAATCTGTATAACATCCCTTCACACTCATTAAACAATACCTAAAAAATATTAATATATATAATATAAAATGTTGTCACAGACGTATGTCCCACCTTGTTATTTTAATATTGCAAATGTTGAAATTAAAATAGCAATACTTTAACATGTAAGTTTTGTGAATAATCAAAGTCGATAAACCATGACTGAAGGTACATGGCTACACAATCTTCATGGAAATGAGATATGCCAATGCCAATACAACTGCATACCAAAAACCATTGACTTATTGTAAGCTGTTTCATTTAACCAACCCTAAACACAAACTTGTTTACTATGTAAAAGTGTCAGTCAATTAACAATGATGAGGGTTGGGGCTATATGATCCCCAGGCCATAAAAAAGAATAGGTTTGTTTGCCTAAACCCTACCTACCCAGAAAAAAGCTTTCTACTCAAATTTTATTGTCCTGATTTAAAGAAGTTTTTTTTTTAATCAGATAGGCATGAAGACTAATAAACATCCGATACTTCAATTTCTTTAAAAAAAAAAAATGCCTACCTACCTACCCACTGTCTCAACCTTGAGTAGGGTTTGGGCAAACCAAAATATTTTTGATTGTGGCCCCATGGAAATGATACTTGCAAATGCCAAAAAAATTTGCATACCAAATATCATTCACTTAACATTAGCATTTCATTTTAAACTAATCTAATCAAAAACTAATACATGAAAAAACTAAGCAAAAGTTTCAAAGTCAATAGACCATGACTTAGAGGGCAGGGCCAAATATTAGTCATGGAACTAAGATGTGCTAATGCTTATGCAACTGTATACTAATCAGCATTGGCCTACCACTAATGGTTCCCATTGAAATGACCTAATCACAAACTTATACATGTACTTTGACCTATAATGGTTTACTTTTATAAATTGTAACTTGGATGGAGAGGTGTCTCATATGCACTCATTCCACATCTTCTTATATCTATGATAAAATATACTAAACTCTTAGGAAAATTCAAAACATAATGTCCCTAATGATAATCAAATGGCAAAATCAAAAGCTCTTGACAATAAGAGTGCACACACTGAAATGTCTCGCCTTTTACTAATCATTGATATTATGTTGATAGTCCTCAATATAAAGCTTTATGACAACTGTCACATAAACTTAACATTAACAAAGAAAACTAAACATTGACCAATGAACCATGAAAATGAGGTCAAGGTCAGATGAACCATGCCAGGCAGGCATGTACAGCTAACAATTCTTCCTTACAACAAATATAAATGACCAATTGCTTATAGTTTAAGAAAAAAAAAGACTAAAACACAAAAACTTTACACTGAGCAATGGACGGCGAAAATGAGGTCTAGGTCAAATAAAACCTGCATGACTGACAAAGATCATAAAATATTTCCATACACCAAATATAGTTGATCTATTGCATATAGTATAAAAAAAACAGACCAAAACACAAAAACTTAACTATAACCACTGAACCATGAAAATGAGATCAAGGTCAGATGACACCTGTCAGTTGAACATGTTCACCTTACAGTCCTTCAATACACTGAATATACTAGACCTATTGCTTATAGTATCTGAGGTATGGACATGACCACTAAAACTTAACCTTGTTCACTGATCCATGAAATGAGGTCGAGGTACTGTCTGACGAGATGAGAACTTTACAAGGTACGCACATACCAAATATAGTTGCCCTATTACTTATAATAAGAGAGAATTTAACATTACAAAAAATCTTAACTTTTTTTTCAAGTAGTCAATGAACCATGAAAATGAGGTTAAAGACATTTGACATGTGACTGACGGAAACTTCATAACATGAGGCATCCATATACAAAGTATGAAGCATCCAGGTCTTCCACCTTCTAAAATATGAAGCTGCTGCCAGATCACTAATCCTCCTATGTCGAGCTTTCTGTGACAAAAATCAGACTCGACAAAAACAATTGTAACTTTCTTGAGTCGTACATAGTAGGTATCACAAGAAACAAATGTCGGTCCACATGCCCATTTTTTCGGTAATAGAAAACTTATTTTTTTTAATGCTAGAAATCCCACTTCTCTTTTTGTCGCTAAAAACAATTGTTATGCATTCTAACAGAGCAGCTAGTCTAGCCATTGATCAGAACACTAGATGAATTAACCACAGGCATTTGTCTTAGAATTTTTTTTCCCTATATACCGAAACTATTTTTCTGAGACGAGTGCCTGTGGAAGTAATGTCATATACTAAAATCTTGATGGTAGAAAAGTTGCCTAAGATTTAAACCTACTTTTGAACTTTTGGGTATTTCATCTTGTCAATTATGTTAGTGGATTCTGTCTGACAATCTTTGTAGTGTCTTGGCCATACTGTGTCCACCCAATCCACTTGTCTGACCTACAAAGAAAAAAACAAACAACTTTAGTTGATCCATACATCAAGCAATATGGTATACTCTAACCAGTACAGTGATGGATCCATTTGAATGGGGTAATATAGTTGAACCCCCCCCCCTTTTTTCAAATGGCTGGATGTGCCCCTGAAGGAGCTAAACCCTTTACAATGACCATAAAATACCTTTTAACTATATAGTCATGTAACTTAATCACTGATATTTCAGGTGCAGTCACTGAATCTTGAAAATGAGGCAATGACAATGGACAAATGAAAGACAGAATCTTTGTAAAATACGGAATATGCATACAAGGTATGCATACCTGTCAACCTGTGACGATGAAAATGCAGGTCATGACCTGCATTGAAGAATCAAATCTCGGGTCATAACGCGTACAAACTTTTTCGAGCTGAATTTCAGTATTTATGGTACATTTTCTTATAATGTATATCAAAGATACCAAAACATCAATGCATGTTCACTTTGTAAAGTCATTTTAAATCTTATTAAATATTATTTCATTGCACTTTTAAAGATTTTTATAAATTTTTGTAACTCAGTCTTATGTGCTTTACTTTTTGAGAAAAAATACTACAATCATCAAACACTAGAATTTAATGTACTTCTTATATGTTTGAGACTATTGACTATGTAGCCTTTAACCATAATCTTTTACATTTAACAAAGAAATTAGACTATGATAAAATATAGTAATACAGTTTAAGGAAGTATAAACATAAAAAATATTTTTCAACTTTTTTTAAAAAAATTGTATATTGAAGGTATTAAAATAATGAAAAGTTATTTTTTAATATGTATTTGAATTTTATATTTTTATGATTTAATCTTTTTCACCCATAAAACGTAAATATAAGGAATAATTTTGAATGGTGACAAATAAGGGGAAGTAACTCTAGTTCAGTTTGTAAACCAATGGTGCAATTTATTTACGACCTAAAGCTAAGGTAATTGGTGTTAATTAACAGTGTGTTTGACACCAAAGCTGTCAAGTGAAGCCATGCACTTAATGGGTCACTTAATTTGACAGTTTACATAGCTAGATGAACTTCCTGTTCATGGAAGAATTACGAATTTGCGGGTATTTCAAAGGAATATTACTTATGAAATCAATCTCAAGGCTAAGAAATACGGGTGAAATCGGGTCATTTTCGGAATTCCCGGGTTATTTCAATGACCCGGCGGGTGTTCCGGGTGATCCCTCAAAATTGAGAAAATCTCGGGTCACACCCGCAGAATACGGGTCAGTTGACAGGTATGGGTATGAAGAATCTAGGTCTTCTACATTTTGAAATATTTAGCTTTATACAATTTACTAATAGTTTATGCCGACTCCAGATATTAATCCCTTTGTTTCACATACAACAACTTTTGTGGCAGGCAGGGCAACAATTTTAACTATTATGTTTTCTATTATTTTGTTTCTATTATTTTCAGGTACATGTTACCATGGTTACTGGTGGGTTTTGTTTAAAGATTAGTAAAGTCAATAGATTAGACATTAGACTTTGTGTGGAAGCCAAATATAGTAATTTAACAAAAAAATTATTTAGTTTTATTAGTGAGGCTCATTGAATTATTTATTGACAGGATGATTCCTAAACTGAAACAATTGTTATTGTATAGAAAACATTGTTTCTACATATAGACAAAGGTTTAAATTATAGCAAAATCACACTATAATACAAAATAGCAAATATTTTGTCAACCTACAGATAAGATGAGAAACAAAATATATCCAGATTCTTCAAAAAGAATATTTCTGTATTAAATACTATTTACAAGGGCGGATCCATCCATTTTAAAAAGGGGGGGGGGGGCGGGGTTCCCAACCCACGATAAAGGGGGGTTCCAACCACATGTCCCCATTCAAATGCAATGATCATCAAAAAAAAAGGGGGAGTTCCAACCCCCAGACCCCCCCCCCCCTGGATCCGCCAATGATTTAGAAACATCTGTTAGTATAATAGCCCCAGTTAACATACACCATTTTTCTCTATTAGAAAATTTAAATCCTGTAAATGTCTTTATGACAAAAAAATATTTTGAACTTTTATAATTTGGGTCAATTATTTTCTATGTCATTTAAATATTTAATAATAAGCTGAATCAGGTATAGACATGTCCTAAATAACTTCCTGGTTGGTTGACATTGAAGAAATGGTGATAGAGAACTAAACTTTTGTCATAACAAAATCAACAGGTATTTGGTTAAATTATTAGTTATTTTATTTAATGACTAGGTATAAAATGCAGAGTAATGTGTATGTAACCTATGTCCATACATTGTAAAAAATATGTCTTATTGTTCAGAGGAGTAAGTTGGGTAAGGTCCTAAAATGGCCCCCTTTTTTAGCGTAAATTTCATGTTAGGATTTATTGAGCAATATCACAATAAATTAAAGCTAATACAGTGATAAGTAGGAAATAAACCATTTTGTTGAAAAATCATATTCCTGCGTTTTATGATGACGTCACAAGTTGTACATGTACTAATATTATATTTCCACGAAAAAATCATTGGAAATAGGCAAATTTCCTTAGATTATTGGACAGGAAACATAGAGATCATACATTCGTTCATTGTTATGTCCATAAATCAGTGTGTTAGTTTTCTCCTTTGAATTTTTTTACATTGGTCATTTCTGGCCAAGTATCACCATCCATTCACCATTAACTATTTGGACCTTGACAATAAAGCAATATAACTTTTATCTTTGAAATTTTCAGGTCATGGCATCCAGTAAACCTATTCCATGTGGACCTTGTATAGAAGGAAAAGTAAACACTAAAGCTGATATCTGGTGTTACAACTGTGATGAAGGATTATGCTCAACATGTTCTGGTCATCACAAAAGATCTAAGTTGTCACGTGATCATAAGATTATTGATATCAAAAATTATAAACCATCTGTCCAAGCTATTAGAACAGAATGTGACAAACATGGTCAACAGCTTAACTTGTATTGTCCCAGTCATTTAATGCCTTGCTGTGATCAATGTATTTCCAAAAGTCATTCAAAGTGTACCGGAATAAAAAGTTTAGCTAGCGTTGTGGAGAAAACCAAGATTGAAAAATCTAAAGAATCTGCAAAGAAAGAAATTAACTCCATCTTACAACTCTTAGGTAAAATTGTAAATAACAAATCACAAAACATTAAAAGAGGAGAACAAGAATATGAAAGCATTAAAGAATTCATTGTGAAAATACGCAATGAAATAGATAAACATTTAATCCACCTAGAGAAGAAGATATGCCAAGAGGCAGATACCATCTTGAATGAAGAAAAATCAAAAGCCACAGATTTAATTGCTGAAATTGGAGAAAAACAGAAAAACTTAAAGAAAATGCAAGACCAGTTACATACAGTCATACCCCATGCCTCAAAACTCCAATCATTTCTAGGTGTACATCAGATTGAACAACAAGTACATCAATGTCAACGATACATAGATAATCTGGACAAAGACGACAGGGCAAAAGATTTTACCATCAAAATGGAGAAAAATAATGAAGTAGAAAAGATAATAAAAAAGTTAGGATCCTTAGGAGAATTAACTGTTGTTAAAACAGATATGGATTAGAAGAAAGAGACAGGTGTGAGAAGGGAAGCACAAGTAGAATCACAAGAACAATCAAACATAAACAACATGACCATCAACATTGAGAAAAAGATAAAGATCAATATTAGGCAGGCCATAAACGACATGATTTGTCTGATGGATGGAAGACTTATAATAGTCCAATGGGATGACAAAGTTAACCTACTTACTCCTGATGGCAAACTACAGAAACAATTACCTATACCTGGTAAAGCTTTTAGTGTTACACAGATCAATCAGGACACTATTGCCGTAACTTATCCTAATGTGAAAGCCATTAAGATTTTTAATATGGAGAAAGAAACAGTAACCAAAGTTATCACATTAGACAAACAATGCAGGGGATTATCATCATCAGATAATTCTCTTGTTGTAGGTTTGATTGATAATGAAATCCGTATTATAGACTGGGAAGGAAATACACTGAAGTCAATACAAGTTAAGAGTGAATCAGACCTGGATTACCTTGTTTATATTAATGACAGGGTAATCTATAGTGACTATGATGGTGAAGCAGTATACTGTGTTGATCAATCAGGTAAACAGATCTGGCAATATAAACAGGATTTATCAGGACCATATGGACTTTGTACAGATACTTATGGTAACATTATTGTAGCAGATGAGGGATCTCATAGAATAATAGTTATATCAAAAGATGGAAAGGAGAGTAAAGTACTGCTTAGTGATGGATTGGAGTATCCTAAATATATTTGTTTGAAAAAAAATGAGTCTTCAGGTTTTATTTGTGATAGCAGTGGCAAAAACTTGACAAAATTCAATTTGTCTTCTGGATAAAATTTATATTAAGAAATCAAATGATTTTACCTGACATTGATACATGTACAACAATAAGTAAATTGTATATATTTTTATTAAATATTACACAGAATCAGTAAAATTAGTTGAGTCTGTCATCAGTTATTTTTGATCATATCCTGTGTTAAGATCTTACCATTATTTTGAAAATCTAAAATACTGAGGTCCAATTTGTTAGCCACCATGATGTTAAATTAGAGAATCAAAGGATTCAATGTTAAATATGAATAATATCTATAGGACAATGGCGTTGACAATAACACCACTCAGGTCCTATTATTTTCCTCATTTCACCACTGGTTGGAAAATTGACCCAGGTTCAAATTTTAGGGAGTTCAATTTTCTAATGTCACCAATACCAATAGTAAACATGGTACATGTTGCATGAAGTTTCCACCTGTAGTAATACAAGAGTGCACACACTGAAATGTCTCGCCTTCTATACTAATCATTGATATTATGTTGATAGTCCTAAGTATAAAGCTAAGCTTTATTACATGTTGCATCAAGTTTCCAGCTATAGTAAGAAAACCAGGATGAGTTCAAACAGAAATAGTTTGACACCTTTCTGACACATGTTTCAATTGAATTCCTGACTGAATACATACAAATCTAGGCTAAAACACACTAGTACTTTTCTTGTCCTTGAGGTTTAAAAAAGTTTGCACATCCTGAAATGTCTTATTAAAATAAGGACATCTGGTATGATTTCCAATGAGACAATTATAATTCAAAGTTGCCTGCTTTTTCTTGAATCAGGCCACACTTAAAAATATTTGGTTTGCCCAAACCCTACCCAAAGGTTGAGACAGTAGGTAGGTAGGTAGGCATTTTCTTTTTTTCCCCACAAAACGATATTTTATATATTTGATGTTTATTAGTCTTTGTGCCTATCTGATTAAAAAAAAACTTATTCAAATCAGGAAAATAAAAGATTTTGAGTAGGCAGCTTTTTTTCTAGGTAAGTAGGGTTAGGGCAAACAAACCTATTCTTTTTTATGGCCTCAGTCAAGTGAAAATGAGGGGTGACGATAAAGTGAACCCTGCCATACAGACATACCTTACAAACATTCCATTCAAAACATATATTTGACTATTGCTTAATGTACCTGGAAAACAACAAAACCATGACGTAATCATTGAGCATTGAAAATGAGGTCAAGGTCATAAGAACTCTGCCAGACAGACATGTAGATTTAATAATTCTATACACCAAATATAGTTGAACAATTGCTAAATGTACCTGATAAACAGAAAAATGAAAAAAAATAAAAAGTAACAATGACAAATGAACCATGAAAAGTAGGTCAAGGTCACATGAACCCTGCAAGACAAAGATTTACACTTTGCAAATGTTGTATACACAAGATATGGTTTACCTAATGCTTATAGTATCTGATTAACTGACAAAACAATGACAAGAGGCTGTCACAACGACAGCAAACCGGATTTATTATTATTTATTTGTGTCCTGGCAATATCACAAGAACCATTACTGATGAATGGTGAAAGTGAAAATCGTCAATATCAAATTTGACCTCCATTTTATCATCAGTATCAACATCTTAAAATTTGAAAAGCTTAGATTGAATGGTTCATGAGTAAATGCAACAACGTGAATGGAAACGCCATTTCACAATCTTTCAAGAACCATAACTCCTGAACGGTAAAAGTCAAAATCGTCATTATTGTAGTTGACCTCTAATTTGCCATCAGTAACAACATATAAAAATTTCAAAAGCTTTGGTTGAATGGTTCATGAGAAAATGCACGGACACGACTGGAAACAGCATTTTTCAATCTTTCAAGAACCATAACTCCTGAACGGTAAAAGTCAAAATCGTCATTATTGAACTTGACCTCTATTTGGTCATCAGTAACAACATATTAAAATTTGGGAAGCTTTGGTAAAACAGTTCATGCGTAAATGCACGGACACGACTGGAAACACCATTTTTCAATCTTTCAAGAACCATAACTCCTGAACGGTCAAAGTCAAAATCATCATTATTGAACTTGACCTCCATTTTGTCATTATTAACAACATATTAAAATTTGGGAAGCTTAGGTAGAACAGTTCATGCGTAAATGCACTGACACGACTGGAAACTCCATATTTCAATCTTTCAAGAACCATAACTCCTAAACGGTAAAAGTCAAAATAACCATTATTGATCTTGACCTCCATTTTGTCATCAGTAACAACATATTAAAATTTGGGAAGCTTAGGTAGAACAGTTCATGCGTAAATGCACTGACACGACTGGAAACTCCATATTTCAATCTTTCAAGAACCATAACTCCTAAACGGTAAAAGTCAAAATCACCATTATTGATCTTGACCTCCATTTTGTCATCAGTAACAACATATTAAAATTTGGGAAGCTTAGGTAGAACAGTTCATGCATAAATGCACGGACACGACTGGAAACTCCATTTTTCAATCTTTCAAGAACCATAACTCCTGAACGGTAAAAGTCAAAATCGTCATTATTGAACTTGACCTTCATTTAGTTGTCAGTAACAACATATTAAAATTTTAAAAGCTTTGGTTGAACGGTTCATGAGTTAATGCACGGACAACATTTGATTGAAGCCCACCCGCCCGTCGTACATCCCTAAATCAATAACTGACATTTTTGTCACAAAAATCCGGTTAAAAACTGAAAATTGACCAATGATCCATGAAAACAAGGTCAAGGTCAGATGAACCCTGCCATACAGACGAGCAGAAATTTAAAAAAAAAATCATACACCAAATATAGATGAACAATTGCTTAATGCATCTGATAAACTGGGGAAAAAAACATGAAAAAAGTAACATGGACCACTGAACAATAAAAATGAGGTCAAGGTCATATGAAACCTGCCAGACATACATGTACATGTTACAATAATTCCATTGCTTAAAGTACACTAGAAAAAGACCAAACCACAAACACTTAACATTGTTCAAAGATCCATGAAATAAAGGTTTTAAAAGGACAGATAAAACCAGTGTGTTAGACATTTTGCACATTCAGCTGACATTACAATCTGTCTATATGCAAACTATATTTAACCTATTGCCTATAGTATCTGAAATTCGCATCACAAAAAAATATGATATTTTTTCAAGCCATTACTGAACCATGAAAATGAGATCAAGGGCAATAGACAAATGACAGACAGGAACTTTGTAAAATAAGATATCTGCATACAAGGTATGAAGCATCTATGTCTTATACCATCTGAAATATAAAGCTTTATACAAAAAGTTCAAGCCATCAAATCCACTACAGGATTGTTAGCCCTACGTCTTGCAGTTGCAAGGCAGACAAAATAATAGCTACATATTCAGTTAAATATAGACTTTAATGTAACTGACTTTTAAGAGGGTGGTAAAGGGTTAGTTTCGTGCAACGTGTTTTATCATTTTTATTTCATGTGCAGCTGTGAAAAAAGTTCGTTATTCACCCTATTTCGTGAAATCGGTAAAAAGATCGACGTGCAAGAAATTTTTAATTGTTCTTTCATCGTGAAATGGCAATTTTATTTCGAGTTCTTCCGTGCAGATACCCCCCTTTATGCCCCTCTTTTAACTTACCAAAGCTGGTGATTCCACATAGTTCTCTAACTTGGTGTGACTAAATTCTAAACTGATGACATTTAATAACCTTGACCTTTCAGTATTCTCATAATACTGGACCCAGTCTCTCATGGACATCTCAATCCCTTTCTGAGTATTAACATCCATAACATCAAGCATCCGCCGACTCCCTGCAAAGAAATATAATAATCAGTAGTTACAAAATGTGCCAATTTAGGGACGACATCAAAAGTTCAATGAAGGATAAAAAACTTAATTTACATAGTTTTTTCACTGCCCCCCCCCCCCCTCCTCTTAACTTAATTTGGGAAAAATTGATTGACCAATAGGGATATATGTAAAATCGATTTTAGATTAACAAAACTTGCAGCAATGTTGACCCCCCCCCCACCCCCAAACTATTTGATTTAAGTGTTTTATTCTACATCGATCTTTTGATGTCGTCCCTTAGATATATCCTGTATTAAAGGAGTAGGTCCGGTAAGGCCCAGTTTTGGCCTCAAATTTCAAGTTCATCTGAAAAAAGATTTTGGACACTTTTTTTACACTTATGGGGAATACAATACAGTAGCAGGGGTCAATAATAACATTCTCAATGCTGTTCGTGATGTTTTTGCGATGTTGGTAACCAGAACGTTGTAATTTCCCGTGTTTCTAATAAGAACGTTAACATTTCCCGACGTCACTTTAAAAGAAGTCATTAATTTCGGTTGCGCGAATTTCAAAAAAGTACCTGCTAAAAAAGTGGCCATGCCATTTCTAAAAGATGGAGAAATCCGCCAAAAAGCAGTGAGATTAAAGGAAATACTTGAGATGTACAAAAATAAATCAAATACAATTTTGCATGACGAAATTGAAGAAATGGTGATAGACACAGAAGAGAGTACTGACAGTATAACATTACTATTTGTTGCTTAAACTATAACATGCTGAAAAACATTTTACCAATAACACAATTCAGAACAAAACGACATGCAATAGCTAATTATGAGTATTGGTAGGTGCTTAACGTCCAGTGGCAAATATTTAATTGTACATTTATAATATCCAAATGTTATTTTAATGAAACTTAAAGAAATGAGAAAAAATTAACAAAATCTATGGTGTGTAGGGTGTTTTCATTTATTGACAATGAATTTGAAGTAAATAATACTATCTTGAATTGAAAAACATCAGAATCAAAATAGTTAACTTTGTGTCTTTTTTTTCTTTTCTTGTTTAGCATTTGGCAGCCTCCAAATATTACGGAGAATTGTCATTGTAAGGCCAAATTTAACAGACTATCAATGAAATAACAAAACCGACTACATGTGCGAGACCCTCATTGGTAGACAAGGTCGTATAACACCCCTATTCGTAAATAAAATAATGAATAAAGAGAGTGTCTCATCCTGTTCTGGACTCGAAATTGGTACATAAAAAAAAATTGCTGATTTTAATTGATATTTTGAAAACATATAATATTGTATGTGTATGTAGAAAAACTGTCAATAACAGTCCGTTAAAAAATTTCAAAAAAATATATATTGGTGTCGTTTTTGGTTTGAATTTAAGCAAAATATTACCAATAGATGCAGAATTGTCACACGTTAGTTTGTTTAATTGGTTGTATTCTTTTTGTATATGAAACTAGATGTTATAGACCATTGATACATCTATGAATAGAATAAAACAAGAAAACACCCGTTCACATGCTGTTAAAAGGGCTTGTAATGAAACGCTGTCTTTTGGTATTTTTCATCATATTTGTATTTTGTTCATTGTTTTGTACTTAAATCAGGCCGGTAGTTTCCCGTTTAAGTTGTTTTGCATTTGTCATGTAGGGGCCTTTCATAGCTTACTATGTGGTATTGGTTTTACTCATTGTTGAAGGCCGGCCGATGTCCTATAGTCGTTTAGCCATTTGGTCTCTGATTGAGATTTGCCTCATTGGTAATCATACCACGTCTTCTTAATTGTATAAGCATGTCCCTATTGTACTTCAGTGTATAGAGAGACAAGAGTGCACACACTGAAATGTCTCGCCTTCTTTACTAATCATTGATTATGTTGATACTTCTAAATATAAAGCTTTATTGACTGTCACATAAACTTAACATTAACCAAGAAAACTAAACATTGATCAATGAACCATGAAAATGAGGTGAAGGTCAGATGAACCATATACCAGGCAGACATGTACAGCTAACAATGCTTTTATACAACAACTATAGTTGACCTATTGCTTATAGTTTAAGAAAATAGACCAAACACAAAAACCTAACACTGAGCAATGAACCGTGAAAACCAGGTCAAGGTCATATAAAACCTGCACGACTGACATATAGATCATAAAATATTTCCATACACCAAATATAGTTAATCTATGACATATGGTATTAGATAAAGACCAAAACTCAAAAACTTAACTTTGACCACTGAACCATGAAAACGAGGTCAAGGTCAGATGACATCTGCCCGCTAGACATGTACACCTTACAATCATTCCATACAACAAATATAGTAAAGCTATTGCATAAAGGTAGGAGAAAAACAGACCAAAACACAAAAACTTAACTATAACCACTGAACCATGAAAATGAGGTCAAGGTCAGATGACACCTGCCAGTTGGACATGTACACCTTACAGTCCTTCCATACACTGAATATACTAGACCTATTGCTTATAATATCTGAGATATGGACTTGACCACCAAAACTTAACCTTGTTCACTGATCCATGAAATGAGGTCGAGGTCAAGTGAAAACTGTCTGACGGGCATGAGGACCTTGCAAGGTATGCACATACTAAATATAGTTATCCTATTACTTATAGAAAGAGAGAATTAAACATTACAAAAAATCTGAACTTTTTTTTCAAGTGGGTACTGAACCATGAAAATGAGGTCAAGGACAATGGACATGTGACTGACGGAAACTTCGTAACATAAGGCATCTATATACAAAATATAAAGCATCCAGGTCATCCACCTTCTAAAATATATAGGTTTTAAGAAGTGAGCTAACACCGCCGCCGCTGCCGGATCACTATCCCTATGTCGAGCTTTCTGCAACAAAAGTTGCAGGCTCGACAATAAAAATTGAAGTATCGGCAAATGTACACTAATTGCAGACAGACAGATCAGAAAGTGTACACACGTTAAAACTTGTCATATAGTTAGACGATAGGACAGACGAACAAAGTGTTTTCAATATAGCTCTACTTCTAGACAAACAAGTACGCCAATATCCATACGTATACGCCGTAAAAAAGGTTATGTAACTTATTTATTGATAAAGACCTTGTTCAATATTATTCTCTTATAACGTCTGCTGTACTTCCTATGAAATATTATATTACAACTTCATTTTCTGTCGATTGAGGCAATAATGGCAAGAGTTAAATTGCACAAAACGGCTCTTTTTATAAAACAAGAAGTACTGCTTATAATTTAAATTTGAAAGATGATTATCTTTTGAAAATAAAAAAAAAATAAAAGTACGTCGGGACCTTTTCAAGTTGACTATATGGTATCGGTTTTGTCATTGTTGAAGGTTATAATGTTGTCAATTTATGGTATCGCCTCACTTAATTTATAGTTGGTTCACATTTTTTCATGTCAATAATGTTGTCTATCCTCTTCAGTACATGAAGTAATTTAGAACTAACGTCGGACGGAGATGCACCTTTATACTAATATCAGATTTTCTTTTTTGCTGTACATCTGACAAAGCAATCTGCTAAAATTCTTTTTTATAGTCTTTTTTTTTATTATGAAAAGGTTCCTGTCCAAATTTCGTTTCATAAATGTTTAGCAAAAATGTTTTTCCATTTTATGATTAACCATCTTATAAGTTTTTATGATAAGTATCAACGCTTTGAAAAACACCTGGATATACTTGACAGCGAACTTGTGTACGGCGGGAATGATTACACAACGTTGTTGCGATTAAAACTTAATTTAACGTAATTTAGCGCCATACTGACAGACATTGTAAAAAATTAAGGTATATGGCTTTTATTGAAAAAACAAGCACATGGACCCCAATATTTTTCTTTTGCAATCAATCAAGTACTATCAAATTTTTTCTGCACTCCCGAAAAAGACGCAAAAATATGGTCATTTTTTTATTTCGGATATAGCAATCTAAATCCAGAACATGATGATTTGGTTTAACCTTGAAGTTATTTCAGCATGTTGATGCCATGGATAAAGGGAATATTTTACAAAAAAACCGGTTAAGTTATAACTTTTCGTTCAAAAGTATTGTTACTTTCTTTAAAAGTCATAATTAATGAAATTTCAGGGATTTTCTTCCAAATATGCAAATTTCGAACCAAATTATCTCAAAAAGTAAGTCATGAAGGTACTTTTTTCTTTGCATATTTGAAAAGTACACATTGAAATTGACCTTGTATCAAAATTTTAAGAAAAAATCAACGAGGGATCTCTACTGTATCGTATGCCCTAAATGTCTATTTCAATTGCTTCAATCATTTTTTGTGAAAGATTTTAACTGATTCATTCATTAAAAATGCTACGATTCTACCTTACATGTGAAAAATCTATCAAATATGCTAAAAAATGTCACTTTTCATATGGTTTTTGTCAAAAATGAAAGTGGCGGCATCCGTATTCATCCTCGACCTCTATATATCTGATGTATTATTATTAAACACAACTTACATTTCAATATCAAGAATGAACATGAATGCGGCCACTTTCATTTAAGACAGAAACCGTCTGAAATCTAACTAAATTGCTGAAATTGTGAAGATTTCAGTAATTTAGCATGACTTAGTGATGTAAGTACTCAATATATGTACATTGTAATGACAAAATCAGCCCATATTTATGTAGCAGAGGCCTTATACCTTCCAAAAAAAACCTAAAAGTTTACATTTAAACAATCTTGTAAAACTGCTATATTTTGGGGCCAAAAGGAGGTCTTACTGAACCTACTCCTTTTTATACAGGTGGTCCGAGACCACAGTTATTTCATAGTACATTTCTTTTAGACAATAATGAAAATTCAAAAAATCCCACCTGCACTTTCTCAATAATATTTTTACAGTGTGTTGTACTACTTTTGGGACAAATTATATCAAAATAATAGAAAACTTCATTAGCTTGAACTAAAAATATGGACAATTTTATGTTAATGACGTCTTAAAATCTTTTGACAAGTAACACACTGTCCACACTAAAGACTATATTTGTGGACAACGAAAATCAAAGTACGATAACTGTGTTGTCAGACCACGATAACTGTGTTGTCAGACCAGGCAAACATATAACTTTGGTTTTTAATGTATAAAATTGATTGCACAGACATGACAGATGTTGTGTAAAATCTCTGACTGATGTAATCCAATATTAAAATTCTTTATCCCTTCTCCTGTTTTAATGCAATGGCTCTATCCAGTCAGGGGACTTACTTAAATGAGTGATTTTCTAAATAACTGATTCAAGTAACATTATATTCATCAAGGTTGGAAGTAAGGGTTGTCTTTCTTTAATAATCACTTATTTTTAAAAGTAGTACAATTTTATCACTAGACTAAGTGATTTAATTTTATTGTAGTTTTAAACATAGAATACTAATTATCCAGGGACTAATTATGTATCTAAAACTATCAGAACCATCATCTGTGTTGTCTAGGATGATCAGGTCATTTCAGGTGATGACCTTGTATTGAATCTAGGATAATGACATAAAAATCACTTGTTTAAAGTAATCTGAAATGAGACTGTTATTATAGCATTTTATCCACTAAAATAGAATTTGCAGCTAAATTATTGCACCAAAGGCATAAACCTTTCTACTTAAAAAGAAGCAAAAAGTTCATTTTTTTCAATTATACTAATGAAAAGATATTATCTAAACCTATGTGTTTAAAATTTTGGTAAAACTACAAATTCACAATTTATGACAAAATTTCAAATTTGCTACTTAAATAAGTGATTTAAAAATCACTTATTTCAATAAGTCCCTTGACTGCTATCTTTCTCGTAAATTATCTTTTTGTTAAGTTAAACCTAAATTTTATCTATAAATGTGCAGTGCTTCAGCAGCTTCAACAATTGTTTACAAGTTATACAGGTAAAACATATCTCAGTGTTTTTTACTTTTTCAAAGTAAAGATCTGGTGCGAGTTTAAAAGTACATTTTTCTCAATCAATAGTGTATAAATTTAAATATATATATACTTTTATTTTTATTTTACACAAAATATCAGTTTAAGATGAAAATAAACGTTAAGCTGGTCTGTAAGGTTTGTCCACTTCAGGACCAAATATTTGTTTCAGTCATAAGGTAGATAACTCTGATAAATTTTCAGCTTTAACAAAGAAAAGACAGTTTTTAAGACTTCATGACAACTAAATTTACATTGAAGAATTTTACTTGGGGGTTGCTAAATACCAGATTACAGATCCTGTTTTTTCAAGAATTTTTTTTTTTTGATTGATGATTGATTGTCCTGTCATAGAACTATAAACATCTGTCATACATTTGGGGAAGTTTAGCTAGCTATAAAACTAGGTTTTACTTACCATTTTCTTTGGATGCCAAGTCAGGAATATGGCAGTTGTTTTTCACTTCTGCCGGTAATTGATAGCGTTCAATTGTTGTCAGTTTTTATGGTGTTCCCCTTTTTGAGTTTGCCTTGCATTTCAGCATTATTTTTTTATACTTTCTATACATTGTAGTTTCATTTCAATACAACGTTACAAGGGCTTTATTCTCAATTACTGTTTAATCAAACAGTAACATATGAATTGTAAAACAAGAGGCTCTCAAGAGCCTGAATCGCTCACCTGAATTTTTTTGGTTTAATCTCTCATCAATGATTATTTTGGCTTTTCAATTTATTTAAATGTTCTTTGAATCGTCCTATTTTCTTCAAAAGCAAAAAAAAAATCATTTTCTCCTATGTTCTATTTTAGCCATAGGAGCTATGTTTCTTGACATACAAGGAAATGAAATATAAAATTTATACTAGATACTCTGAAACTCTAAAACTCATTTAGCTTGTTTGAAGTTTGGCTGAAATTGATACAGCAGTTTCAAAGGAGAAGATTTTTTAAAGTAAGTCAACATGATGAACAAATTGTGAAAAAAGTCTTTAAAGGGCAATAACTCCTTAAGAGGTCAATTGACAATTTTGGTCAAATTGACTTATTTGTAGATCTTACTTTGCTTAACATTTTTGCTATTAACAGTTTATCTGTATCTATAATAATATTCAAGATAATGACCAAAAACTGCAAAATTTCCTTAAAATTACCAATTAAGTGGCAGCAACCCAACAATGGTTTGTTTGATTCATCTGAAAATTTCAGGGCTGATAGATCTTGACCTAATGAACATTTTTACCCCATGTCAGATTTGCTCTAAATGCTTTCGTTTTTGAGATATAAGCCAAAAACTGCATTTGACCCCTATGTTCTATTTTAAGTAACGGCGGCCATGTTTTTTGACGGATCAAAAATCGAAGCACACACTTTGTGCAGGATAATCTAAGGAACAATCATGCTAAGTTTCATCCAAATCCATTCAGCAGTTTCAGAGGTGAAGATTTTTTAAAGTTAGCAAATATGATGAACAAATTGTGAAAAATTGTCATTAAAGGACAATAACCCCTTAAGGGGTCAATTGACAATTTTGGTCATTTTGACTTATTTGTAGATCTTACTTTGCTGATCATTTTTGCTGTTTACAGTTTATCTTTATCTATAATAATATTCAAGATAATGACCAAAAACTGCAAAATTTCCTTAAAATTACCAATTAAGTGGCAGCAACCCAACAATGGTTTGTTTGATTCATCTGAAAATTTCAGGGCTGATAGATCTTGACCTAATGAACATTTTTACCCATCGTCAGATTTGCTCTAAATGCTTTCGTTTTTGTGATATAAGCCAAAAACTGCATTTGACCCCTATGTTCTATTTTAAGTAACGGCGGCCATGTTTTTTGACGGATCAAAAATCGAAGCACACACTTTGTGCAGGATACTCTAAGGAACAATCATGCTAAGTTTCATTCAAATCCATTCAGTAGTTTCAGAGGAGAAGATGTTTGAAAAATTGTTAACGACGACAGACGACGACGACGACAACGACGACGACAACGACGACGACGGACGCCAAGTGATGAGAAAAGCTCACATGGCCTTTTAGGCCAGGTGAGCTAAAAATGAAACTACAATCAGGGTTTCCCCTTTGTCAATTATTTTTTTCGCCATGTGACACAAATATATCTTTCTTTTGAATTCCCCCCTCAAAAACCTAAATAAGATTACTTTGCCCCATTGCTGTCTAAGATTATTCTCTAAAACTATTCTTACAGCCAGTATTGTAATAAATAAATACTAAACATTTACCTTATAAAAAAAAGAACTGTATAGCGAAAATTGATTATATTTTGAACAAGTTTAAAAGAAGGAGGCCACTTACTTTTGAAATTAAAGAAGGTATAAATCCTGGAATATAAAAAAATCTTGGTTACCTGAAAGATGTCACAGTTCTTTGGGAACGTTTTAAAAAAAATAATAACATGTGTCCTTTTGTAATAAGAAGTGTTTTTTTTTTAAACAAAACAACAGGTTTTTTATCATTTGAAAATTGATCCCTCATGTAAGGTGTAGTCATAACATTGAAGGGTTATTTTCATTCGAGTGGTTGTTCCCAAACTTTTGAATAGATTTCTTCATAACGACAGTTTTCTTTTCTAGACCATCGTAAATACATGTGTAAGTAAAACTATGCTTTAAACAGGTTTGTCACTGAAACGACTTTAAACTACCCACTCAAATCAATTATCGATATCAAAGTTAAATGATAAAGCTTTAAAGACCTTTTTTGCTTTTGAACATTTTTCTTCATAGCAAGTTTTCTTTTCAGGACTATCATTAAAAGAAGGAGAGGAGTCGTCAAAATTTTGCTTCAAACACTTGCGTCGCAAAGTGGTTAATTGATCCTTTAAGTGACATGTAACGAACGCCATTCAACCATATCATTTGTCATTACAATCAAAACCTTTATTTATTAATTAGTCCTTTGATGTCGATAGGCATCAAATGCAATCAGCTGATTATTGATTTTCTGTCAAAATCTTAACGAGTTCAAGGTGAATTCCGAGTATTGTCTGACCAGGTAAAGACCGAGAAATCCGAAAAAAGTAATCAAACAAGATGGTTGAAAATAAATCGTTATATATATTTCTTTCGCCAATGACGAATTTTAATCGCCACAATTATTATTTTTTCGCAAATTGCGAAAATGGCGACCGCCAGCGGAAACTCTGTACAATATTTGCACAGGCAAAAAATTCATCATTTTCTTTTTACATGAAGGAATAGATTACATACCCACACACTGTTTGACATCACTGACTTTAAAGTTCTCACTAGGTACCCTGGAAATACAAAATATACAATGACAAATGTGTAATCTAATGTCAAATTTTAATGTCAGAAGTCGGTTTCACAAAAATTGCGATTGAAGACATTAAAAACCTGATTGACCTGTAATGTTCAGGGGTGGATCCAGCCATTTTAATAAGGGGCGTTCCCAACCAAGGACAAAGGCGGGCGTTCCAACCACATGTCCCCATTCAAATGAATTGATCGTCCCAAAAATAGGGGGTATCCAACCTCTGGAACCCCCCTGTATATGCCACTGATGTTTATCTTTGTCCTATGAATATGCATATCTACACAATATCTATTTATATGTGTGAATTTATACCCACCGTAAACCTAGACCACTCTTCTCATGGAAAACAATTGGTGTCTCTAACCCATGTTCTTGTAGATACTTTACAGTAAAATCTGAAAAATAAAAGATAGATTGCATCCACCTACCTCTTTAGTTTATACTTATCTGTTCACTGTATCTATATTAGTTTCCAACATTTTGCATTTCATTTACAAAACAACAAGCCTAACTTTCATTTTTGAGGCTATTTGTTTTCCATTTATTCCCATTGTTTACATACCTTGTTGCTCATTTCACAATTTGATTCTTTATATTTTTAATGGATTTAATTTGATATCCACAGTATTTGAATAATTTGAAAATAACAAACCTAGGTTGTATACCCATTTAGGGCTCGCCACAACCAAATTGAAATATTATTTGTTGGACTTGTTAATGTATGTGCAAGGATGTGAATTAAATTTGTTATCCACATTGATAATTCTAAACTTTGATTGTCTGAATTTTAACATATTTTTTGTTTCATTTTATGGATTTAATTTCTAATTCTCGCTGTTTATGCATGGTTTACAAACCCCTCTTCTGAAATAAAAAACATTTTTTTTTGTACTTTTTATTGACAACAAATAAATTTTGGCAAAGGGTACTTTGTTGTCAGTGTAACGGAATAATTGATTGTTATCAAGATCGAACATAGCATCTCCTTAATATGTCTTTTAATTGAGTTAAGCCATTTCAATTGATATTTCATAATGTGTCTTTCTATGTTGTAATGCTACACTTAGTCTATTATTTCAGATAAGGGTGAATGTTTGGTACCATTAAAACATTAAACCCAATTGCTATTGTTTGCACCTGCCTACAACTCAAGAACAAGACATGAACACTTGATTGCAATGAGAGTTACCTCCCCTTGTACATACTTTGTTCTCCATATACAGTATACTAACCTTCCCCTTTCAATATTTTGACAAATTCTTTGTTGTATTTTGTGGATTTAAGTTTTTCCTCCACACTGTATGTTCTTTTCCCTTCAATTTCATCATCGTCAATACCTTCCTCTGAATAAATCTTCTTTTCTTTCACTCTCTGGAAAAAGAGAAAAATATCTATAATACTAAAATTACGAGGTCCAATTTGTCAGCCGTCATCGGGTAAAAATGACAAATCAAAGAATTCAACTCTATATATAACTAATATAGGACAATGGTGTAGATTAAAAATTACACCACTCCAGACCCTTTTGTTTTCCACATAATTAATATTGCCAATAATTAACAAGTTCCGGGTCTAATCCGATACAAACACCAATAGTATATTCACCTGTTAGCTATTACCTTATCTGTACGTTCCGCATTTGACAGGCGCACCACCAAACAGTGTATTTAGGATTTTGCTATATACACGGGTCATAATCAAAGGGCTGACACTACTAAATTCAATCATTGTCAAATTGTTCCCTATTGTACTTTATTCAGCAATCAGCAAGACTTTCTAAGATAACTAATATAGGACAATGCTGTTGATTAAAAAATACCCCATTCCTAGATAGCCTGGACCTTTTGTTTTCCAAATAATTTAATATTTCCAATAATTGATAAGTTCCAGATCGACGGTTTCAAACAGAAAGATTTGAAAGCAGAGAAAACTGTGTATCTTATAATCGACATGACTTTATCAGATGACAATACCAATTACTAAAATAAGGCTTAGGCATAGTTATATACTTTAATTCAGTCATGGACCCACGATATCACGGGTGTGTACTTGTATTATTAAAGATTACTGTTGAAAATCTCCTAACTCTTCAGATTTCTAGTTCTCTGACAAAAAGAGAAAAATATCATTTAAGATTACGATTGACAACCTGAGTGATCTTCATGCTCCTCTAAACAGATCTTCAGATGTCAAGTTTTCAACTCTGTCATAGAAGGATAAATACATAAAAGACAATTCTGAAAAACTTTCTTCAACTCTCTGTAAAACAAAAGTTGTATGCTGAGCTCATGTGTAGAGTCAATGTTTTGCTTTAAAAATCTTTTAGATAGATCTTGACCTGATAAACAATTTTACCTATGTCAGATTTGCTCTAAATGCTTTGGTTTTTGAGTTATAAGCCAAAAACCCCATTTTACCCCTATGTTCTATTTTTAGCCATGGCGGCCATCTTGGTTGGTTGGCCGGGTCACGCCACACATTTTTTAAACTAGATACCCCAATGATGATTGTGGCCAAGTTTGGTTTAATTTGGCCCAGTAGTTTCAGAGGAGAAGATTTTTATAAAACCTCAGCTGATAAAAAATTGTTCAAATAAGGCCTTTGAAAATAGTGGAATAAATTGCTTTTGGAGTGTCAAAATTCGTTCGAAGTACTTGATAAATTGCATGCTCATAATTGGTGCTTTTGATTTTGCTACCCTATATACCACTTTGCCTCATAGTCTTATTAAGAAAAATTCACACACCTCATTAAATGGTCATTTTGAAAAAGTCAGAATATTCAAACTCTTTTAGGTCATTTTTTTATTAGCAACAAAGGGAGCTTCAGTCAATATATATAAACAATACACCAATGTTTCATGAGAACTGCTGAAAGCATTTTTTAGTTATTTTTGAAAACTAGAAAATACCACCTTTTTCTAATGAATTAAATCCCTTTACTCAATAACATAAAATCTAAAATTAATAAAAATCGAAAGGGAGTTTACAACAATGGATATAAACATTTCAGCAAAGTTTCATGAGAACTGCTGAGAACATTTTTGTGTTAATGTCTGAAAACTGGAAAAATCCCCCCTTTTTATTTAATAAAACCCGTTAACTCGGAAACGTAAAATCTAAAATTTATAAAAATTGAAAGTGACCTCATGTTAATTGATATAAACAATTCACCAAAATTCCATGCTTTGTGAAAGCCTTTTTGAGATAATTATCAGAAAACTGAAAAAACCACCAATTTCATTGAATAAAAACCCATTAGCCAGAAACTTAAAATCTAAAATTTATATAAAAAAAAAGGAAAAAAAAGAGAGCTCACGTCAATAGATATTAACAATTTCCCAAAGTTTAATGCAAATTGTTTAAAGAGTTTTTGAGTTAATGTCCGACATGTTGACAACAGTATACCATAATACGTTCCGTAAACGAGCGTATAAAAAATATTATAATATATTGAGTAGTAATTTAAACACATTCTATATATAACGTGACGGTACCCAAATTGCACCTACTTTGACAGTTTTTTCACCTACGTTTTTTTATGATAAAGACAAAAATTTCCAGTCTGTGTTTATTTTGTAGCCGTGACTATATCCTTCTTTATTATATAGGTACATAATATGGAACGCGTAAAGCACATTAATAGATAATCACAGTTTATCGGCGACAATGATAGATTATCGGTCGACCATTATAGATGTACGGCGTAAAGTATACTTTACGGTCGACCATCATAGATGGTCTAATTAATGTGACTCGCGCGCAGACAATGATAGTTACTTCTTTGATAATGCATTTACAGTCGACAAGGTGAATTGTTTCGACAATGATAGTTAACCTCGACCAAGTGAATTAAAACACAAGTCGTAAATTCGATAATTTTAGATAAAACCGGAAATGCTAGCTAATTGTAAAATCGATTTTGATTGGCGGTCAACTTTTTTCTTTGGAAGTTAATTCCTTGAAGTTAATTCCTTAAAATAAAAGTTACCCTTTCTAAAACATGTTCAACAGGTGTTTTAAAAAATAAATTTCGGACTTCACATCCTTGTATTAACTATGATGGTAAAGTGCATCGGACTATTCGTGCAACAGAATGGACACAAGAGGAACATAGTTTCCAATTTTCAATCCTCGAATATTGAAGCTTCTTGTAAAATTTAAAAGTTCCACACATAAATAAAGTTTTGTTTTCTCTATCGTTTACAAAGTAAAATACCTTTTATTATCATATACATGTATATTTGTATTTTTTCTCTAAAAGGTTTGATTTTTACAGGTAAATGCATATTACAGGTGGCTAGATGATCACATGTTTACCTGTAATATTGCTAAGAGGTGTCAGAAGTTAAATTTCTATAACAACTGGCCCCAATAAACGTTGACATAACAGGGAACAAGTGTTTTTTTTAAGAATTTTATAATCAATAAATTAATTCGAGACTGTTTAACAGTAAGAAACAAATTTTCAACATTCATAAACAAGAAATCTTTAAAGATTTATGCTCTATGGTTCTTTTTTTGTGTGTAATTATTTGGGTTGTTCTTTTGTTCAGAAATCTATATATCATTTCATATAATAATATTTTATGAAGTTAGTGTGTCTTAACACTGATTAGGACTCCTAAGTGCACTAAAAACTTATAATATGACACTCTTGACAAGAAGGAGTACTATTAAATGTAAAAAAAAATCATGTTATGTTAGAAATTGATATTTAATGCATAAACTCAAAATAATAAAATAAACAGAATAACAAATAAATGAAGTATTTAACAATGTTAATCTTGCCGGTTTTTCTTTGATTTTACCGAAAATCGATGAACCGCAATATATGGGTCAAATTACATATCTGATTACTCTATTATCTTAAAAAAAAATGAAAATTTTAAACTTATTTGCATAAGAAAATATCTCAGACATTATATATGTTTAACATAGAAAATACTTTAAGATTCCATGATTATTATTTTTAATAAGACATCTATAGATAAAAGCTTAAGTGTACCTTGGTGAATTCAATGTTGTGATGTCATAGCAGATCTTAGAATACAGAAAGTTGTTACTTATAACGATTTTTTTTTTAATGAATTGACAAAAAAAAAGTTTGTCCCGGGTAACCGCCCTCCCCCTCTATGATTTGGTATTGCCGAAGTGGGAGGCTAAAGTTTAAAAAAAAAACGCGACCTAACAGACTACAGAACAGCAGACAGTGGATACAACATTTGATATGTTTTAAAGACACAGTTGGACACAAAATGATTGCACTGGGTAATTTCAACTATCACATGATGCCCTATGAATTAATTGACATACTTGAGCTCGTCTTAGGAATATATTCTCAGTGAACAAAAACGAATTCAGTAAATGTTTACTATAAAAACAGACAACAGACTTGCTGTCTTGAATACAATTGTGGCTTGTATTGTTTAATTCATTTTTAAAGCAACATTTGATCGATTGTTGGTATGTGTTTTCTCATTTTTACGGCTGTAATTTGTTTTCAGCTTTGCCAAATTAGTGGAGATAACTCAGATAAAGTATTTTTACAATTATAGAAATGACCTATTTTAATATGTAGCATTTGATTTTTTTTTTGGGGGGGAGGGGGGGGGGGGTGCTATGGATTTTTTTTGGGAAAAAAGTTTGTTTCCAGGTTTTGGAGAAAAAAAATATTTGTTTTTGACCCTGAGAAAAAAAAGTGTTTGTTTTATCCTCGGCTGCAACTATATGTAATTCTAAAATTGAAAGAAAAAAATTGTTTTCGTCTTTTCGCCAAAAAAAAGTTTGTCCAGAAAAAAAAATCCTTGCCCCCTCCCCCGAAATTCAAATCTGCCTAAGAGCTATATACCGTAATTTTGATTACTTTTTTCTCAGTAAATTTTTAAATAGATATAGAATTAATGAGTGCAATTTAGAAAAAAGGAAAATTCATTTACATTCTTCAAAAATGAATTAAAAAAAAATAAGTATTAAAGGTTATTTTCCAATATTCCCGTTGTTTGTGCATGACTCTTCGATAACTAAAAAGAAGAACCAGACTTTCATAAAAAAAATTAAGAAGATGTAGTATGATCGCCAATGATTCAACTCCAAAATAGACCAAATGACACAGAAATTAACAACTGTATGTTACCATATGGCCTTCAATAAGGAGCAAAGTCCATCCCGCATAGCTATAAAAGGCCCCAAAATGACAAATGTAAAAACAATTTATGCACGGAATCATGAAAACAAATATGTTTTACAGCAACAAACGACAACCACTGAATGGATCCTGACTTGGGACAGGCACATATAGAATGTGGTGGGTTAAAACTTATTCGAAGACACTAACCCTCCTAATATCCTGTGACAGTGATAAAACAGTACAACATAAGAATAAACTATTAAATTTAGTGGAAAAAGCTTATATCATCAGTTGGGTACAAACAAAAATACATCTAACAAACCAAAAAACACAGAGTGCTATGACTATAGGATATTAATCAAGTGACTGCTATGATTGTAGGTTATTCTTCACGTAACTGCTTTGACTAAAGAATATTCATGATATTCATCAAGTAACTGTTTCTACTATATGATTTAAATCAAAGTAATTGTTATGATTAAAGGTTACTTATTAATTACATGCTATGACTATAGGTTATTCATCAAGTGTCTGCTATGACTATAGGTTACTATAGAATATTCGTCATTAAACTGCTATGACACTACGATATTCATCAAGTACCTACTTTGACAATAGGATATTCATAAAGTACCTGCTATGACAATATTATATTTCTTGTGAAACTGCTATCACAATAGGATATTCATTAAGTAACTGCAATGATTGCAGGATATTCATCAAGCAATTGCTATGACGATAGAACATTCAAAAAGAACCTGTTATGACTATATGATAATCAACAAGTAACTGCTTTGCCTATATGATATTCGTCAAGTAACTCCTATGACAATTTGATATTCAACAAGTACCTGCTTTGAGTTAGTATATGATATTTATCAAGTACATGATATAGCAATAGGATATTCATCATGAACTGCTTTGACTATAGGATATTCATCAAGTAACTGCTTTGACAATATAATATTCATCAAGTACATGCTTTGCCAATATGATATCCATCAAGTAACTGCTACGACTATAGGATATTCATCAAGTACATGCTTTGGCAATAGGATATCTTTCAAGTAACTGCTATGACTATATGATAAACTTCAAGTACCTGCTATGACAATAGGATATTTGTCGTATAATTCGTACAACATAGAATTATAGTTTTCCAACCACTCGCTCAACATTGGAATGGAAGTGACGACGCCCCTAAACGCACAAATGACGTTCACTAAAACCAGAGTTTTTGACGGAAATGCATCGAACTCGAAAGTTGTCTATTCCTTTACAAATTGCGAGAACTATTAGAAACAATAGCAACATGTACAAAATGTGTTTCTGAATATATTCTGTCTATAGATATTCATTGGTTATAGTTCTGCCAAATTAAAATATTTTGATTCTTTCAGATTAAGCTGTCTGCCTGTGAGGCTTACTTTCTTTTACAAATGTTTCACCGTCTATATGATTCTTTTTTGTTTCTCTTGATAAACTTTATTTAATTATGTACAATTAGATATTCACTAGACAGTATTTGTCGGCCTCTGATGAGGGTTTACCTTGGAATATTCCTGAAAGAACCCGAAACATTGCATATTAAATTCTATAGAATTAAGCAATATAAAGTACGTAGTGTCAGGTCAGAAATATTGATGCCATACCATGAATAAGTGGATTTATGGTTATTATATACACCAAATAAATTAATAAAAAGCTACTTTCTCGGCATTTCTTTTAATTTAAAAATTAAAATCTGGTAATGATCAGTTGATATTGCAAGAAACTTTTCTGTACCGCATTTATTTGCTAAGGTTTGCTTCTTAATTACACAGTAAAATTATATGTGTCCGATTTTCCAATAATTAGTTCTGTAGCCCGAGTTGTGACTGGATTTACAGGTGTGCGATTGCGCAATTTATTGCCCTCCAATTAATCACCTGAAATTAAGCTGGAGGAGAAGTTCTAAATGGATTATCACTTGGTAATTGTTTTTACAACTAAACAAATTACTTTATTTAAACAGAAGCACTGGGCAATACTATGGTATTCAATCCGGAAAAACAATATATGTCACGGTACATATATATTATATATATGTGTGTCTCTGTTAATGATAAAAAAAAATGCACGATTTTTTAATATAAAATATTTGATATAAAAAAAAATATTTTGTTATATATTAAAAATGATAAATGATGCATTAATATAGAAATTAGAAAGTAAATTATTCTACAACGACTTGCCATGTATATGAAATTAGTACCAGTTATAACTTATTAACTTTGTCACGGTAAAATTATTATAAGTATAATAATTAATAACTGTAAACTTGCATGTAATATGATTTCGTCTCAATTTTTACAGATAAACAGTATTCTAAAATACTATTAATTGCCGGTTGTTGAGATCTAGCTAGACGATCAATTTGACTTAAACGCGTTGTCATTTGAATCGATGGATATGATTGGACAAAATTAATTAGCATTGTCGATAACCTATTGTGATTGGGTACATATGAATTGCTATCGAAAACAGGGCGTAAATGCATTTACGAATCGCCCGTTAAACTGCAATTATCCAATAATGTGGTTCCCGCGTTCCTTTATTATAGATTGTCGACTGTTAATGCATTTATGATCGATAATGATAGATTGTCGACGATAAGTTCGTAAATGCATTTACAACCGTAAAGTATACTTTACGCCGTACATCTATAATGGTCGACCGATAATCTATCATTATCCCCGATAAATTGTGGTTATCTCATTTATGTGGTTCCCGCGTGCCATAGGTACACCAATTTGATTTTTAATCCATATGGAATCATAGAAAAATTGGTCTAAACTGACCTCCAAACCATGATTCTGAAATGAGGAGTACCCAAATTGCATCCATGCTTCAATTCGCACTGTCAAAATTCTAATAACAGAGCTTTTGTTTAATTTCTTCAAATATTTTGAACAATTGGATATTAGTCCATGCTTCCTCTTTAATTTTTTTTAAATGAATACTTGTAACATATTGTTTTTGATCATTTTAAAAAGATGACGTTTTGATGACGTCGCATGCGACGTTTCAGTACATTTTGCTTTTTCAGTAAACACTTCACCTGTTGATAAATACTGTGAACGTTTTATGCATATCTAAATAGTTTTACCTATGTTGAAAGATGTGCATAGTTTCAAATCATAAAAATACAAATTGTTTACGGTCTCTAGGAAATCTTGTAAGATTATTTTTACTATTTTGGCTTAATAGGTGCAATTTGGGTACTCGGTGCAATTTGGGTACCGTTACGTTAGCTAGCTACATTAATTAATAATTATACTAAAAACATAGTCATAGAAAATAGAATGCATTACAAAGGATTATATCCGTAATAAGAAATACTGATTTGTCAAAGACCGAATTATTTTAATATTTCATTTACTGTTATCTGTTTTTGTCCATTTTAATTCCTTATTATCTGTTATGAGCCAAATCAATTTTCTGTTTTGCTGTTATTGGGACCCCCCTTGCCCCCCTCTTAAATGCAACCCCGATTTTGCGACATGTTGTACGCCGGTATAAAGTCAAAAGGTTGTAAATTATAGCACTAGCATCTGCTTTTATCCATTCAAAACATGTGTAAGATAATATTTACCTTTCGTTGCGCTTTCCAAGTACAAAATAGTGGGTACACATGGTACATAAATCCATCGGTATCAGGTCGTTCCGGCCCAAAGTCAAACCGGCCCAAAGTCGATTCGGCCCAAGTCGATCCGGCCCCATAATAAAATATGAATAAACTATATTCACTATATGGAGGAATTTGTGACAAATTTGAACAGTATATATATATACGAAATCATTAGTTTGTTTATTCAACAACTGTCTGATGATTGCGAACTAAGGTAATGCCACTCGTAATCACTTAATTCAATCAAATATCCTGATTAATTAAAGTTACGTAATCAACAAGGTCTTTATAATTCGATCTTTTGTTTGGTGCATATAATAATAATTACTAATAATTGTATTTTTGTTTCAGGTAACATCAGAGGTTTCTATATAACACTTTTTTTTGTAATATCGAATATAGTCAATATATTAATTTTAAGTTTGTATGTATCAGCTCATTAGTGGCAAGGTTTCGGTGCAAAATATCATAGTTGACATGCATTTTGTGTCCGGACACATGGACACAACGATAAATTACAAATATTGAATATAGTAATTCAGTTTAACAAAGATGCTTGATTTAATATACATGACCAAATGACAAATGACACAATTGAAAATTCAATCAGATTCAATTTTCTTAAATAAATAAATTGTTTATCTGTTTATATAGTTATATATATACGTGTCCATGTATCCCCGGACACAAAATGCATGCTAACTATATTTTGCACCGAAAATAGGACATATCTATAGTGGCAAGGTTTCGGTGCAAAATATAGTTGACATGCATTTTGTGTCCGGACACATGGACACAACGATAAATTACAAATATTGAATATAGTAATTCAGTTTAACAAAGATGCTTGATTTAATATACATGACCAAATGACAAATGACACAATTGAAAATTCAATCAGATTCAATTTTCTTAAATAAATAAATTATACTGCAAATCTCTGTTTGCATTGTGTTTAGGCACCGGACACATCCATATAGAACACCGCTATACTAATATTTTTATTTAAATCATGCCTGGATAAAGGTGTGCTATATTCAAAATATAGAGTGGATTAATCGTCAATATAATACAATATTATACCCTTATATGAAGTATGAAAAGGGACAAACTTGCGTTGACCAAATTCTTGCAACTTTTACTGTAATGAACTTAAAATACGCAATGCGCAGGCGCACGTACAATCTATTTATCCAGGGTACAGGGGAACCACTGGAAGGTGTAGAGCCGACTTTTAAATTGGTCTTCATGACTATTGATAATAAAATCAAATGGCAATGCAACTATTTCAAAGTAAGAATATATATTATATTCCTAGATAATTATCAGATATCTATGCGTATTAGACGTTTCACACTCGCCTGGCGTTAATGTTCATAACTATAGCGAAAAAATGGGGGGAATAAAATATTTATAGCAGTATATGTAGTATAACACTAAATGATATAAAATATTTTAGTATAACACTATTTCAAACTACTAAAAATATTTTATTTCCTCCTTTCTTTCCGCTATATTAAAGAAATTGTCAGGCGGCTGTTGCATATCTGTCAACTGACCTGTATCCTGTGGGTGTTTCACAATCTGAGAGTTACCCGTGACCCGCTAGGTCGTTAAATAACCCAGGAATTCCGAAAATGATCCGTTTTCATTATGATTCCTAAGCCATCAGACTGATTTCATAAGTAATTTTCCTTTGAAATACGGCGGCAAATTCGTAATTCTAGCTACCATGAACAGGAAGGGTCGTTTAACTAGCTGTGTGTGCTGTCGGGCGTATGACATTTGCGCCGATTTTGAAAATTTTCATTCTTTCATTTGCGCCGATTTCATTTTTTCATTTGCGTCGATTTTATATTTGCTCCTAATTAGATTTACAGGTAAGTTAATACTTGTACATGTACTGTACTATACCATTGATAAAATCTGGTTATAATTGTTGTTCATTTATGTTTATTTTGATTCATATTGTTCTGGAACTTCGTTGTAACATGATGGACATATTACGCCTGAAACGAGCCGAAGAGTCAATTCTTTAATCATCGAGGGCCATACATATCGGAAGGTTAGTGTCCTGAAACATAAGAACATATCTTACGAATGTACCACAAATCGTGTAAACCCAGAGTCACCACGGATTATATTGTCAAAACACTGATCGAGCATAAACATGTGGCAGATGTCCGAAAGACAGAGGTTAAAGAACCACGGGTACTGTCAAGAAAAAGTCTGGAGGTGTATCTTACAATTGTGGGCCTTCTTACATCTCCCAGTAGTGAGCAGGGGACAACAGTTATATACATGTTATGATTGACAATTCATTAAATTTGTACAAATGGCTGATGGAAGAGGTCTTAAATGATAAATGAAAAATAACATGACTTGGATGGAGAGTTCTCTCATTTGCACTCATACCACATCTTCTTAATATATCTATTCACCTGTAATTTACCTGTAAAATAAATCGGCGCAAATGAAGAAAAAAAAATCGGCGCAAATGAAAGAAAAAATCGGCGCAAATGCAAAACGCCGGTGCTGTCAAATTAACTGACCCATTAAATGTATGGCTTCACTTGACAGCTTTGGTGTCAACCACACACTAATTACCTTAGCTTTAGGTCGTAAATAATTTGTGTATTTCAAATATAAAAAGAATATGTGGTATATGCGGATTGCCAATTCCGACCGTGCGAGGGTTGCCAATGAGACAATTCTCCACAAGAGACCAAATGACACATAAATTAGGTTACCGTACGGTCTTTAACAAATGAGTAAACCCCATACCGCATAGTCAGCTATAAAAGGCCCCGAAATGATAATTCAAAACAATACAAACGAGAATAATAATATAACGGCCTAGTGTATGTACGAAAGTGGTTTACAACAATTTGAGTTACTTCCTCTTTTTGTCACCTTTCAAAACAGACTCCTTGAATTTACGTTTATATAATTTGTAAAATAGACTTAACGAGTCTAAAACAAATCGAATTTAAAATACATACTACTTTTCATTATTTTTCTACCTTAGTACAGCGTGTAGAACACCACATGCTGGATGTCGGCTATGCTTGACATGGGGTGGCGGTTTCGAGCGGAGAAAAACGATCCCGGCAAGTTCAAGTACCAAAATTTCTTTTTTGAGAGTTGTTAGTACCAAATAATATATTGTACGGAAGGAACCGAACCATAATCTGTTTCCTGCAAGCAATAGTAGACGTTTCCAGTGGCCTGTTTTCTCAAAGACCTCTCCCTAGTTCTTCAAATGCAAGTTTCAGGATGAAATACTTCTTATGACGATTTTTTCATGTATAATTTACTTAGAAATGAAGTCCAATCATGGAATTTAACCAAATGCCAGCTTAAGGATGTATTCTTCTGACATTTTGGTCTCGTTCAGTCTCAATGAAATCTCGTTCTAGAATTATTTCCAATTCGCATTAGAATTACGTTTTTGTTAATACGAATTACAAGTTAACGTCGTTTGGACAGTAAAGTGAATTTGACGCGTATAGTCTATTGTAGGCTGGGTATCGATCTTTGTTTTAACTGGTGTGTGAATTGAACTCTTATATTTATTTATAATATCAATGTGACACTTCAATAAAATAACCATTATCTTATCTTATCTATTCATTAGATACTGATATTTTTCAATTATGTGGTCTGTGTACAAAATGGTGCTTTAGTAGCATTCGTCTACTTTTGTCTTTTGCCGAATATTCTAAAATTGAACTCGTCGCCAATATTACAGAATTTACACTAAGTACAACACGATTTTCTCTGTGAATCTTTTACCATCTACCAATTTCGATATGGATTTTTGTGTTCATTTTTCTAAATCAACAAATTGAAGCAACAATTTTGCGGTACGTCATGACATAAAAAAGTCCACCCAGGACAGAGTGAGTGTTAAGGAATGCTAATATATATATATATATATATAGTTCTTTTTTTTAAATCAATTTTATCGGCACGAGCCGTTATTTGGGGTTAGTCATGCATGATCGACGATCATATTCAATACCGTTATTAATCATATGATTAGTAACACAAAAGTGCTCATTTCTAGAAAATGTTGAACATAAAAAATAAAATAAAATAAAAATGACCCTGGAGACCGCTTTCTTTACCCAAAGTCACACGACAAAAATGTTTGGTGAAAAACCTGCACAATCTATTAAAATTGTGCATTTTCTCAATTTAGAAATGTCCTGTCATTATGCTGGTGTGTCCTGATGGTAAACGAAAAAAGTCACGAGGAAAAAAAGTCATAAAATACCTCGAAAAAAAAGTCACAGGAAAAACAGTCACAATATAATTTGTTTGGGTAAAATTCAACTGCAGTTTTTGTATGCATAGAAAAAAATCTTGATATACGTGAATATATAGACAATAACTGTTTAGTGTCTTTAAATATCAGCTGTATTTGTACGAGGCTAGGAAACAAGGTGTATGCGAGCTTTTAGCGAGCTATTACACCTGTTTCGAGACGAGTACAAATACAGCTGATATTTAAAGACACTAAACAGTTATTGTCTTTATCCTGCAATTAATTCTGTATATTATTTGTGTTTTGAAAGACACAAAAACACATGTTTTGCATTTATTTTCGATTTGAAATCCCTTGAGGCCCGTGTAGTAATACGATTCAGTGATCACACATTCAGCTGAAGACGGGTTCGCAAAAAAAGAATCTCGAATGGTCAACAATTATAATGAGGCACTACACAGGCGTCAAAAGGCATCAATATGTAATTTTCCTAATGTAATTTATTTCTAGGTTTGGTTTGTTTGGTTGCTTAGTTTCTATAAATTTATAAATGTTTGCTTTTATCATTGTAATTAAGAGCATATATCCAATCAATAGATAGACAGGGCTTCAGTTTGTGTACTTGAATGTTGTAGGATGCTAAATATAATGCAGAATATAATGTATACAAACTGAAGCCCTGGCTATCTTTCACTTTCAGATGTCCATCTTAATTACAGTGCTTGAACAAGCATGTATACATTTTTATATACACCCAATGGTGGCCTTCACTATTGTCTGATCTATGGTCTGGTTGTTGTCTCTTTCTAACAATCCCAATTTCCATTCTCAATTTTATACAAACAAAGCAAGCAAGCAAGCCAAACTTTTAAACTGCAAGCATTAAAAGATCTTAGAAAAATAGCTCTAATTTATTGGATTCTTTATATTTCTTCCTCTGTCATTTCTGTAAATTCAGAAACTATTGCTAAAAATGCGACCGAGTTGTAAACGCAATAATTTAAACACTCATTTTGAGATATTTTATATAAAATAAACTGTAAAACAGGATTTTTCTCAAAATTGCATTTAAGTCTAAAATGACAAAATCGCAATAATAAATGCATGCAATAATTTCTGAATTTACAGTATTTTAAATTAATAGGAATTGCCTCAGGTTTCAATGTTGTAGTGTATAGTAGTCGTTAAGTTTCATCCCTTTTTGGGTCAAGCCAAACACGTTTAAAAATGGTATTTGTTGCTTCTTCAACAAAGCATCTGACATTTAGGAAAAAGACAAATAGAATGATATGTCCTTGGAGGCTTGCATTGGTGCAACATTCCTAGCTCAAACGGAGTATGCCAGTTTTTACCCACTCTATCTAGAGGTATAACATGAATGTGTCCATAGTACACGGGTGCCTTACTCGCACTATCATTTTCTATGTTAAGTGGACCATGAAATTAGGATAAAAACTCTAATCTGGCAATTAAATTAGAAAGATCATATCATAGGGAACATGTGTTCTAAGTTTCAAGTTGATTGGACTTCAACTTCATCAAACCTACCTTGACCAAATACTTTAACCTGAAGCAGGACAGATGGATGAACAGAAGAATACACAAACAGATGGACGAACAGACATACAGACAAGAAAACATAAGCCCCTCTACTATCGTAGGTGGGGCTTAAAAAACAAGATGTGGTGTGATTGCTTATGAGACATTTCTTTACAAGAGACCAAATGACACTTAAATAATTAAATTAACAACTATTAGTCACTGTGCAGCCTTCAACAATGAGCAAACAAAGCCCATAGTCCTGTTTTACTAACTATAACTTACTTTGAGTAATATCAAACATGAAATGTTGTGTTATATGTTTTATTTTATGTGAATTGAGGCGTCTTATTATCACAGACCAATAATAACAAATAAACTATAAATACTACCAGTAAACATATACATATCAAGATCTCTACTTCTATATTTAAAGTTACAAAACAGCAAAATTATACAATGTAAACAAAATGATGAACTTTTTAATATGACTCCTGCAAATACATTCGGTTTGTGAGTTATATAGGGGGTTAGTAAATTTCATAGGGGGTTCTTGTCATCATTTCTACTGTTAATGATGACGTCATCTGTTAATGTTGTTGTGTTTCATTGTTTATTTTTCAAATAAACAGCAGAAAAATTACAGCGTGCCATAAATTTGTTATACAGTAAATTAATGACCCCCTACTGACCATAGAGGGTGAATAAAATCAAAAGGGGATTCAGCCTCCATCCTCACTCTCTATGGATCGGTTGGGGGTCAGTAGCGAACCATATAACTTACAGTACAAAATTTTATCTGACAATTGTCACAGATTCGTCCTCAACTTCAAAGACATTTTCACATCTGGTTTTTCACATTACAGAATTTTTTACAAAAATTCCAAGGATTTTTCTAAGATTTCTTCAAGACCTATTTTCAAGGATTGTATTGAATTAGATATGGCAGGAAGAAACTATCATTTACTCTCATTTCAGCTGAATGACTTTGGTTTAAACTCTAAATATGGTCTACCAGGCAATGTCTTATTGAAAAAAAAGCTTTTGGAACTGAAGGAAATTGTACTTCATATATAAAAAAACAAGAATGTGTCCACAGTACACGGATGCCCCACTCGCACTATCATTTTCTATGTTTAGTGGACCGTGAAATTGGAATAAATTCTCTAATTTGGCATTAAAATTAGAATGATCTAATCAAAGGGAACATGTATACTAAGTTTCAAGTTGATTGGACTTCTACTTTATCAAAAACTACCTTGACCAAAAACTTTAACCTGAAATTTGCACTATCATTTTCTATGTTCAGTGAACCATAAAATTGGGGTCAAAACTATAATTTGGCATTTAAATTAGAAAGATCATATCATAGGGCACATGTATACTAAGTTTCAAGTTGATTGGACTTCAACAAGGCCGTAGCGCCTGTCCATTTAAAGTGAGGCATTTCGCCGAGCGGAGCGAGGCGAAAAATTTTTGGGCCCTTTTTTTAGGGGGGTTTGGATGCATTAAACGGAAGAAGCTTATTTCAGCATAACTATCTATACTAAAAAAACAAAAATATAACAGAAATGCGGGTTTTTTTATTAGCTAGCCTAATAGGTAACAAAACAAGTTTCAATATTAAAGTTAATCTCTGTTGGTCGGGACCAAAACTTTCCGATTCTCCTGTGACCTGTACTATCAAAAAACTTCAACACACGTTCTTATGTATATATGTATATTTATGCCCAACAGCAAGTTATAAGCTTCTATAAGACGAGAACATATTATAAGCATCAATTAGGATACATCTATTATACATAATCATTAACCATAAGAATAGGCCGTGACAGAGAAGACTAGACCAACATTGTTACTTAATCAGATGTTTGACGTTCTAATGTCATAAGTTAAAACATTCCGCTGGCATGCCGGATGACATGTCAACCTACCTGGACACATTATTCTCCAATTTTCAAGTCATTGGTCTGACCTACCATTCGGTACAGACAATGCTAATCATAATAAAAAAAAAAGGAAACACGAATAAAATAGTTTCAAACATTACCAAAACTATATTTCATACTTTTATGAAAGATAGATAAAAAATCACGAATTGCTTTATACATTAAAGACTTTCATATAAGAGGCGCTTCATTATTTTGTTTAAATTAATTATTATAAATGATCATTATATTTTCAATGGTCAATGATTTATTTTATCGATTTGCATTTGCGGCATGTTTGTTGTTCAGTGTGTAAACATTGGTAGATTCAAAAATAAACCAAGAAAGTAATAAGCCAGCAAACTTATTGGGGCGTTTATTCTCATGAGTTTCCTTTTTAGTCCTTTTTTTCTCTTCAAAGAACCTGTCTTCAACCAGTTTTGTAACGACATAAATAAGATTTGTTTCAGTTTTTTTAATTTTGATTTGTAATCGGAATGTTCACTTATTTTTCAAGTTTACCGTCACCGCTATGGTAAAACAATTAGAATCGCTGCTGCAGATTGGACATACTGTATGTAGTGTGCCGGTAGATAATTTGTAACTTGAAACTCGCATATCAGTTGATAATGTAAAATACATGAAATAAAAAAAGTTTGACACTTTTAAAGTTTGATCGTCGTTTCAAAAGTGAGGCATTTGCCTCATTTGCCTCCATTACGCTACGGCCCTGTTCAACTTCATCAAAAACTACCTTGACCAAAAACTTTAACCTGAAATTTGCACTATCATTTTCTATGTTCAGTGAACCGTAAAATTGGGGTCAAAACTATAATTTGGCATTTAAATTAGAAAGATTATATCATAGGGCACATGTATACTAAGTTTCAAGTTGATTGGACTTCAACTTCATCAAAAACTACCTTGACCAAAAACTTTAACCTGAAGCGGGACAGACGGACGAACGAACGAACAGACAGACAGACAGACAGACGGACGAACGGACGCACAGACCAGAAAACATAATGCCCCTCTACTATCGTCGGTGGGGCATAAAAACAAGCTAAATTCTAAGTAAACAAGCTACAAATAAACTTTAAAAAAACTTCATACAATTAACATAAAACAATGTACAAGAACCATTCTTGTAAACATTAGATATTATAGACTTTTTCCAGGATCCTGACATTGCATTCTTGAAACTATAGCCATTTCAGGACCAGCAATGCTTACAAAAAGTCCTGATTTTTATCAGTTTGCATAATAGCACGGAGATTTTGCATGCAAGACATAAGACTTTTGATACCTGTGGCAATGAATTGAAAAAAGGAGGTAGAAAAAGTATGTTTACAAAATACATTTGTACAACAAAAAACCATAAAAGCTAAATCATCATCATCAACTACCGGTATACAGTAACAACTTATACCTTTGATTTTTGATGTCTATAAAAATATTCAAGAATATCAAAACATAACATGTCCTATTACACTGGAATGAAAAATAAGGAAGACCTGCCTCCATCAAAATGAAATGACTATAAATAATTTGATATTAAAGATTGTAAACCCAAAACATGTCCTGTTGACTTATATTTCATACTGTATGTATACCTTTCAATTGATACAAATTCAGCAAGAGTTACTTCCCTTATAATACCATTTTGGAGGTTTAAGTGCACAAACTCTTTTAAAGAATCTTGCATAAATTAGTCAAATTCAACTGTTATACAGACCGCTAGACTTGAGTAAAAAATAAATTTCTGAACAATTTAAATTTTGTATAGCCTTGCTTGCTTTTAACTCATCCCTATCCCATAAGAAGGATCTCTTATTAGACTTGGTTGTATAGCATGTAGCTGGTTCTCTCCAGCTTCCTCAACCTATAAAAACTCCATGTGACTGCCATGAAATAGCACAATAGTGTTGAAAGTGGCTTTAAACACCAATCAATCAATCGATGTATAGCATGTTGCATTTTGGTTAGTCAAACAAGAAATTTAACCATCAATCTGTCTAAAATGGCGACCAAGGGAAACAACTTAAACATGAAACTCAGAGTATATCAATCGAAACCAATCTATTCATAAAGATGAACTGATTGCATAACCATAGGTATGAATATTGAAATGAAATATAGGTTACATTAGCTTAATTTAACTTGCGTATTTAAATAACCTCTTTGGGTCAAGATAGAAAACTATGCACACAATTGTGGACAGAAACACTTAACAATTGGAAAAGACAACAAAAAGTAATCATAAAAATATATAACATGATTTCAAAAGTATACAAAATTGTCGCATGATAACTTACATACATAAGGTAAATGTTACCCTTTATAAATCTTACACACGGTTTTATGCTGGAACCTAAATATGGTAAATTATGCTGTCAAGTCAAAGGAAACAGGCAATATGGTCAGAAAAAAGCAACACTTCTAATGGGCATTAAACACTTTGTTTAAGGTGATAACATTTAGTTTAGATTTACTCATTTTTCTGATGCCACTTTAATTTTAACCTTTGTACTTATTGTTCATGGCAACGCCAATATGGGTACCGGTAATGGCTAACTGATATAAGTAACTTAACCTTCTATTTCAAAAGGTCACATCCCCTAAACTTTGTTTGATAAACTTCAACTCTCTTTGCTAAACAGTTGTAGTCAATTAAAATAAAAGGATAACATTCTGCTGATATTCTTGTATATATATGTGTGTATGTATAGTAGTATGCATGTAAATGCTTTAACGACTCCAATTACTTCTGAAAGTAATTTGCAAAACAAGAATGTGTCCCTAGTACACGGATGCCCCACTATAATTTTCTATGTTCAGTGGACCGTAAAATTGGGGTCAGAACTCTAATGTAACATTAAAATTAGAAAGATCATATCATAAGGAACATATATACTAAGTTTCAGGTTGATTGGACTTCAACTTCATCAAAAACTACCTCGACCAAAATTTTAACCTGAAACTGGACAGACGAATGAACGAACGGACACCCAGACCAGAAAACATAATGCCCCTCTTCTATCGTAGGTGGGGCATAACAACAATACCTAAGTACTAATCTATCCTATTTTGCTAAGCACTATCAAAATCAAATGTATGACCTGTGTCAGATAGCAATCAAATGTATGCAAATGATTATCAATTGAATATCAATACATATTTTTTTAACATTTTTTTCGGGTTGAAAAAAATTCTCACTAGTATTCCAATTTTGTAACTGTTAACAAATTTAGTGACATAAAAACCCTACAACACAGACCAAAGTTAAATTTTTACTTTATGTTCGAAACTCAGTCAACATCTTATACATGTACACGTACAGGAGGACTTGCATAAGGTCAATTTTTACCTGAGGCAACTCATATCATGTGACAAGTCATGTGATCTGGAATGAGGATTGTGTAATAAACGAGACCACAGGACATTTCTTCCGTATCTTAGCAGAGATATGCGGAGAGGAAGCCATCTTAACTGTTTGTAATTGTGTACAATGTTGGAATGAATCTCCTGCACGATCCGTGATCTTTGTGCATCCACTTATATCCAAAGCAATCAAAGACTGAGTTACAGAGTTGCCTGGCAACAGTAACTGTCGGATACCATCGTCAGTCATCCTTGGGCAGTAGCTGATGTCTAATTTTTCTAGTGATATTAAATGGTTGGGAATTTCTGATAGTGATGTATTGGAAATTTCTGTCCCTGCTACCGAAAGATGTTTTAATTTATGCAGACGACTTATATCTACCATCCCTGGGTGTCTGTCTGCTGGGGGACGAATTATGTCCCGAAACTGTTCGTCGGACATTGTAATCCAGCTGATGTCAAGAGAATACAAAAGAGGACAAACAGCAAATCCTAATGCACTAACAACGGCCCATGAACATGACGACAAAGAAAGAGTTTTCAGCTGAGGAATTCTAGCTAACAACCAAGCTAATTGTTTGTGTGTAAGTTTTGATGATTTAAGAATTAATGTCGACGGCTGTCGTTTCACAATACCAATCAAATGAACTTGATAAATGTATTTTCCACTGAGATTTATAGTTTTCCATAATGTATGATGCATGCACCATCGATTCCAAGTCTTACAGCATCCCAAACTTTTAACCAAGGATGTTGGATTTAGATGAGCAAATATTTTCATCCATATTTCTCTACAGAGTGGATGATTTTTACCATTGTTCATTACAAAATAGTCTGCTGGTGGAGGTGGGGGTGGGGGACGTATCACATATCGCTTTATATCTTTCTGAGGTTCTATTTTTAATGGTGCAATTATTTCTGGAGTTATGTCCCCTCTTCCAGGTGCAAACAGTTTATTTGGTTTCTGCAAATCATTAGTATTATTTGGAGCACTCTCAATCATTTTTTTTCTCTTCTTGCCTTGACCTTGACCTCTGAAACCTGACTTTGAAGGTGTGTGATTGGCTCCATGTTCGACGTATGAAGTAGACGGAACATCACTGTCCATAACATTTTCAACTAAATCTAATGCCTCTGTTGACAATTTCTTTCTGACCTTTGACCCAGCAGACCTCCTGAACTTTTTGAATCCATAAAGACGTCTTCCCCTTGGTGATGTAAGTGCCTATAAGTACAAAGATGTGGAGTTAAGGACACTGATGTTCCAAGTTCAAAGTTCACAAACTAGTTCCTGGTCTGAATTTGTGTTGGATCTTCTCTGTTCAAGAAACAGCTAGAAGGAAAATGTTAATTCAAGATTTTTTATTTATCAACTTTTTTTTGGCTTTTTTTACACCATTTTCAGTTCTCAAGGTCAAAGGTTGGGAGGAAGAACAACACAAATTCAGTTTGAACTATATAAAATTTATTTCATTCAAAAACATATCAAACAATCAATTAAAAGAAACATTAAAATGAAATCTTGATCTTCTGATTAATGATCTTAAAAGTATAGTGCAAAGGAAAATTCTATTAAATTTCGATTTTTTTGACTCACAAAAATGAAATTTGTGATTGTTCCATAAATTTTGCTGTGATTGAATACCAAAAAGGTACAAAAGAATAGCTTTGTCTTTTTTATCCAGTACTTCCTATACATTATAAAAAAAACAAATTTCAGAGAACTTTTTTCATTTTGATGATGTAACAATTTAAAAACAAATTTGTTTGTTTCTTCTTTTTTTTTGCGATTCAAAGAAATCAAATTAATTTAATAATTGAATACTGTAAATTCAGAAATTTTGTGATGTTTCTATTATCCTGAAACTAAGGATAGGAAGTTAAAGATATCATGAAAATTTAAAAACTTGCATTTTAAAAAATCTGACAGAATTATTTGTATGGAGCCATTCCTGAAATAATTACATATAATCTCACATTTTTATCAATTCTTCAACAGTCTTAATAAAAAATGTACACAGCAATTTCTGAATTTACAGTATTTCAAAATGAGTTGATTTACTTCCAATATTATTTAATATACAAAAAAATGAATAAATTTTTTTAATAACTTATATACATAACTTAAACCTGATAGTATGGCATTATACTACAAAATTACCAATGAAGTAATATGTTATGTGATTTATGTAAACTGTCCCTCATATATTTCCCTCAATAATATTACATAAACAATCATACTAAATGAAGAGGTAGCATTGTGTCAATTAAAGATGAATACAGTTGATTCATTTGTTTTCCGTGGGTACCAATAGTCATGGTTTGAGAAAAAATCATTTATTGGATATTTAATTTCAAGGCTTTTCCAAAGTCTGAAATGAGACCTATAGAAATTTGGCACCAGAAATTTGTACTTTGTCCAATATCTGAATTCCTGCTTTAGGCTAATTCATGAAGGTTGGTATCCCACGAACAATAATGAAGCCACAGTCCATTAAAACAAACATATTATTTATTTATATAAACATAAAAACAGCATACCTAATAAAAAAAGCCATTTTCTAATACCTTTCATTGCCCCAAAAGCCCATTAAAATAGGAATGATTCACCTTCTCTAGATAATGCAATGATAAAGAACGGAACACTCTTTGTCTGCTATCTAATTCAGTCATAAAATATTCAACATACAGAAATATATGAAGAATCTGACAGTATAGGTTGTTTGTTGAAAATATGAGGATTTTTTTCAAGAAATTTAAAATTTAGTTTTTTGGCAAAAATAAAGTATCACTAGGTGTTAAAATAAAAAATTTTTTTTAGATTTAAATATTAATTAGTTGAGTATTGATAGTATTCATTATTGGGGATAAGACTTATTGTTCTTAAATTAATTATTGAAAAAAAAAAACATGAAAAATTTTACTGGACAACAAAATCAGTCAATTTATAAAAATTTGCCAACTTCTACAATATTCAATTATGCAACTAATGAAAAATGTTATGTTTGATCAAACATTCATACTTCCTTTCAAAATGATGAAATTAAAAATAAACTTACCTTTAAAAATTATCTAATTACATTATATTAATAATAATCACAATTTCTCTTTCTTTTTTTCGATATGTATTAACAAAATTGGCACATTCAGATATTCATTAACAAAATGTTCTTCGATATATATATATATACATAAGGATTTGTATACAACCCTAGTAATGTCAATTTGGAATATTGGATCGCAAGATCATAAATTGGGATAATTTTCATACTAATCTACTTTAGAACTCAAACTTTATTATTCTTTTAGTTTTAGTACAATTTATTATCCTTTTTTTATTATAATTATTTACTCTCGTCTCAGTAGGTGCATTTTTAAGTTAAAGAAATTTTGATATCTATATTACAGTATCATGATATTATAGAATGTATGAATGGTCATATAATTTTATGTTATGTATATTATGCTCATAATTTGTCCAATATCCACTTTTTTCGAGGAAAAATTTAAAAAAAAAGCTTACTTTACTGAACAGGTATAACTAGTTATCTGATAATTTTATAAATTTCATGAATTTTGTCTTTTTATTTTGTCATTTATTTATTCAATAAAACTTGTCACTGCAAAACCTTTCCTTCTTTCCTATGAAAAATACCCTCCCTTTTTAATTAAAATGAAATCGTGGAACAAAACAAAACATATAGAAAATAAATTAAACATATATGGAATTGAGATCATTGGATTAATTCATTATACTTTTAAAACAAACAATTAATACTCTATATCAGTATCAAAATAAAAAAAAATAAGATAAAAATCAGCTGATTACAAAAAAGTAATAATGATGACATGAACAGAAATTATTTCAACCGCCACAAATCTTTTTAGTATATTGCCCTATATCTAATACAAACATTAGCAATTTAGAACAAAAATGAAATCCATGCCTTATTTTTATCTTGTTTAAATTATAAAGGAAGTTAAATATACTTTTTGGTTCCCAACTTTTATTTTTCAACATCTTAGATGTACCAAAGATTAAACCGTCTTTCTCTTTTACCCATACTGGCCTTTATAAAATTATATACACCGAGAAAAAAAAAGAAAAGTACAACAGATTTGAGCAATGATACACGGCAAGTTTTGAATATCCCCTGAAAGAAACTAGGAACATGAATAACGAATATCAACAGTAGTCCAAAAATCTACGAGGTGTAACTACCTCACGTCTCGGTCGCTTAGCCATGTGATCTGACGTCATGTTTTCATCGCTCAGAGTCGGTGACCTTTTTATGGTTCGTCCCGATCTTGTTTTGACAGACTCTGGTGTTTTTGCAACTCCATTGGTTTTTGGGTTATCTCCCTTGGGTGTCCCTTGTACTTCCACTGATGTTGGTAGAGGGTCATCAATAACATCACCATGGTCGTCAGGTTTGATGGTTTTCTTTAACGGAGAAGCTTTGACATTTGTTATAGACTTCTTCTACAATAGATTAAATATACAGTTAGAATGCATGCTCAATTCCAGCTTCTGTAAACCAACTTATTTTGCTTCATTTTGCATTTAGCCTTTTGTTTCCCAATACGTGGCGACTTAATTTTGCTATTTTCATATTTATTTGATGTAGCTTTAAATTTTCAAGATGATTTATATTGGAGAAAGTTGTAACTAGAGGCTCTCAAGAGCCTGTGTCGCTCACCTTGGTCTATGTGCATATTAAACAATGGACACAGATAAATTCAAGACAAAATTGTGCTTTGTTGATGGTGATTTGTTTGTAGATCTTACTTTACTGAACTTTATCTTTATCTATAATGAACTTGGCCCAGTAATTACAGTGGAAAATACTTTGTAAAAAATTTACAAAACTTTATGGTGAAAATTGTCAAAAATTGACTATAAAGAGCAAATTCTTATGAATATAGAATACTTTTAGAAAGAAAAACTATATGAAAGCTTAGTATTGACATTTTTATAGCAATTCAAAATAATAACAGTTTCTATAATGGTTTACTTTTTAAATTGTTATTTGTGTGGAGAGTTGTCTCATTGGCACTCACACCACATCTTCCTATATCTACCTTCAGCATGGAAATGACTATAATATACCTATACAAACTGATAGACTAATTTTGTCACAACATCATGAAAGTGGAGTTAAAGTCTTATAGGATTGTAGTAAAATTGAGAATGGAAATGGGGAATGTGCCAAAGAGACAACAACCCGACCATAGAGCAGACAACAGCAGAAGGTCACCAACAGGTCTTCAATGCAACGAGAAATTCTCGCACCCGGAAGCGTCCTTCAGCTGGCCTTAAATTTTTCAATTATTTTGCTTCATTCTAATCCATTGTTAAAACAAATTAAATAATATTCAACAATTATTTACCATTTTAAGAGGAGATCTCTGTTTAGACATTGCCGGTGATGACTTTTTCTCTTTGATTCCATCAGTTATTTTCCTTTTTGCTGTCAACTTCTTTTTCAGACCATCTTTCTTCCCTTTGATTGGTTCCTGGTTGTCTGTTGTTACTTTTTGCGGTGATACAGCTGCATCATCATAACATTCCATTTCTAAAGCCACTTCGTCTAAATCTGTTTCACTGGCATAGGATATTGGAGAGTGCTGGAAACAAATTTAAAATCAATTAAAAATACATACCAGTGGCAGATCCAGAAATTTTTATGAGTGGGGGACCTACTGACTGCCAAAGAGGGGACCAGCTCTGGTCATGCTTCAGTGATTCCATTTATAATAAACCAAATTTTCCCCAGAAAAGGAGAGCCCTGAAGAATTGCAGACTCATCTGTAGTTTTACTGTCAAAAATTAAGTTTACCTGGTGACCTGTAGGGGTAACAGGTAAACGGATATTTCGGAGAAATGTTTTCTTTGACAGCACAGCTAGTTGATGTCATAAGTATGTTGGGCGTATGATAGGTAAACACTGGACATTTCATAGCTTCACGCACACCTCAAAATGTAATAAAATTTACAAGCAAGTTGATTTCTAGCTACAAAATGTAATTTTTGCTTATCTTGGAGAAATTACATGTCAAAATTTAGGAATTTAAAATGACAATTCCCTTAGATACACATAAGACAGTTCGAAGAAGAATTGTACACTGATCGTCATTCTATCAGCACCATTGATTCAAAATAATTGAACCGGAATAATCAATATGATTTTAAGTCCTATTTTACCATCTGTTCTTTGACTGTAACCCGTTTTCCTTCAGTTTCCTTTGGTATATTTTTGACATCAGGCATCGATACTGCTGGTACTGCTATTGGATCCTCATTTTTTACTTCAGTTTTAACCCTAAGCTGCAACAGACATTACATAATTTAAATAAGGTATTCTATTGAAATTTTTAAAATTGGTTGATAAAATTTTACCGGTGAACAATATTGCATGTGTTGCATATCCCTACTTGTAATTCAAAGTGTCAGACAAATAGATGTCGGACAAAAGTTCACACACATGACTTTTGAGCTGATGACCAAATATGACATCTTTCTGAGAAAAGTGTGATGAAAAAGTTTCAGTTGATCCATCAGGGTTGAGGTTGTAAACTTCAAAGTATCTTTTCAGTGATTCTGTAAAGTACTTTTATAGTACAGTTTTATTTCATTACAGCTTTAAATAATTACATTGTATTTTATTTTGTAGAAAGTCAACAAGAGTATTTTCCTCTTATATTACTCAAGTTAACAAATTTCTACAACAAATTCAAATACTCTCAGATCTGTCCTTAATGTCCTTTTTTGTTTTACTTGGGTGTTTTATTTTTGTGTGATTTGTATTGATCTGATGAGTTTGGCCCTTTTCAAGTGATTTTTAACCAGATTTTTGTGTCAAAAATGTCGGTTATTGATTTGGGGATGAACGGCGGGTGGGCGGGCGGCAACCAAATGTTGTCCGTGCATTTACTCATGAAGCGTTCAACCAAACCTTTTAAAATTTTAATATGTTGTTACTGACAACAAAATGGAGGTCAAGTTCAATAATGACGATTTTGATTTTTACCGTTCAGGAGTTACGGTTCTTGAAAGTTTAAAAAATGTCGTGTCCGTGCATTTGCTCATGAAGTCAAGTTTGATATTGATAATCATAAATTTTACATATTAGGAGTTTTGGTCCTTGTAATATTGATAAATGCCAGAACACAAATAAATGTTAAAGAATCCGGTTTACTGTCATTTTGACCAGCTCTTGTTATGTTTGTTCTGATATTGTACTGTTACACAACTGTCCCAGGTTAGCAGGAGGGTTTTGTCCCAGCAAACATGTTTAACCTCGCAACATTATGTATGTGCCTGTCCCAAGTCAGGAGCCTCTAATTCAGTGTTTTTCGTTTCTTGTTTTGTACATAGACTGTTAATTTTCTTGTTTGAATTGTGTAACAAATGTCATTTCATGGTCTTTGATAGCTTACTATACAATATCAGTAATAAAATTCTGTTCACCTATCACTAGTATTATAGAAGTTTTAAAGCCATTTCATATACAAGAGTGACCATTTCTAACTGCGACAACTATTTATGACATTACAATTGATATTGTTGTACACATTTCCCTTAGAATCTAACACTGATTTTTTTGTACATGATTTCATTTAATAATCCCTTTAAGAATCCTGTAAACATATTCAAACAATTCTATTGTGGTAGAATGTATGTGTGCAAGTACATATTTGTGTGGTTACACATTAAAAGTACACAAATCTCTACCTGTAGTGGTCCCTTTGTTGTGTCATGTAAACACTTGGGACATTCCCATTGTTGTCGGATATCTTCGTTAATAACACCCTCACTGTTTAAGTTCTCGTACTTCTGATGTAAACAAGGAACGTGGATAATCTCCCAACACAAACTGCACTCCATTAACTGGTTTGGTTCTGGTTGGTCGGCTTTATTACAAATCAAACAGGTGGCATTGTGTGGTAATACAGGCTGTAACATGAAAAAATAATAGCTATTACAAATCAAATAGGTGGCATTGTGTGGTAGTACAGGCTGTAACATGTAAAAATAATAACTATTACAAATCAAACAGGTGGCATTGTGTGGTAATACAGGCTGTAACATGTAAAAATAATAGCTATTACAAATCAAACAGGTGGCATTGTGTGGTAATACAGGCTGTAACATGTAAAAATAATAGCTATTACAAATCAAACAGGTGGCATTGTGTGGTAGTACAGGCTGTAACATGAAAAAACCAGATGCTCCGCAGGGCGTAGCTTTATACGACCGCAGAGGTTAAACCCTGAACGGTTAGGGCAAGTATGGACACAACATTCAAGCTGGATTCAGCTCTAAATTTGGATTGTGATTAAATAGTTGACACAGCATAGGTTTCTGACACAGAATGAATGTGTTCTAATGAACTTAAAATTTTTGTTTCTCTTAGAGCAATTCACTATGCTGTTGAATATTAATCCTCTCAAAAAAATGTTTGAAGAAATTTTCTTTTTTATTTATGAAATTTCAAATGAGAAAAATTGAACCCAATTTTTTTAATCACATCCCCCTTTCCCTTATTCCAAAACTAATCTCAATTAAAATTTCTAATGGAGTTTGCAACAATAACTACTCATTTAAATACATCATAAAATATTAAGATGTAAAAAAACTGCTTGTTATCACTGAATGGTAAAGATTATTTTAATTTATCAGTTGGTAGTAAAAAGTGAATATACATTGTATATTGTATATAACAAAGATTTAAGTTGATTCTGGACAAAGAAAGATAACTCCAATTAAAAAAAAATCTTGCTATTGCACAATATTTTGCAATTAGATATTTCTTGCTTACTATTCTGGACAAAGAAAGATAACTCTAATTAAATTTCTTTTTGATATTTCACAATATTGTGCAATTAGATATTTCTTGCCATTGCGCAATACTGTGCAATTGAAAAGACTTGCTATTGCACAATACTTAATATAATAATTTTAGATCCTGATTTGGACCAACTTGAAAACTGGGCCCATAATAAAAAATCTAAGTACATTTTTGAATTCAGCATATCAAAGAACTTCAAGATTTCAATTTTTGTTAAAATCAGACTAAGTTTAATTTTGGACCCTTTGGACTTTAGTGTAGACCAATTTGAAAACAGGACCAAAAATGAAGAATCTACATACACAGTTAGATTTGGTATATCAAAGAACCCCATTTATTCAATTTTTGATGAAATCAAACAAAGTTTAATTTTGGACCCCGATTTGGACCAACTTGAAAACTGGGCCAATAATCAAGAATCTAAGTACATTTTTAGATTCAGCATATGAAAGAACCTAACTGATTCATTTTTTGTCAAAATCAAACTAAGTTTAATTTTGGACCCTTTGGACCTTAATGTAGACCAATTTGAAAACGGGACCAAAAGTTAAGAATCTACATACACAGTCATGACAGTTAGATTCAGCATATCAAAGAACCCCAATTATTCAATTTTGATGAAATCAAACAAAAGTTTAATTTTGGACCCTTTGGGCCCCTTATTATGTTGGGACCAAAACTCCCAAAATCAAACCCAACCTTTCTTTTATGGTCATAAACCTTGTGTTTAAATTTCATAGATTTCTATTTACTTATACTAACGTTATGGTGCAAAAACCAAGAAAAATGCTTATTTGGGTCCCTTTTTGGCCCCTAATTCCTAAACTGTTGGGACCTAAACTCCCAAAATCAATACCAACCTTCCTTTTGTAGTCATTAACATTGTGTTTAAATTTCATTGATTTCTATTTACTTAAACTAATGTTATTGTGCGAAAACCAAGAATAATGCTTATTTGGGCCCTTTTTTGGCCCCTAATTCCTAAACTGTTGAGACCAAAACTCCCAAAATCAATCCCAACCGTTCTTTTGAGGTCATAAACCTTGTGTCAAAATTTCATAGATTTCTATTAACTTAAACTAAAGTTATAGTGCGAAAACCAAGAAAATGCTTATTTGGGCCCTTTTTGGCCCCTAATTCCTAAAATGTTGGGACCAAAACTCCCTAAATCAATACCAACCTTCCTTTTGTGGTCATAAACCTTGTGTTAAAATTTCATAGATTTCCATTCACTTTTACTAAAGTTAGAGTGCGAAAACTAAAAGTATTCGGACGCCGGACGACGACGACGACGACGACGACGACGACGACGACGACGACGACGACGACGCCGACGCCAACGTGATAGCAATATACGACGAAAATTTTTTCAAAATTTGCGGTCGTATAATAATAGCTATTACAAATCAAACAGGTGGCATTGTGTGGTAATACAGGCTGTAACATGTAAAAATAATAGTTATTACAAATCAAACAGGTGGCATTGTGTGGTAATACAGGCTGTAACATGAAAAAATAATAGCTATTACAAATCAAACAGGTGGCATTGTGTGGTAGTACAGGCTGTAACATGTAAAAATAATAGCTATTACAAATCAAACAGGTGGCATTGTGTGGTAGTACAGGCTGTAACATGTAAAAATAATAGCTATTACAAATCAAACAGGTGGCATTGTGTGGTAGTACAGGCTGTAACATGAAATAAAACCAGGTGCTCCGCAGGGCGCAACTTTATACGAACGCAGAGGTCGAACCCTGAACAGTTGGGGCAAGTATGGACAAAACATTCAAGCGTTATACAGCTCTGAATTTGGATTGTGATAAAATTTTTGACATTACATGGTTTTTTTTTACACAAAAAAATTGTCAAGATTTTACAAATCAATTAAAGATTTCTTCTTCAAACTTTTTAAATCTACAATTAAATAGTTGACACAGCATAGGTTTCTGACACAGAATGAATGTGGTCTAATGAACTTAAAAGGTTTTTTTTGCCTTGAGCAATTCACTTTGCTGTTGAATATTAATCCTCTCAAAAAAATGTTTGAAGAAATTTTCTTTTTATTTATGAAATCTGAAATGAGAAAAATTTAACCCCCCCCTTTTTTTTCACATCCCCGTTTCCCTTTTTCCAAAACTGATATCAATTCAAATTTCTAATGGAGTTTGCAACAATAACTACTCTTTTAAATACATCATAAAATATTAAAATGTAAAATAAAGTGCTTGTTATCACTGAATGGTAAAGATTGGTTGGTAGTAAAAGTGAATACACATTGTTTATTGTATAAAACAATAAAAAAAAACTTCATCAGCAACATTTTATATTGGGAAATTTCCAATGAAGTTATTCACATAAAGTTATTGGCAAATAAAAATAGAAAATGACATCATAGTCATGTCTGGCAAATGTCCAACATACATTATCTTAAAACATTTTAGATAAGATAAGGAAAAAAAGCTTCTTCAGCAACATTTTATATTGGCAAATTTCCAATGAAGTTATTTACATAAAGTTATTGGCAAATAAAAATAGAAAATGACATCATAGTCATGTCTGGCAAATTTCCAACATATATTATCAACTACTATTCTATACAAAGAAAGATAACTCCAATTGAAAATTAATTGCTATTGCACAATATTGTGCAATTAGATATTTCTTGCTATTGTGCAATACTGTGCAATTGAAAATTTCTTGCTATTGCACAATACTTGATATGGAATCCTGATTTGGACCAACTTGAAAACTGGGCCAATAATCAAAAATCAAAGTACATATTTAGATAAAGCATATCAAATAAGCCCAAGAATTTAATTTTTGTTAAAATCAAACTTAATTTAATTTTGGACCCTTTGGACCTTAATGTAGACCAATTTGAAAACTGGACAAAAATTAAAAATCTACATACACAGTTAGATTTGGCATATCAAAGAACCCATTTATTCAATTTTTGATGAAATCAAACAAAGTTTAATTTTGGACCCCCATTTGGACCAACTTGAATACTAGGCCAATAATTAAAAATCTAAGTTCATTTTTAAATTCAGCATATCAAAGAACACCAAGGATTCAATTTTTGTTAAAATCAAACTAAGTTTAATTTTGGACCCTTTGGACCTTAATGTAGACCAATTTGAAAACGGGACCAAAAATTAAGAATCTACATACATAGTTAGATTCGGCATATCAAAGAACCCCAATTATTCAATTTTTGATGAAATCACACAAAGTTCAATTTTAGACCCTTTGGGCCCCTTACTCCTAAACTGTTAGGACCAAAACTCCCAAAATCAAACCCAACCTTCCTTTTATGGTCATAAACCTTGTGTTTAAATTTCATAGATTTCTATCTACTTATACTAAAGTTATGGTGCAAAAACCCAAAATAATGCTTATTTGGGCCCCTTTTTGGCCCCTAATTCATAAACTGTTGTTACCTCAACTCCAAAAATCAATCCCAACCTTCCTTTTGTAATCATAAACCTTGTGTTAAAATTTCATTGATTTCTATTTACTTATACTAAAGTTATTGTGCGAAAACCAAGAATAATGCTTATTTGGGCCCTTTTTTGGCCATTAATTCCTAAACTGTTGGAACAAAAACTCCCAAAATCAATCCCAACCTTCCTTTTGTGGTCATAAACCTTGTGTCAAAATTTCATAGATATCTATTCACTTAAACAAAAATTATAGTGCGAAAAACCAAGAAAATGCTTATTTGGGCCCTTTTTGGCCCCTAATTCCTAAAATGTTGGGACCAAAACTCCCAAAATCAATCCCAACCTTCCTTTTGTGGTCATAAACCTTGTGTTAAAATTTCATTGATTTCTATTCACTTTTACTAAAGTTAGAGTGCGAAAACTAAAAGTATTCGGACGACAACGACGCAGAAAACGACGCCAATGTGATAGCAATATACGACCAAAAAATTAAAATTTTTGCGGTCGTATAAAAATAATAGCTATTACAAATCAAACAGGTGGCATTGTGTGGTAGTACAGGCTGTAACATGTAAAAATAATAGCTATTACAAATCAAACAGGTGGCATTGTGTGGTAGTACAGGCTGCAACATGTAAAAATAATAGCTATTACAAATCAAACAGGTGGCATTGTGTGGTAGTACAGGCTGTAACATGTAAAAATAATAGCTATTACAAATCAAACAGGTGACATTGTGTGGTAGTACAGGCTGTAACATGAAAAGATAATAGCTATTACAAATCAAACAGGTGGCATTGTGTGGTAATACAGGCTGTAACATGTAAAAATAATAGCTATTACAAATCAAACAGGTGGCATTGTGTGGTAGTACAGGCTGCAACATGTAAAAACCAGGTGCTCCGCAGGGCGCAGCTTTATACAACCGCAGAGGTCGAACCCTGAACAGTTGGGGCAAGTATGGACAAAACATTCAAGCGTGATACAGCTCTGAATTTGGATTGTGATCAAATTTTTGACATTATATGGTTTTTTTTTACACAAAACAAATGTCAAGATTTTACAAATCAATTAAAGTCTTCTTCAAACTTTTTAAATCTAAAATTGAATAGTTGACACAGCATAGGTTTCTGACACAGAATGAATGTGGTCTAATGAACTTAAAAGTTTTTTTTTTGCCTTTGAGCAATTCACTATGCTGTTGAATATTAATCCTCTCAAAAAAATGTTTGAAGAAATTTTCTTTTTATTTATGAAATCTGAAATGAGAAAAATTTAAACCCCCCCCCCCTTTTTTCACATCCCCGTTTCCCTTTTTCCAAAACTGATATCAATTCAAATTTCTAATGGAGTTTGCAACAATAACTACTCTTTTAAATACATCATAAGATATTTAAATGTAAAATAAAGTGCTTGTTATCACTGAATGGTAAAGATTGGTTGGTAGTAAAAGTGAATATACATTGTTTATTGTATAAAACAATAAAAAAAAACTTCATCAGCAACATTTTATATTGGCAAATTTCCAATGAAGTTATTTACATAAAGTTATTGGCAAATAAAAATAGAAAATGACATCATAGTCATGTCTGGCAAATGTCCAACATACATTATCTAAAAACATTTTAGATAAGATAAGGAAAAAAAGCTTTATCAGCAACATTTTATATTGGCAAATTTCCAATGAAGTTATTTACATAAAGTTATTGGCAAATAAAAATAGAAAATGACATCATAGTCATGTCTGGTAAATTTCCAACATATATTATCATTTACTATTCTATACAAAGAAAGATAACTCCAATTGAAAATTAATTGCTATTGCACAATATTGTGCAATTAGATATTTCTTGCTATTGTGCAATACTGTGCAATTGAAAATTTCTTTCTATTGCACAATACTTGATATGGAATCCTGATTTGGACCAACTTGAAAACTGGGCCCATAATCAAAAATCAAAGTACATATTTAGATAAAGCATATCAAATAAGCCCAAGAATTAAATTTTTGTTAAAATCAAACTTAGTTTAATTTTGGACCCTTTGGACGTTAATGTAAACCAATTTGAAAACGGGACCAAAAAGAATCCACATACACAGTTAGATTTGGCATATCAAAGAACCCCAATTATTCAATTTTTGATGAAATCAAACAAAGTTTAATTTTGGACCCCGATTTGGACCAACTTGAAAACTGGGCCAATAATAAAAAATCTAAGTACATTTTAAGATTCAGCATATCAAAGAACCCCAAGGATTCAATTTTTTTTTAAATCAAACTAAGTTTAATTTTGGACCCTTTGGACCTTAATGTAGACCAATTTGAAAACGGGACCAAAAATTAAGAATCTACATACACAGTTAGATTCGGCATATCAAAGAACCCCAATTATTCAATTGTTGATAAAATCAAACAAAGTTAAAATCTGGACCCTTTGGGCCCTTTATTCCTAAACTGTTGGGACCAAAACTCCCAAAATCAATACCAACCTTCCTTTTATGGTCATAAACCTTGTGTTTAAATTTCATAGATTTCTATTTACTTATACTAACGTTATGGTGCGAAAACCAAAAAAAATGCTTATTTGGGTCCCTTTTTGGCCCCTAATTCCTAAACTGTTGGGACCTTAACTCCCAAAATCAATACCAACCTTCCTTTTGTGGTCATAAACATTGTGTTTAAATTTCATTGATTTCTATTTACTTAAACTAAAGTTATTGTGCGAAAACCAAGAATAATGCTTATTTGGGCCCTTTTTTGGCCCCTAATTCCTAAACTGTTGGAACCAAAACTCCCAAAATCAATCCCAACCTTTCTTTTGTGGTCATAAACCTTATGTCAAAATTTCATAGATTTCTATTTTCTTAAACTAAAGTTATAGTGCGAAAACCAAGAAAATGCTTATTTGGGCCCTTTTTGGCCCCTAATTCCTAAAATGTTGGGACAAAAACTCCCAAAATCAATCCCAACCTTCCATTTGTGGTCATAAACCTTGTGTTAAAATTTCATAGATTTCTATTCTCTTTTACTAAAGTTAGAGTGCGAAAACTAAAAGTATTCGGACAACGACGACGACGACGCAGACAACGCCAACGTGATAGCAATATACGACGAAAATTTTTTCAAATTTTGCGGTCGTATAATAATAGCTATTACAAATCAAACAGGTGGCATTGTGTGGTAGTACAGGCTGTAACATGTAAAAATAATAGCTATTACAAATCAAACAGGTGGCATTGTGTGGTAATACAGGCTGTAACATGTAAAAATAATAGCTGAAGAGGCCTTTTTTTAGCAGGACCAAAGCAAATAGAGAAATAAATATATAGCGGGAAATTTGGGTAATGACTTTACTTTTTCCTAATTTTGTGAATGAAAGGAACCACGAAATAAGAATGCTAAAAAATGAAATATCAGTCAGATTTGGTCCTTGAAATCATAAAAGAAGAAGGTTCATGAAGGGTTAAAATTGGCCCTAAATTTTTAATGTTTTTTAAAACGGGCCAAAAAATTACAAATTTCACAAAGAAGTACTTGTAATAATACTATTAAGACAAAAACATATTTTTCTGGCACCTTCCTTTACAATTTATGAAGCTATGACCCCTTAAAAAAACATTATTTGTATTTTAAGGTCAATTTTGGTACTTTTTCCCCATAATTTCAATTGTTTTTGGCATAATTAACCATGGCCTCCATCCACGATCCGAAAAGTTTTTATATTGATGAATTCTATATAAAAAATGGAATCTTTTGGTACCAACACATTCTGGATCGTAGGTGGCGGCCAATGTGTTTCTTAAGCTTTTAGGTCTGAAAATTGCACAAAATCATCATATTTTGACAAACTGTCCAAAATGGGCTTACTTTGGAGAATATTATGTACTTTAATGAGAAGAACTGATGTATCTAGCATTAAGATTTATGAAATAGACCCATTTATGAACCAAATTGGGACCTTTATGGTGTTTTATGATAAAGTTGATATTTAAGACCATTTTGTGCCATAAGTGAACCTTGTCGTTTGAACTACATACAATTTTGGCCATTGTAACTTGATTGGATGAATCACTGCTGCCATTTATTGTTTCCAGTTTACAATTTAATCAAAGTGTTATAGCACTTTAAAAAGCATTTGCTGTCTATCTAAAAGAAAATGTAAAAATGTTTATAGTTTCGTTTAAACTGTTTTCCACTAAACTTAAATACATTTGCTCAGCTTTCGCTATACTTACAGAAAGACACTGCTTGCTTTTACAACATTGCTTCATTCTGCCTGATCCACCAAACTTCTTCATATCTTTACAGAAATTACATTCCCCACAATCTGACCGTGTGCATGGTTCACATTTCTTACATCTTGTTCTCCGACGACGCACAACCTCCGACTTTTGTAATTTTCCCTTTGCAGCCTTAGGTGCTTTCTGTCCAGTGGACGTATACTGTTTTTTTGGTTTGATAACCTGTAGCAGAAAATACAGATAAATTAATACTGTAATCTTATACTTTATTTTAATTAAACATCATTATAATAATATTAATTGTTGCATATAAAGTTAGAAACCCTTCTAAGGACCCCCTTTTTCTTACGGTTTGGTATTGTAAAAAAAATATAGTTTTGAGTGTTGTTTACATAAAATCATTTTTTTTCCTGTCAGGGGTGCTTTTGATTGATTTCATTGGCGAACTGTCATCTGATCTCTATTTTCAAATAAAGTATGGAATATTTTGAATCTGGAATAGTCACATGGGAATAGTTTTGAATTCTGGAAAATTGATAAGAAATGTAATGATATTTCCTTCAGAAATAACTACGGTAAATTCAGAAATTATTGCATGCATTTATTGTTGAGATTTTGTCATTTTTGACTAAAATGCACGATTTTGTTATTATAAATGTTATAGTCAGGACCACCAAGGACTAGAAGCACTTAGATAACTGATTTCTTGTTGTTAGCTTAAAGTCCAGTGGCAAATATTTCATAAATAGTCAAAATGATCACTTATACAATATTGCAGTGTAAAGTTTTATGACCAAGAACCCTGCAACTATTTATTTAACATAACAGTGTAAATTTATCTACCAATACGTTTAATAAAAACATCAGAAGTAAAACTTTCATGAAATTTTTAGGGGTTTTATATCAATCATTTAAGTAAGATTTTATAAAATTTCACATTTATTTAAAATCCATATTCCTATATGATTGTCTGATCGCAAATAAATGAGGAATGTACATGGGACAGATGACCCCCCCCCCCTTTTTTTGGCATATAATGTTAAAGGAATATAACTCAAGAACTGTAAAAGTGACGCTATTCAAATTTGTTCTTGATCTGAGTTTTGTAGAAATGAGCATTGTGTATACGTTTCAAAACATTTAGTTGAGGTAAACTTTAGTAAGAGAACCTTAATGAAAAATCAAGCAATTTTTCATTTGTAACATGTGTAAAGGGGCACAACTCAAGAACATTAAAAGTGACACCACAAAAAATCAAAATTTATCTGTATTATGGTAATAAGCATTGTGTATAAGTTTCAAAACATTTGGTTGAGGCAAACTCAAGTTAGAGAACAGAAACCAATTTTGGGACGCAAGTATGGACGGACATACAGACGGACAAGGGCTACGGCGGGGGCATAAAAATGTTCAAGTAGAATTTTAATTAACCACTTAAGATCTTATGTAATTTCCATCATATATACTCTCACCTTTTTTGATGGTGGCCAATAAGTAATTGCCTCTCCTGTGATTGCAAGCTGCGCATTGTCCTGAAGATGGTCTATTACCAATTGCTGCAACAACACACATTACTAATTAACTTGGATAGTTTAAAAGCTTCAAAAACTTTTAAGTTTAACAAGAAAATGTTCACAATTTGTTCTCCTCTATGTCAAAAATAATCAAGATGACAAGCTTTCATTAACTATTTGAAAAAATACAATTTCTTTTCCGAAAAACCTGCAAAATTATCTCCCTTTTGAAAATATAATCTTTATCAAAAGAACAACAGTTAATTTAATGCCTTAAAATTTGATAATGAAGGTACATGTATAACAATAATTAATGAAACAGCAACCTGATAACTTAAAAAGTCACTTGTAAATAAAATGTATATGTTATATAGTTAATTTTATTTTATTTATATTTAATTCAATATAGTTTAAATCATATATTAAAATAAACACAAAACAAATCAGTCGTCTTTTGGTCAAGTTTTTAACTAGCCAGGACAATATCAGGGTGATGGATTTTCTGGAATTGATGTTACTTAAACTTGCATAAAAAGGTCATCTTCAGACACAGAGAAAACTGACATTATCAAATGTAAACTTTGAATTGAAGTTTGTAATTCAAACATTTTTCTACAGTGGGAAAAGAAATTGACATGACAAAATAGGGCTACATGTTATAAAAAATACCTTTATTGCAGGTTTGACTGTATGCAAAAGAAGTGACTTTTATAGTGGGTCTCATTGAGGTCTTAGTGTGACGTGGAATTGCTGATTTTTTGTAAGCGTGACATGTGAAAGTCAAATTATTGTGCCATGAAAACGGGAAATGAAGTCTATAGGGACACAGGAAATTACAAAAAATTGAGAATTGCTTACATACATAGTGTAAGCGGGATACGGTAATCTGACAAAACAGTAAGCGGAATCCTGGATCAAAACCCCACAATATGAGACCCCCTTTATAGTAGGTTTCACTGTATCTTGATATTCTGTTTTCTTAGTAACTTACCTTTGCCTCTCTGAGTACACCCTCGGGATCAATTAGATCTTTAGGGATACCTTTCTTAGATAGAGGCAAGTCTTCCAACCATTCAATCATTTTTTTCAATCCTTTTATCTCCCACTTCGTTAAATGAACATTCTTACGTTCTCTTTTCGTTCGTCTGATTTCGATTGATCCTGCCGAACTATTTGAATCCTCATTCATTTTCAATTTGCTTGCTTTGGAAGTTATTTCTTTTGATACATTTGAAAAATCAATATCACCATGGTGACCAGCAATATCATCTGGTCTCTCGTATATTTCAGTGTCTGCAGAACTACAACTATCAGATGTAGATTTCCGAGGTGATTGTTTCAACTTTATTGCCGATTTTTCATCATCAGTGGAAGGAGATTTTTTCACACTTTGGTGGTCTATTCTAGTGAGTTCTATTTTGATACTTTTTGAAATATTTGAAGTTCCAATTTCAGGTGAATTTTTTGATTCCATTTGTCCATTTTCTTGTGAACATCTTGACGAGGGTCTAGAATCATCTTGACAATCTGGTTTCTCATCCTCCTGATTCTCAGATGGAAGTTCAATGCACTGCTTCCCTGTCAGACAGCACAAGTATTGAGCCAAAACATACCATGCTATTTCGGCATAAAATGGATATCGAAATTTATGAGGCACCTGTAAATAGAAATAAATCTGTCATAATCAGAATCACAGGTATGGTTGCCAAACTTGTTTAAGTACATGGTATAAAAGTATCAATTTGATTTGTTACAACAAATTCAGGTGTTCTTAATTTTGGCGTTTGAATCATGTCAGGATATACAAATGACTGCGATTTAAAATGATGAAGGTATTATTTTCCTTATATTTAAATAATAAGAAATCAATCCACACATTTAGGTGGGTCGCAGGATTGCTGATTTTTTGTAAGCGTGACTCGTGAAAGTCAAATTATTGTGTAGTGAAAACGGGAAATGAGGTCTAGTGGGACCCGGGAAATGACAAATTTGAGAATTGCTTACGTACATAGTGTAAGCGGGATACGGGAATCTGACAAAACAGTGAGCGGGATCCGGGATAAGAACTCCCCAATGAGACCCCCATTTAGTATGTAACCATTATTCACAATAATTGTTTTCATCTATCATCCTGACCTGAACATGACATAATCAGAGGATGTAAGGTGCCTGAATTGATCACTTTTGTTTATTTTGCCAAAATAGCCTTAAAATAAGCTTTTTATCAGTACATAAATCAAAACATAAAACATATATAGCAAGTTTGGTTTCACTTTGTTTAGTGATTCTAGAAAAGACCTTTGAAAATAAGTTTGGTTTCACTTTGTTTAGTGATTCTAGAAAAGATCTTTGAAAATAAGTTTGGGTTCACTTTGTTTAGTGATTCTAGAAAAGATCTTTGAAAATAAGTTTGGTTTCACTTTGTTTAGTGATTCTAGAAATGATCTTTGAAAATCAAACTAATTGGCCTCTATTTTTTTTGCCAGCTAAAGTCAAAGTAACAACATTTGGTAAGTACCTTCGAGGAAACGATTTGTTTTCAATTTACTTTATCTACTATTGAAAAAAAACCTGCCATTTCCTAGAGAGTTTAAATGTCAAATGTGACCTCAGATGGTGCATACCTGCCAACTGGCACTATTGGTGGGAGGATTTCCCACCATGGAGGCTCCAAAATGGAAATTTTAAAAGAGCAATTGTGTCCACAATTTAAACAAAACAATTAATTTTACAATTGCTATAGACTTCAAAAAGTATGACTATGAGAGCCATCTTGCACGCAAAACCCCCATGGGCATTTTGAAAAGTTTGCAGGTATGGTGGCCATTTGTAATTTCAGATAAAGTAATAAGGAATTAAAAAGGGAGTTAACTTTAAGCAATTGTTGCAGGATAATCTGAAATGTTTACTGTTATGCTAATTAAAAGTATATATATATATATATATATCAAACATAAGATCACGTACAATAGTTGATCGATGCTGACTATTGAACTCATAAAAAATCTTGCCGATTCAAACTTTTGATATCAATTTTATTAAACATGTGATACTGTGGATTCAGTTATTTTCGTGCGACCAATTTCGTGGAAAACTTGCAAGTTGGTGGATATTTAATTAAGTGGTTTTGCACAAGTTTGCATACACGCCTATAGGGAATGTGTCATTCGATGAAAATTTAATTTCGTGATTCACTTATACCAACAAAATCCACTAGAAATTACTTACATGTGTTCTGTCCTCAATATCAGACACAGTTAACTGGGTCTCCATGTTGTAATTGTGAAGAAAATTACCTCCAAACACTAGAGAGTCTTCAGGTGTATAAACTCCATGAATCCAACCTAAAAACACATAATAAGTATTATAGGTTATATTGATCTCAAGTTTTATATTTATTTCATTCATACCATTATCAATACGTCAGTAAAATATCTTTATTTCTAGAAATATGAATTTTTGACAAATGAGGAAGGAAAACATTAATGTATGTTTCAATCTTTAAAAAATACAAGATGAAGCATGTGTCTAAAGTTTTTAATATTCACTAAGGTTCCAACATCTTGAAGGGCCCCAACATCTAAATGGTCTAGGTAGTGCATCTCATGGCACAGTGGTTTGTAATCAAAAGACAGACACCAATCAGACTTTTCTATGATTGTCAGTATTTAATATTAAGCAAACTATCAATCAATCCTTGCCCAAGTACATGCCTTTCTTTGATAACGGGCTGTCTTTTTCAATCAACATAAACTGAACTCTTTTCAGCTGTTTTTATTCAAAACAGAAATCCATTGTGAAATATCTTGAAACAAATGATTATCAAACTCTTTCTTTCTTTTACAAAATCTATATTCTTTTTCTAAAGCTCTATTGTGTTACTTGCAATAAATTGTGTACCACTTAAACCATTAACTGAAATACACATATAGTTTCAGTTTCCGTGGTAACTACTTACCTGATGGTATGATGAAAGTGTACCCAGCATGCAATGTAATTCTTTCACATCCCTCAACCTTGTCTGCCAAGAAAATGTCACCTTGTTTCCCTGACAACACCCAGGTTAAGTAGATTTCCATGTTTTTTGGTGTTGGTGGAATTAACCAAAATACCTGAAAACAGAAACAATTTAAATCCACTTTGTATGTACATGTGCTGTTTATTTCTTTTTAATGTGGATATAACTGCATTTTATTTCTTTTATTTCATTTCTGTACATGTGTGTTGCATATCAAAAGTTCAAAATTGTGATGAAAATCTTCACATAAAAATCAAAGGCTATCATTTGACATTTTGAACTACATTGTATTTTATATTAAACTAAGCAATGGAACAAATTTAAACAAAAGTTTTTAACTAGAGTTATTCCTCTTTGTCAATAACAGTTAGATTCATCATTGCAACTTTGATATGAAATCTTTAATACAAGAAATAGATTTTTTTGTTAAATATGGTTATTTTGAAAAATTTACATCATTTCATATCTTTACTTTACTGCAACTCTGTTAGTAATTAGGGTAAAGATAAGGTCTGGAATATAGGTTAATATAGCTGTGTCAATAGGGTTAATATAGCTGTGTCTATAGGGTTAATATAGCTGTGTCAATAGGGTTAATATAGCTGTGTCAATGGGTTAATATAGCTGTGTCAATAGGGTTAATATAGCTGTGTCAATAGGGGTCAATAGGGTTAATATAGCTGTGTCAATGGGTTAATATAGCTGTGTCAATAGGGTTAATATAGCTGTGTCAATAGGGTTAATATAGCTGTGTCAATAGGGTTAATATAGCTGTGTCAATAGGGTTAATATAGCTGTGTCAATAGGGTTAATATAGCTGTGTCAATAGGGTTTTAAGTGCAATAGTGCATACTTGATTCAAAATAAATTTAGAAAAACAAATCAAAGAGTTCAACTAAACATAAATATTCAACTGGTGATCAAACAGCACATTAATTCATTTATGTGTGCAGCACATGAGTTAATTATTAGTATTGTTCAGTCTCACATAGAACATTTTTTTTTATATTCGATTTCTTGGATTAGTAATTCTTTTTATAACCCTGATCATAGGCTTTCAAGTGAAAATATACTTTTTTAATTCACAATATTATGATTATAATGGTATTTAGATAAAGCATAACATTGGTACCTATTAAAGGTTTAAACCCACTGCATTTGTTTGCATCGGTCCCAAGTCAGTAATCTGGTGTTCAGTAGTTGTTGTGTGTTAATTTGGTTCATAACTGTTTCTCATTTTTTGTGTAGATTAGACCGTTGGTTTTCCTGTTTGAATGGTTTTAAACATCATTTTGGGGCCCTTTATAACTTGCTGTTTAGTGTGAACCAAGGTTCCATGTTGAAGACCGTACATTGACCTATATTGATTTACTTTTACAAATTGTGACTCGGATTGAGAGTTGTCTCATTGGCACTCATACCACATCTTCTTAGATTTATATATCTAGCACTTACTTTTTTCCCGTGTAGTATATGATACCATACAGATGTACCACCAAAATCTACATGGAAATCTGTATAACATCCCTTCACACTCATTAAACAATACCTAAAACATATTAATATATATAATATAAAATGTTGTCACAGACGTATGTCCCACCTTGTTATTTTAATATTGCAAATGTTGAAATTATAATAGCAATACTCTAACATGTAAGTTTTGCAAATAATCAAAGTCGATAAACCATGACTGAAGGTACATGGCTACACAATCTCCATAGAAATGAAGATATGCCAATGCCAATACAACTGCAAACCAAAAACCATTGACTTATTGTAAGCTGTTTCATTTAACCAACCCTAAACACAAACTTGTTTACTATGTAAAAGTGTCAGTCAATTAACAATGATGCGGGTTGGGGCTATATGATCCCCAGGCCATAAAAAAGAATAGGTTTGTTTGCCTAAACCCTACCTACCCAGAAAAAAGCTTTCTACTCAAATTTTATTGTCCTGATTTAAAGAAGTTTTTTTTTTAATCAGATAGGCATGAAGACTAATAAACATCTGATACTTCAATTTCTTTAAAAAAAAATTTTAAAAAAAATGCCTACCTACCTACCCACTGTCTCAACCTTGAGTAGGGTTTGGGCAAACCAAAATATTTTTGATTGTGGCCCCATGGAAATGATACTTGCAAATGCCAAAAAAATTTGCATACCAAATATCATTCACTTAACATTAGCATTTCATTTTAAACTAATCTAATCAAAAACTAATACATGAAAAAACTAAGCAAAAGTTTCAAAGTCTATAGACCATGACTTAGAGGGCAAGGCCAAATATTAGTCATGGAACTAAGATGTGCTAATGCTTATGCAACTGTATACTAATCAGCATTGGCCTACCACTAATGGTTCCCATTGAAATGACCTAATCACAAACTTATACATGTACTTTGACCTATAATGGTTTACTTTTATAAATTGTAACTTGGATGGAGAGGTGTCTCATATGCACTCATTCCACATCTTCTTATATCTATGATAAAATATACTAAACTCTTAAGAAAATTCAAAACATAATGTCCCTAATGATAATCAAATGGCAAAATCAAAAGCTCTTGACAATAAGAGTGCACACACTGAAATGTCTCGCCTTTTACTAATCATTGATATTATGTTGATAGTCCTCAATATAAAGCTTTATGACAACTGTCACATAAACTTAACATTAACAAAGAAAACTAAACATTGACCAATGAACCATGAAAATGAGGTCAAGGTCAGATGAACCATGCCAGGCAGGCATGTACAGCTAACAATTCTTCCTTACAACAAATATAAATGACCAATTGCTTATAGTTTAAGAAAAAAAAAGACTAAAACACAAAAACTTTACACTGAGCAATGGACGGCGAAAATGAGGTCTAGGTCAAATAAAACCTGCATGACTGACATAGATCATAAAATATTTCCATACACCAAATATAGTTGATCTATTGCATATAGTATAAGAAAAACAGACCAAAACACAAAAACTTAACTATAACCACTGAACCATGAAAATGAGATCAAGGTCAGATGACACCTGTCAGTTGAACATGTTCACCTTACAGTCCTTCAATACACTGAATATACTAGACCTATTGCTTATAGTATCTGAGGTATGGACATGACCACTAAAACTTAACCTTGTTCACTGATCCATGAAATGAGGTCGAGGTACTGTCTGACGGGATGAGAACTTTGCAAGGTACGCACATACCAAATATAGTTGCCCTATTACTTATAATAAGAGAGAATTTAACATTACAAAAAATCTTAACTTTTTTTTCAAGTAGTCACTGAACCATGAAAATGAGGTTAAGGACATTTGACATGAGACTGACGGAAACTTCATAACATGACGCATCCATATACAAAGTATGAAGCATCCAGGTCTTCCACCTTCTAAAATATGAAGCTGCTGCCAGATCACTAATCCTATGTCGAGCTTTCTGTGACAAAAATCACAGACTCGACAAAAACAATTGTAACTTTCTTAAGTCGTACATAGTAGGTATCAAAAGAAACAAATGTCGGTCCACATGCTCATTTTTTCAGTAATAGAAAACTTATTTTTTTTAATGCTAGAAATCCCACTTCTCTTTTTGTCGCTAAAAACCATTGTTATGCATTCTAACAGAGCAGCTAGTCTAGCCATTGATCAGAACACTAGATGAATTAACCACAGGCACTTGTCTTAGAATTTTTTTTCCCTATATACCGAAACTATTTTTCTGAGACGAGTGCCTGTGGAAGTTATGTCATATACTAAAATCTTGATGGTAGAAAAGTTGCCTCAGATTTAAACCTACTTTTGAACTTTTGGGTATTTCATCTTGTCAATTATGTTAGTGGATTCAGTCTGACAATCTTTGTAGTGTCTTGGCCATACTGTATCCACCCAATCCACTTGTCTGACCTACAAAGAAATTATAAACAATCTTAGTTGATCCATACATCAAGCAATATGGTATACTCTAACCAGTACAGTGATGGATCCATTTGAATGGGGTAATATAGTTGGAATCCCCCCCTTTTTTAAATGGTTGGATGTGCCCCTGAAGGAGCTAGACCCTTTACAATGACCATAAAATACCTTTTAATTATATAGTCATGTAACTTAATCACCGATATTTCAGGCATTCACTGAATCATGAAAATGAGGCAATGACAATGGACAAATGAAAGACAGAATCTTTGTAAAATACGGAATATGCATACAAGGTATGAAGCATCCAGTTCTTCTACATTTTGAAATACTTAACTTTATAAATTTACATATAGTTTATGCTGACTCCAGAAATTAATCCCTTTGTTTCGAATACAACGACTTTTGTGGCAGGCAGAGCAAAAATGTTAACTTTTGCATTTTCTATTATTTTGTTTATATTATTTTCAGGTACATGTTACTGGTGGATTTTGTTTATAGATTAGTAAAGACATTAGATAAGACATTAGACTTTGTGTGGAAGCCAAATATAGTCATTTAAAAAAAAATATTTAGTTTTATTAATGAAGCTCATTGAAATATGTATTGATAGAATGATTCTTAAAATGAAACAAATGTTATTACATAGAAAACATTGATTCTACATATACATGATATAGACAAGGTTAAAATCAGAGCAAAATCACACTATAATACAAAGTTATAGCAAATATTTTGTCACCTTACAAATAAGATGAGAGACAAAATATATCAAGATTCTTCCAAAAGAATTTTTCTGTATTAAATACTATTTAGAAACATTATTAACATCTGTTAGTATAATAGTCCCAGTTAACATACACCATTTTTCTCTATTAGAACATTTAAATCCTGTATTGTAAATGTCTTAATGACAAAAGTTTATTTTGAACTTTTATAATTTGGGTCAGTTATTTTCTATGTCATTTAAATATTTAATATTTAATATTTAATACATAATTTCAACGTAATATCAAATTCAAAAATGTAAAGAAAACACTTTGCAATAGTATAAATAAACAATTAACAACAAAGGAAAAGTTTATATCCAATAAAAAGAGCGAAATAATATAGTGAGTAAATTTAATGCAAGAGTTTATACTAATGAAAATCTAGTTTGAACCAGTGTGATTACTGAGGTGTAAAATATAAATTTCACTGTTTTGCTAATTAAATAATTTAAATCTTAAATTAAACCAATTATCAAGTGGGTGAAATAAAAGGAAGTCAATAGGTATAATTTGTATTGCCTGATATAAATATTTTTTCAATATATTACAAAATACAATATATCATAAATAATTAAATACACAAATGAAAATACATAAACATAGATATATAACCAAATTTTTTGGCAAACATCCGCCAAGCCTGCAAGGCCGCCAAAAAAAAATAAAGATAAAATAATAACTATCAAAACAGTTATAATGATGATAAAAACCAGACATACTATCATCACTCTTTTTTCTCACTTCAAATAAGCTCCATCCTTTCAAAATGTGTATAGATAATGAAAGGACAAAACAGCAAACCAACTCAAAATATATGTAGATCTTGAGTAGTAAGAGGAAAACCAGCATCATATTCAGGATGCAAGTTCTCTGAAAAGAGAAAAAAGAATAATTACAGTAAACAATATACATGTATGAAGTAAATAAAAACACAATTGTAACACATTACAATTTATATACTCTGATGCTTAATAATATTGATTATCTTTTTTCTGAAAAGTTCTGTACCAGCAAAATTTAAATGAAGCCCATCTCTCGGAGCAAATAAGGAAGCATCTGGAATATTGTCGAGTAAGAAACTCCTATACAAATTACAATATAATAAATTATTTCTTTTACACAATCTTTTTAACTCAGTATTAACTTTATTAACTTTAGCTCCAGTTTTCATGTGATCAACTGGTCTAGGAAGAATAGAAGTAAAGATCAACTTAGCAAATGTCATCTTTTTTAACTTGTGAATTAGATCTCCGAAATATGATATAATAGTATCTACGGATTGAGACGAAGAAATATTATTAGTACCAACATGAACTATAACGAAATCTAATGAAATTAAATCTACTTTCCCAGATGAAATTAACTCAGTAAGACGACCAATAGTGGCACCAGGAAAGGCCTGAGTTGTACACCCATCTATTCCACTAACATATTTAGGTATAGACGCTGACACAATGGTCGCCCTTTTTTCAAAGAAATTCCCTGTAAAAATTTATAATAAAACATCTGAAATATGTGCCGTCATCTTTTCTGCTACTGAAATCTTATCATCTAATGAAAATTTTAAATATCTTTTATAAGCATCGCTTTTCCAATCTCCGTACAATTGAATTAATTCAGTAGGTACTTCGGCTGCAAAAGCCCAGCTAGCCCCCCCTCGCCTAAAACTATGTGTAGAATATGAACAAGCATCTAAACCAATCTCAGTAATTAACTGTCTCAATATTGTCTGAAATTGTCTATACGTGACAGGTACACATAATTTATGTTTTATAAAACAATAAGCTGGACTCTTATCAGAAGTACAAACTAAAGACTTCATATTCAAAAAAGCTTGAACGGGACACAATGGGGAATCTGGTATCGAGACTAAAGGTATCAATAATTCTCTCTCACCAAACTGAATGGTTTTCGACCATTTAACACTTATCAATAATAGCTTACGCTTACAATCGAAAATAATACTATCCCTACAAAGCTGCTTATTATGATCAAAAGTAGAAATGGAGTCTGGCACCAAATTAGATTTTCTAAACATTAGAAAAAAGGCATGTAAAAATAAACACCATATAGTAGCATCATATGCACTATTCATATCCAGCTTCTTATAAATTTGAAGTAAAATGTGAGGAGTAATTGGCAAGGCCTGTTTTTGACAATGTGCCTTAATTCTACATAAACCTCTTAATACTAATCTCAAATGAAAAGCTTCAAACTGTGGATATTCTAAATCTAACAATAAATGCAGATATCTTACTGAACTAAGATAATTCTTTATAGAGTCAACAGATTTAAAACTTCTACTTAGAAACTGTGCATATAGTGTCAAAACATGAACTGTAGCAGGAACAGGCATAAGTTCAAAATATATACAAAACATAAAATATGATTCTAACTGAGTTTTCTTATTTTTATAAGTACTCTCCGCAAAAGCATGTTTAGCAGAATCTTTACATTGAAACCGCAGAACCTCTAACTCTGTAAAATAAATTACCAATTATTTAAAAATGAAAAATCTGACATGATAACTGGTACCTCTTCATATCTATCTACTGAAATAGCTGACTTAAATAACTCTCTGTATTTATGACTACAATGCCATCGAGACAAATAGTCAGCAAGTCTATTTTCTACACCTAAAATGTGTCTGGCTCGAACTTCAAACTGAAAACTTGCTTGAATAAAACAAAGCTCTCTCAAACAAGTTTGCATAAAAGCATCCTTAGATGAACCTGAATTGATGACCTGAACAGACGCCTCATTATCACAAAAGATCAGAATTTTTTTCCCGCAAAATGTTTTCCCCCAAATTTTAACCGCAACTACGATAGCAAGTAACTCCAAACAATTGATATGTAATTGATCTTTTGTGATATCAGAAGGAAAAACAGCATGAAAATACTGATTTGAAGTAATAGCTCCAAACCCTTCTAAACAAGCATCGCTTGAAAAAATCTCATCTGGAGACGACCAATCTTCAAGAGACATCATCGAGATACCATTATAGCTCGACAGAAACCTATGCCACCACAATAAGTCTTTCTGTACCTCTACCGGAATCTTTCTATATATCTTATGTCCACTGCCCACGACATTTGAAGGGAAAGCACTACGAAGCCAGTTCAACAAACGACTGACAAATAATCTACCGGGTCGTACACAGGTGGACACAAAATGAAGTTTCCCAAGTATTGACTGTAACTCTCTTAAAGAAGCTTTTTTCTTTCTTAACCAAGCCTGAACTAACAACGAAATCTCTAGAACACGATCTGAAGTAACTTCCAAAGTCAACTTCACAGTGTCAACTGTGATTCCTAAAAATTCCATCCTCGTAGTAGGAGCTACTCCTTTTTGCTTTGACTCCTCTAGCCCACAACTATCTAGTAATGCACCTAAAGCAATATAAGCTTCATCAGCTTTATCCATCGTATCCGCACCACCAAAATCATCTAGATAATTGATAACCATGTATCCCATCTTATAAAACATAAAACTAACAGCTGTAGTGATTCTTTGACAAATCAAAGCACTAGACCGTAAACCCATAGGAAGAACACGATCCGCAAAGAGCTTATTATCCCACTGAAAACCAACTAAATGCAAATCACCTGGGTCAATTGGAATTTGCCTGTAGGCCCTTTTCAAATCCTTCTTAAAAACCAGACACTTACCACCTTTATCCTTAATTATTCCGACTAAATCATCAACTTTCGGATACGATAATTGAACCTTTTCACCTAAATAAACATCCTTTGAGATAAAATCATTTACGGATCTTCCAGGTGGGAAACTTAAGTCTAAAATGACCCTTCGTTCCACCGAGTCTTTTTTATACACCGAATTTAACAGTGAAATTTTGAAATGACAAGAAAAAGGATTTTTGTCAAACGGTCCAATTATTGCTCCATATGTAGCTTCCTTTAATAAGTAAGCCAAAATTTCATCATGAAAATCTGTAGCCCCTTTATGATTCTTAACTTTAGATGAACCTTCATTTAACATTTCTCCCTGATATCCAATCGGAGCACCAAACTGTAAAAACTCGCAAATGATTTCATCGTCATAGTCTATCAAATTTTCCCTAAAAAAATCTACATTAATTCCAGATTTAACTGGAATTCTACAACCCAAATAATTTGGGTAACCTGATTGAACAATTTGATTATGTATTTCAATAGTATTTTTAAACTCAGTATCGTTCAGTTTATCCTGAGCAACTAAACCAACCTTATTAATCTTAATATTCAATGTGTCTACATTTACATCACACAATAAATCTTTCTTGTATTTTTTACAAAAATGTGTACACTTATTAATAAATGCATTTCCATTGTCAAGATTATCAACCTTATCATTATCAAGTTTGTCGTCACTTTCCAACGATTTCATATAACTTGGTAAAAAAACTTCTGCTAGTAGATTTAACATTGTACATTTACCAAACACATTTTTTACTGCCAGTCATTTAGTTTGATGCGGACAAATTTCTGACGATTCCGGATGATAAGCCTTTCTGTTATCTTCTCTCCAGCAAGTCGCACAAATATGTTGAAGGTACTTATCGACACCTCGAATTTTGCCATAATGTGAATCCTTTTGCACACATTTTTTCCTTTGAAAATGCGAACAATAAAACACAGTCTCTTCTTTCTTTACTGGTTTTTTGTTTTCCCCATACTGAATAGATTTTTTAGACTTGACATCTGATTTTACATATTTAATCAAAATGGGAGTTTCAATCTCACTGAAATCTTTGGACCAATCAGCCAAACCATTTTCAATCTGCCTTATTATATGAGCATACATTTTTTTCAGACCCTTCCACTCATACAATTCTGTATAATACGCAATTTTTTTCAACAGCTTTGTTCTACCAATTCTTTCGACATCGCCTATCTTTGAAGAGGACAAAATTTCCAATTCTCCAGCCACAAATAAGTTAAACTCAAGATCATCAAAATTGATTTTAGACCCCGCATATTCAAACTGCAATTTTGATTGCGGCCACAATTGCTTTTTTACTACTTCATCTGACGGATGATCAAATATACCAGACTTTTTCTTGCTTTTATTTTTGTGTCTTTTGGATTTTTTTATAGAATCACTTAATTCATCGGACTCACAGCTAGAAGTGGTATCCCCACTTTCATCAGAAGAATCATCTGAATCAATTTCTAAAATTTTCTTAACAGCCGATTCTGCCTTTTTCTTAATTGAAGGACATTTTCTTAAAGAATTAATGTTAAGAGAATCATCTACTTTAGCAGTACCTTTTTGTTTCTCCGTTTTCTTCTTTAACTCTTTTTTCTCCTTCTCTATTTCCTTCCTGATCTTTTCTTTCTTCTCCTGCGACTTTTGTTCCTTCTTTTTCCGCTTTACTTTCGCCAACTCCTTCTTTAACCTCTGCAACTCCTCATCTTCCTCGCTGCTTTCACCACTGTCATTGCTGTCGACCTCCGACTCAATTTCCTCCACTTTCTGTAGTCTTCTTGACTTCACTGGAGTCATCTCCTTCTCCAAACTGAACACATCCTCCGTAACATTAGGGCTAGACATTCCCACACAATGCAATTGTTTATAGTTAACGTTCTTACTTTCCCTTAATTCCCGAGACATACTTTAACGGCGGAAAAGTTCATTACTATCAACTTCAAAAGTCACTTTAACTCAAAAAAGGCAATCAAAAAATTCCAAGTAGCTTTTACGTAATATATAATTTCAACGTAATATCAAATTCAAAAATGTAAAGAAAACACTTTGCAATAGTATAAATAAACAATTAACAACAAAGGAAAAGTTTATATCCAATAAAAAGAGCGAAATAATATAGTGAGTAAATTTAATGCAAGAGTTTATACTAATGAAAATCTAGTTTGAACCAGTGTGATTACTGAGGTGTAAAATATAAATTTCACTGCTTTGCTAATTAAATAATTAAAATCTTAAATTAAACCAATATTTAATAATTAGCTGAATCAGGTATAGACATGTCCTAAATACCTTCCTGGTCGGCTGACATTGAAGAAATGGTAAAAGAGAACTAAACTTTTGTCGTAACAAAATCAACAGGTATTTGGTTAAATTATTAGTTAATTTATTTAATGACTAGGTATAAAATGCAGAGTAATGTGTATGTAACCTATGTCCATACATTGTAAAAATATGTTTTATTGTTCAAAGGAGTAGGTTTAGTAAGGTCCTAAAATGGCCCCCTTTTTTTGTGTAAATTTCAAGTTTTGATTTATTAAGCAATATCACAATAAATTATAGTAATACAGTGATTAGATAGGAAATATGCCATTTTGTTGAAAATTTACGTTCCTGCAATTTATTATGATGTCACAAGTTGTACTCATATTATATTTCGACAAAAAAATCAATGGAAATAGGCAAATTTCCATAGATTATTGGACAAGAAACATAGAGCTCATTCATCCACAACAGAGATCTTTTAAAATAATCTGTGTAACTCATTTCATGTCTTATTTGAATATTCAGTTTGTTGACGCCTGCACTCTATGTTTCCTGGTCCTTAATTTGGTTAAAATCCAGCAGATTTTCACCAAATCTCTTATCTTAACCTTTTTGGAATGTAAAAATCAATATGTTAGAATTAAACTTTGACAAAAATAATTCTATTTAACTTTCTCACATCATGTTTCTAAGTCAACTTAAAACATTTTTTGTCTTTTAACAATGAACTTTATAATCAGGGCCAAATATGGCCCTTACCAAACTAACTCTTTTATAATCAACAATGTCATCCATCATTTTAACCTTTTTTGTATATTCAAATTAATTTTGTTTTATGTAATCAACAAGAAGCACAGCTAGTGACCAATGCAACAGAGTGAATCAATGCAAGATAAGCAAATAAAATATACAGCAACAAACGACAACCATTGAAGCATTCAACAAGTCACTGTCCCTAGTCAGGAGCATGTAATTAAGTGACTGGAGCTTGTTGTACATTATATTTGCTTTCTTGTTATGTTATATAAATATGTCCATAAATCAGAGTGTTGGTTTTCTCCTTTGAATTTTTTTACATTGGTCATAAAGACTCATTTCTTGCCAAATATCAATATCCATTCACCATTGACTATTTGAACCTCCACAAGAATGCAAAATAACATTTATCTTGGATATTTTCAGGTCATGGCATCCAGTAAACCTATTCCATGTGGACCTTGTATAGAAGGAAAAGTAAACACTAAAGCTGACATCTGGTGTTACAACTGTGATGAAGGATTATGTTCAACATGTTCTGGTCATCACAAAAGATCTAAATTGTCACGTGATCATAAAACCATTGATATTAAAAGTTATAACCCATCTGTTCAAACTATTAGAACAGAATGTGACAAACATGGTCAACAGCTCACCTTGTATTGCCCGAGTCATTTAATGCCTTGCTGTGATGAATGTATTTCCAACAGTCATTCAAAGTGTATGGGAATAAAAAGTTTAGCTAGCGTTGTTGAGAAAACCAAGATTGAAAAATCTAAAGAATCTGTAGAGAAAGAAATCAACTCCGTCTTACAACTCTTAGGTAAAGTTGTAAATAACAAATCACAAAACATTAAAAGAGGAGAACAAGAATATGAAAGCATTAAAGAATTCATTGTGAAAATACGCAGTGAAATAGATAAACATTTAACCCACCTAGAAAAGAAGATCTACCAACAAGCAGATACCATCTTGAATCAGGAAAAATCAAAAGCCACAGATTTGATCGCTGAAATTGAAGGAAAACAGAAAAACTTAAGGAAAATGCAAGACCAATTACATACAGTTATACCACATGCCTCAAAACTCCAATCATTTCTAGGCGTACATCAGATTGAACAACAAGTACATCAATGTCAACGATACATAGATGATCTTGAAAAAGATCACAGGGCTAAAGAATTTACCATCAAAATGGAGGAAAATAATGAAGTAGAAAAGATAATAAAAAAGGTAGGATCCTTAGGAGAATTAACCGTTGTTAAAACAGATATGGATTTGAAGAATAAAACAAGTGTGAGGAGGGAAGCACAAGTAGAATCACAAGAACAATCAAACATAGGCAACATGACCATCAACATTGAGAAAAAAATAAAGATCAACATGGATAAGTCGGTGAGTGACATGATTTGTCTGATGGATGGAAGACTTATAATAATGGAAATGAATCACAAAGTTAACCTACTTACTCCTGATGGCAAACTACTGAAAAAGTTACCTTTACCTGGTAATGCCTGGAGTGTTACACAGATCAATCAGAACACTATTGCCACAACTCATCCCTTGGAGAAAGCCATTAGAATCTTCAATATGGAGAATGAAACAGTAACCAAAGTTATAAAGTTAGATAAAGTATGCTGTGGATTATCATCATCAGATGATTCTCTTGTTGTAGGTTTGAGTACAAATGAAATCCGTATTATAGACTTAGAAGGAAATACACTGAAGTCAATACAAGTTCATAGTGAATCATACCTGGAATACCTTGTTTACTGTAATGACAAAGTAATCTATATTGACCACAGTGGTAAAGCAGTATACTGTGTTGATCAATCAGGTAAACAGATCTGGCAATATACACAGGATTTATCAAAACCATGGGGACTTTGTACAGACACTTATGGTAACATTATTGTAGCAGATTTAAAATCTCAAAGAATAATAGTTATATCAAGAGATGGAAAGGAAAGTAAAGTACTGCTTAGTAATGGACTGAAGGATCCTAAATGTATTTGTTTTAAACAAAATGAGTCTTCAGGTTTTATTTGTGATCTTAATGGCAAAAACTTGACAAAATTCAATTTATCTTCTGGATAAAATATACACTGAGAAATCAAATGATTTTACCTGATTTTGATACATGTACAACAATAAGTAAATTATATATATTTTTATTAAATATTACACAGAATCAGTATTAGTCCAATGATACCTGTACATGTATTATTACTAACAACTTGTTATTTCTATTTATCAAATATTACACAGAATTAGTAAACTTAGTTGAGTCTGTCATCACTTATTTTTTTATTTTTTTACTGTGTTAAGATCTTACCATTATTTTGAAAATCTAAAGTATTGAGGTCCAATTTGTTAGCCACCATGATGTTGAATTAGAGAATCATAGGATTCAATGTTCAATATGAATATTATAGGGCAATGGCGTTGACAATAACACCACTCATGTCCTATTATTTCTCTCATTTCACCACTGGTTGGAAAATTGACCCAGGTTCAAATTTTAGGGAGTTCAATTTTCTAATGTCACCAATATCAATAGTAAACATGGTACATGTTGCATGAAGTTTCCAGCTGTAGTAAGAAAACCAGGATGAGTTCAAACATAAATAGTTTGACACCTTTCTGACACATGTTTCAATTGAATTCCTGACTGAATACATAAAAATCTAGGCTAAAATACACTAGTACTTTTCTTGTCCTTGAGGTTTAAAAAAGTTTGCACATCCTGAAATGTCTTATTAGAATAAAGGAGATCTGGTATGATTTCCAATGAGACAATTATAAATCAAAGTTGCCTGCTTTTTCTTGAATCAGGCCACACTTAAAAATATTTGGTTTGCCCAAACCCTACCCAAAGGTTGAGACAGTAGGTAGGTAGGTACGTATTTGTTTTTTTTTTTCCTACAAAACGAAATTTTATCTATCTGATGTTTATTAGTCTTTGTGCCTATCTGATTAAAAAAATATATTCAAATCAGGAAAATAAAAGATTTTGAGTAGGCAGCTTTTTTCTAGGTAAGTAGGGTTGGGGCAAACAAACCTATTCTTTTTTAAGGCCTCATAGTCAAGTGAAAATGAGTGGTGACGATTAAGTGAACACTGCCATACAGACATACCTTACAAACATTCCATTCAACAAATATATTTGACTATTGCTTAATGTACCTGGAAAAACAACAAAACCATGACGAAATCATTGAGCATTGAAATTGAAGTCAAGGTCATAAGCACTCTACCAGGCAGACATGTAGATTTAATAATTCTATACAACAAATATAGTTGAACAATTGCTAAATGTACCTGATAAACTGAAAAATGAAAAAAAGTAAAAAGTAACAATGACAAATGAACCATGAAAATTAGGTCAAGGTCACATGAACCCTACAAGACAAAGATATACACTTTGCAAATGTTGTATACACAAGATATGGTTTACCTAATGCTTATAGTATCTGATTAACTGACAAAACAATGAAAACTGAAAATTGACCAATGATCCATGAAAACGAGGTCAAGGTCACATGAACCCTGTCAGACAGACAAGCAGAAATTTAAAATAAAAATCATACACCAAATATAGATGAAACATTGCATAATACATCCGATACACTGGGGAAAAAAAAACATGAAAAAAGTAAGATTGACCACTGAACAATAAAAATGAGTCGAAACATCTTGAAAAATTTGGTTAACTTATACAATAATACAAGAGTGCACACACTAAAATGTCTCGCCTTCTTTACTAATCATTGATATTATGTTGATAGTCCTAAATATAACGCTTTATTACAACTGTCACATAAACTTAACATTAACCAAGACAGCTTAACAAAGACTAATGAACCATGAAAATGAGGTCAAGGTCAGATGAACCATGCCAGGCAGACATGTACAGCTAACAATGCTTCCATACAACAAATATAGTTGACCTATTACTTAAGGTTTAAGAAAAAATAGACCAAAACACAACAGGAGTGCACACACTGAAATGTCTCGCCTTCTTTACTAATCATTGATATTATGTTGATAGTCCTAAATATAAAGCTTTATTACAACTGTCACATAAACTTAACATTAACCAAGACAGCTTAACAAAGACTAATGAACCATGAAAATGAGGTCAAGGTCAGATGAACCATGCCAGGCAGACATGTACAGCTAACAATGCTTCCATACATTAAAGATAGTTGACCTATTACTTATAGTTTAAAAAAAATAGACCAAAACACAAAAACTTAACACTGTGCAATGAACCGTAAAATTTAGGTCATGGTCAAATAAAACGTGCGGGACTGACATATAGATCATAAAATATTTCCATTATACACCAAATATAGTTGACCTTTGGCATATAATATTAGATAAAAAGACCAAAACTCAAAAACTAACTATAACCACTGGACCATGAAAATGAGGTCAAGGTCAAATGACATCTGCCCGCTAGACATATACACCTTACAATCATTCCATACAACAAATATTGTAGACCTATTGCATAAAGTATAGGAAAAACAGACCAAAACACTAAAACTTAACTATAACCACTGAACCATGAAAATGAGGTCAAGGTCAGGTGACACCTGTCAGTTGGACATGTACACCATACAGTCCTTCCATACACCAAATATCCTAGCCCTATTGCTTATAGTATCTGAGATATTGAATTGACCACCAAAACTTAACCTTGATCACTGATCCATGAAATGAGGTCGAGGTCAAGTGAAAACTGTCTGACGGGCATGAGGACCTTGCGAATTACGCACATACCAAATATAGTTATCCTATTACTTATAATAAGAGAGAATTCAACATTACAAAAATTCTGAACTTTTTTTTCCAGTGGTCACCGAACCATGAAAATGAGGTCAAGGACATTAGACATGTGACTGACGGAAACTTCATAACATGAGACATCTATATAAACAAAGTAGGAAGCATCCAGGTCTTTCACCTTCTACAATATAAACCTTTTAAGAAGTGAGCTAACACCGCCGTAGCCGCCACCAGATCACTATCCCTATGATGAGCTTTCTGCAACATAAGTTGCAGGCTTGACAAAAAATGATGTCAAGGTCATATGAAACCTGCCAGACTTACATGTACATGTTACAATAATTCCATTGCTTAAAGTACACTAGAAAAAGACCAAACCACAAACACTAAACATTGTTCAAAGATCCATGAAATAAAGGTTTTAAAAGGTCAGATAAAATCAGTGTGTTAGACATTTTGCACATTACAATCCGTCTATAAGGAAACTATATTTAACCTATTGCCTATAGTATCTGAAACTCGATTCACAAAAAAATAAGCCTCCATGTCTTCTACCATCTGAAATATAAAGCTTTATACAAAAAGTTCAAGCCGTAACATCCACAACAGGATTGTTAGCCCTATGTCTTGCAGTTTCAAGGCAGACAAAATAATAGCTACTTATTCAGTTATATAGACTTTGATGTAACTGACTTTTAAGAGGGTGGTAAAGGGCTATTTTCGTGCAATGTGTTTTACCATTTGTATTTCATGTGCAGCTGTGAAAAATGTTCCGTTATTCACTGTATTTCGTGAAATCAGTAACTAGAGGCTCTAAAGAGCCTGTGTCGCTCACCTTGGTCTATGTGCATATTAAACAAAATGGATTCATGACAAAATTGTATTTTGGTGATGGTGATGTGTTTGAAGTTCTTACTTTACTGAACGATTTTGCTTCTTACAATTAAATCTATCATGAACTTTGCCCATTAGTAACAGAGAACTATATTTGGTAAAAATTTACATAAATTTACCAAATTAATGAAAATTGTTAAAAATTGACTATAAAGGGCAATAACTCCTTTAGGTCATGTTGACTTATTTGTAGATCTTACTTTGCTGAACATTATTGCTGTTTACAGTTTATCGCTATCTATAATAGTATTCAAGATAACCAAAAACGGCAAAATTTCTTTAAAAATTACCAATTGGAGGGCAGCAACCCAACAACCAGTTGTCCAATTCATCTGAAAAATTCAGGGCAGATAGATATTGACTTGATTAACAATTTAACTTCTTGTCAGATTTGCTCTAGATGCTTTGGTTTCATAGTTATAAGCAAAAAACTGCATTTTACCCCTATGTTCTATTTTTAGCCGTGGCGGCCATCTTGGTTGAATGGCCAGGTCATCGGACACATTTTTCAAACTAGATACCCCAAAGATGATTGTGGCCTAGTAGTTTCAGTGGAGATTTTGTAAAAGATTACTTAGATTTATGAAAAATGGTTAAAGATTGACTATAAAGGGCAATAACTCCTAAAGGGGTCAACTGACCATTTTGGTCATGTTGACTTATTTGTAGATCTTACTTTGCTGAACATTATTGCTGTTTACAATTTATCTCTATCTATAATAATATTCAAGATAATAACCAGAAACAGCAAAATTTCCTCAAAATTACCAATTCAGGGGCAGCAACCCAACAACCGATTGACCGATTCATCTAAAAATTTCAGGGCAGATAGTTCTTGACCTGATAAACATTTTTATCCCATGTCAGATTTCCTCAAAATGCTTTGGTTTTTGAGTTATAAGCCAAAAACTGCATTTTACCCCTATGTTCTATTTTTAGCGGTGGCGGCCATCTTGGTTGGTTGACCAGGTCACGCCACACATTTTTTAAACTAGATACCCCAAAGATGATTGTGGCCAACTTTGGATTAATTTGGCCAAGTAGTTTCAGAGGAGAAGATTTTTGTAAAAGATTACTTTAATTTTTGAAAAATGGTTAAAAATTGACTATAAAGGGCAATAACTCCTAAACGGGTCAACTGACCATTTTGGTCATTTGACTTATTTGTAGATCTTACTTTGCTGAACATTATTGCTGTTTACAGTTTATCTCTATCTATAATAATATTCAAGATAATAACCAAAAACAGCAAAATTTCCTCAAAATTACCAATTCAGGGGCAGCAACCCAACAACCGATTGACCGATTCATCTGAAAATTTTAGGGCAGATAGATCTTGACCTGATAAACATTTTTATCCATGTCAGATTTCCTCAAAATGCTTTGGTTTTTGAGTTATAAGCCAAAAACTGCATTTTACCCCTTTGTTCTATTTTTAGCCGTGGCGGCCATCTTGGTTGGTTGACCAGGTCACGCCACACATTTTTTAAACTAGATACCCCAAAGATAATTGTGGCCAAGTTTGGATTAATTTGGCCAAGTAGTTTCAGAGGAGAAGATTTTTGTAAAAGATTACTTTAATTAACGAAAAATGGTTAAAAATTGACTATAAAGGGCAATAACTCCTAAATGGGTCAACTGACCATTTTGGTCATGTTGACTTATTTGTAGATCTTACTTTGCTGAACATTATTGCTGGTTACAGTTTATCTCTAACTATAATAATATTCAAGATAATAACCAAAAACACCAAAATTTCTTCAAAATTACCAATTCAGGGGCAGCAACCCAACAACCGATTGACCGATTCATCTGAAAATTTCAGGGCAGATAGATCTTGACCTGATAAACATTTTTACCCCTTGTCAGATTTGCTCTAAATGCTTTGGTTTTTGAGTTATAAGCCAAAAACTGCATTTTACCCCTATGTTCTATTTTTAGCCGTGGCGGCCATCTTGGTTGGTTGACCGGGTCACGCCACACATTTTTTAAACTAGATACCCCAATGATGATTGTGGCCAAGTTTGGTTTGATTTGGCCCAGTAGTTTCAGAGGAGAAGATTTTTGTAAAAGTTAACGACGACGGACGACGACGACGACGACGGACGACGGACGACGACGGACGACGGACGCCAAGTGATGAGAAAAGCTCACTTGGCCCTTCGGGCCAGGTGAGCTAAAAAGATCAATGTGCAAGAAATTTTTAATTATTCATTCATCATGAAATGGCAATTTAATTTCTCTTTCTTCTGTGCAGATACCCGCCCTTTACGCCCCTCCTTTAACTTACCAGAGCTGGAGATTCCACATTATTCTCTAACTTGGTGTGACTAAATTCTAAACTGATGACATTCAGTAACCTTGACCTTTCTGTGTTCTCATAATACTGGACCCAGTCTCTCATGGACATCTCAATCCCTTTCTGTGTATTAACATCCATAACATCAAGCATCCGTCGACTCCCTGCAATAATAATAAATATAGTAATCAGTAGATTTCAAAATGTGTCTATTTAGAAATACCTGTATTATTTTTTTACAGGTAGATTTAAACTGTTCATTTTTGTGCTCTAAAATTGATCATTAAGGTGGTACCCAACACCTTGACAAAAATTAATTTGTCTCGTTTAATTTTAATAAAATTTTGACAAAGTATTTACTTTGACCCTTTAACAAAAATATAAAAAATTCAAAAATTTTGAACCAATCATTTTATCAGAAAAAATACACTGGTTATATAGCAGTATGACAAACACTAATTTTGATCATTGAGAAGCTTAATATTCTCTTAACAATGCAACGTTATTAAAACGTTTAGCTGACTTTACAGAGTTATCTCCCTGTAGTGTTAGGTACCACCTTAAACAGATATTTTGAAAAAATCTCTGACTGCTGAAAGACAATATTAAATTTCTTTAAGACTATACCTGTTTTAATGCAATGGCTCTTTCATTCTCGTAAATTATCTTTTTTTTTAAAGTTAAACTTAAAGGCTATCTATAAACATGATAAATGTGCATTGAATTGGCCACTATGACAATTGTTATAACTATAAGTTATACAGGTCAAAAATATCTCAGTGTTTTTTACTTTTTCAAAGAAAAAAATTGGAACCAGTTTAAAAGTACAGTTTTCACCATCAGCAGTATATATATTTGATTTTTTCCCCCTTATTTTACACAAAATATTATAGTCCAGTCAAACTAAGATTTAACCTCAAACTAATTGCAACAGAAAATATTTTAGTTCTAATCTATAGCATTATGCCTTTTATATACACAGAAAAAAAGTCCCATAAATCTAACTTGAGGAAAACTCAAAATCAGCATTTTTAATTTCCTATGGAAATTAACATTGGAAGGGGAAATTATTTTTACAAAAATGAGTCTTTTTTGGTCATTTTTTGGTTGTTTTTCTTTAAATTTATGGAAGGTATGATACTTTGATGGGGTTGTAAGTTTGTATTTGACTAAATTATATAATCTTCTTCTCAGGAAATGTACAAAACCGAAGTTTTATGGGTAGTTTTATTTTTTTCGTGCCTTTTTCATTAAAGAAATTGCAAATTTGAAGCTTTGTGACCATTTTGAAATAAAAATAATGGGAAAATTTGGTATTGTTTATATCTGTATATTATATTATTTCAGCAACTTACTTAAGAAACTTTAAACCACAAAAAGAAGAATACATGCTTAATTATTTTTTATTAAATTTGAGATTCTTTACCTCAACATGTTGAAAATTTCAATAAACTATGAATTACGAAATCAAATAGATTAAAGCTTGATAAAAGATATGAAAACACCTTTAGAATTGTTTGTTATACTCTAAAGACCTCTAAAAAATCAAGAATCAATACATTCTGATGAATAGAAGCGGTAAAATTATAATTTTGTATCAATTTTTATTGATATTTCTGCCTTTTTTGCAAGAGTTATCTCCGTTCTCAATGCAAATCTCCAGAGAAATTTTAAATGGTGATTTTTTTTAGTCTTCCTCAAGTTAGATTTGATGGGACTTTTTTCTGTGTATATTTGGGGTATAATGCTAAAGATTAAAACTTAAAAATCTTCTGTTGCAATTACCTTCGGGTTAGGGTCAAATTTTTGCTAGATTGACTGGACTATTAGTTTTACATGAAAATAAATGTTAAGCTGGTCTATACAATGCTATAAGTTTGTACACTTCAGGACCAAATATTTGTTTCAGTCATAAGGTAGATAACTCTGATAAATTTTCAGCTCAAACAAGGAAAAGATAGTGTTAAAGATTTCATGACCAGTTGACCTTTTGTTCAACATCAGAGAAATATTACAATATTGTAAGGAGATTGCACAAGAAAAATATCATTATTTTTTTATAAAGGAAAAGAGTACATACCCACACACTGCTTGACATCACTGACTTTAAAGTTCTCACTTGGTACCCTGAAAATACAAAATATACAATGACAAATGTATTAATATTGTCAACTGTCAAATTTTAATGTCAGATTAAAAGAGAGTTGTATATGTTAATGTCTTATATTGGTCAAGTAGTGTTGTTGGGTGGCCAACTTAGTGGTTGACAAGTAAATATATACATTAAGTTTAGTCTTAGATCATAGATGCATGATTTTTTTATTAGTTGTTAGTGGCTTTGAACTAGCTGTCAGATAACTGTGACTACTCTCAGATCTGTTCCTAGTGTCTTTTTGTTGTTGGGATGTACAAGTACCCGGCCACGTCCACTTGTATTTTGGTCCTTCTATTTTTTTATATAAATAAGCCGTTAGTTTTCTCATTTGAATTGTTTTACATTGTCATATCGGGCCTTTTATAGCTGACTATGCACTTTGCTCTTTGTTGAAGGCTGTATGATGACCTATAGTTGTTAATGTCTGTGTCGTTTTTGTCTCTTGTGGACAGTTGTCTCATTGGCAATCATACCACATTTCTTTTTTTATATTTACAATAAGACATTAGTTTTCTCTTCTGAATTATTTCACACTTTTTCATACCAATTCTTTTTATAGCTTACGATACAGTATGGGTTTTGCTAATTGTTGAAGGTTGTAAAGTGACCTGTAATTTTTATCTTTGTCCTGTGATCTTGCATAAAAATGATAAATAGTTGCCCAATTTGCATAAATATATGTATGTATTTATACCTACCGTAAACCTAGACCACTCTTTTCATGGAAAACAATTGGTGTCTCTAACCCATGTTCTTGTAGATATTTTACAGTAAAATCTGAAGAAAAAAAAGATAGATTGCCATCACTGACCACTCTTTAATATTTATCTGTTCACTGTATCTTCAAAACAACAAGACTTGCTTTTATTTTTTTGAATATTTGTTTTTCATTTATCCACACTGTTCCTTATTTCACAATTTGAACATTCTTGATATATTTTACAAATTTAATTTGATATCACAAGTATCTGAATTGTGTAATGGCAATCAAACCTATGTTTTATGTCAGTGAAGTGCTTGCCACTCAAAGTATATTTTGTTGGACTTGTCCAGTCAATACAACCTTTTTGAAGACATGATCAACATTCAAAATATATCTTAGTCTGTGTTAATGTATGTGCCAGGATGTGAATTAAATCTGTTATTTCCACTGATTTCTGAACTTCAATTTTCAAAATTTTAACAAATTTTTTGATTCATGTTATGGATAATATCTTATCCTTGTTGTTTACGAATCTTTTCTTTGAACAATAGCATTTATTGCACTTTGTGGGTTCAATTGACAACAATTGTCAGGGTAAACATTTATTGTTATCAAGTTCAAACATAGCATATCCTGCACTAACCCCAATCTAAACTGAAACCCAACAAGAATGAAACAAGGGGATACAACTCAAGAACAAGTCATGACCACTTAGTTGCCATGAGAGTTACCTCCCATTGTACATACTTTGTTCTCCAAACAGAATACTAACCTTCCCCTTTCAATATTTTAACAAATTCTTTGTTGTATTTTGTGGATTTAAGTTTTTCCTCCACACTGTACGTTCTTTTCCCTTCAATCTCATCGTCATTAATACCTTCCTCTGAATAAATCTTCTTTTCTTTCACTCTCTGAAAAAAAGAGTAAAATATCTTTAAAGATTACAGTTGACAATATCCTAGACCTTCAGAATTCTTGTTTTCATCTCTGTCAAAGGGAGATAAATACATAAAAGACAATTTTGAAAAACTTTTTTCAACTCTCTGTAAAACAAAAGCAGAATGATGTGTAGTGAAAATGTTTTGCTTTAAAAATCTTTTTTCTTTGTCTTTCGTTTTCATGACAGTTAACAAAACATTATTTAAAAGTGACTTACTTGTATTACCCATGACACAATTTTTTTTGTCCAGAACATGAAAGAAATATTTGCCACTGTACATTAAGCAACCAAAAATCCAACAATTAATCAGATTTTTTTAACTGAAACTTTCCCACAGCATCAAAATTTCTCTGTCATTAATGTATACAGCATTGCATTTAAAGAAGTGAATGTCTGTTTACTTTGCTCAGCTATTATTTCCAATAACAATATCTTCAGGGTGAATGTACATGAGACAAAGAGTCATGGAGGTAGGATTAAAAGAAGATCTCTTGAAAAAAAATACTTGAGTTAAATCAAGAAATGCACAATTAACTTAAAAAAAAAAAAAACAAGGTAAGATAAGTAACACCGTGTATCATCGTACAGCGGATATAGGTACTAAGCAAGCGGGCATGATCCATTTTGAACTGACACTGTAACCAAAATCTTTTGTTTTGTTTTATCAACATTCAGTGTACATTTCTCAACCTCTGAAATTCTGTGTACAGCAACTTAACTATGCACCGTACAGAAGGCTTTGTGTGGTCAGCTAAACACCGTACACAACACTTCTTTTCGGAATAAAATCTCGAAAAAAACATATGCATGAAAGATTTCAATGCCAATTATTAATACAACTATACTTATTACACGCGCACAGTGGCCTTCTATCAGAAAAAGAATTACAATGAATATAGAAATATATCGGATGAGACGAGTGCCAACTTCTTTGACAAGTATTTGCACATGTTTTTAGTAATCGTTCTTGTCTTTGGGAAAATAATGAGACATCTGTTATCATCAACCTACGACCAAATCATTTCTTAAAACAACAATTATGTTTAAATTGAGGTACACATTGATATTATGTGAACAAAACACAGGTTTTCGTTATCGTTCGAGGTCGAAATCGATCATGACCGCTTGGTTAGTACCTATATCCGCTGTACTGATGATACACGGTGAGTAAAGTACAGTATAATTGATGATGACTTGGTAAATACTAAGATAATCATTCCTTTTCCTTTCTTATCTACCTTAAATTATATATATATATATTTGTATTATAAATTTCTGGTTATATACGAGGTCACCTACATATATGTATATGATCCTAAATATTGGGTTTTGACTAAAAAATCAAGAAATAAAACAACATGAACAAGGGGCAGTGTGCTTTGATAAAATAAGATAAGATATTTTATTGGTCTAAAATCCAAAATTACAGGATTGATACCAAGACAATACACATGATACATGTTGGTTATACACAAACATACAAACATATATATACAGTATCTGATCACATTTATAAACATTGTACATATATATATATATATGACGGTCACATAGATGAGGATACAATTGGTTATTTGAAGCCAGAGAATGCCAAGCCTGGTCGATTGTATCTTCTTCCCAAAGGTTAACAACCCTGGTAGACCCATTGTATCCGCAAACGGCCATCCAACTGAGAAAATCTCGGAATTCGTAGATTTTCATTTAAGATCTCATGTAGAAAATCTTCCTTCCCTCATTCAAGACACTACAGATTATCTTCGTAAAATGGAATCCTCCGGAAACCCTCCTTGTCACTTTAGATGTCATCTCATTGTATACCAACGTACCTCATGATGACGGCTTACAATCTTGTAGGGACTCGCGCAACATTTTAGAACCACCTACTGAATGTTTAGTCCAGCTGCTTACTCTGGTCCTGAAATGCAACAATTTCACCTTTAATGGTGATCATTACCTTCAAATAAACGGGACAGCGATGGGGACGAAAATGGCATCGTCTTACGCCAATATTTTCATGGGCAAATTAGAAAGCCACTGGCTACGGTTACATGGAAATGTAACAATAATAAAAATATTATTGTTACATTGGAGACTAAAAGCCGGAATGCATGGCTGGGTAAGGACATGTTCAATTATACGACCGCAAAATTTGAAAAAAAAATCGTCGTATATTGCTATCACGTTGGCGTCGTCGTCGTCCGAATAGTTTTAGTTTTCGCACTCTAACTTTAGTAAAAGTACTAGTGAATAGAAAACTATGAAATTTGAACACTAAATTTATGAAAACAAAAGGAAGGTTGGGATAAATTTTAGAAAGTTTTGGTCCCAACAGTTAAGGAAAAGGGGCCAAAAAGGGCCCAAATAAGCATTTTCTTGGTTTTCGCACTATAACTTTAGTTTAAGGCAATAGAAAAGTATGAAATTTTAACACAAGGTTTATGACCACAAAAGGAAGGTTGGGATTGATTAAGGGAGTTCTGATCCCAACATTTTAGGAATTAGGGGCCAAAAAGGGCCCAAATAAGCATTTTCTTGGTTTTCGCACTATAACTTTAGTGTAAGTTAATAGAATTCTATGAAATGTTGACACAAGGTTCATGACAACAAAAGGAAGGTTGGTATTGATTTTGGGAGTTTAGGTCCCAACAGTTTAGGAATTAGGGGCCAACAAGGGACCCAAATAAGCATTTTTCTTGGTTTTCGCACAAAAACTTAAGTATTTATAAATAGAAATCTATGAAATTTATACATACGGTTAATGACCATAAAAGGAAGGTTGGTATTGATTTTGGGAATTTTGGTCCCAACAGTGTAGGAATAAAGGACCCAAAGGGTCCAAAATTAAACTTTTTGTTTGATTTCATCAAAAAATGAATAATTGGGGTTCTTTGATAAGCCGAATCTAACTGTGTATGCAGATTAAAATTTTTGGTCCCGTTTTCAAATTGGTCTACATTAAGGTCCAAAGGGTCCAATATTAAACTTAGTTTGATTTTAACAAAAATTGAATCCTTTGGGTTCTTTGATATGCTGAATCTAAACATGTACTTAGATTTTTGATTATGGGCCCAGTTTTCAAGTTGGTCCAAATCAGGATTCAAAATTATTATATTAAGTATTGTGCAATAGCAAGAAATTTTCAATTGCACAGTTATAAATTCAGCAATAGCAATAAATCTTCAATTGCACAGTATTGTGCAATAGCAAGAAATCTTCAATTGCACAGTATTGTGCAATAGCAAGAAATCTTCAATTGCACAGTATTGTGCAATAGCAAATATTTTCAATTGCACAGTATTGCACAATAGCAAGAAATATCTAATTGCACAATATTGTGCAATAGCAAGAAATTCCAATTGGATTTCAATTGGAGTTATCTTTCTTTGTCCAGAATAGTAGTTGAATCAACTTAAATCATTGTTTTATACAATATACAATGTATATTCACTTTTACTACCAACTGATAGATTAAAACAATCTTTACCATTCAGTCATTGTCAGTGATAACAAGCACTTTTTTTACATTTTAATATTTTATGATGTATTTAAATGAGTAGTTATTGTTGCAAACTTCATTAGAAATTTGAATTGAGATCAGTTTTGAAATAAGGGAGAGGGGGATGCGAAAAAAAATTGTGGGGGGGGGGGTCATATTTTTTCATTTCTGATTTCATAAAAAGAAAATTTCTTCAAACATTTTTTTGAGAGGATTAATATTCAACAGCATAGTGAATTGCTCAAAGGCAATGTAGTTTTTTTAAGTTCATTAGACCACATTCATTCTGTGTCAGAAACCTATGCCGTGTCAACTATTTATTACGAATGTAACAATAAGTATTGAGGCTACGGTTACATTGCGTTATATTGTTACACAAAAAACAGCGATGTGCGATTGGACTAGTAATATGTACTAAATAATAAAAGTTGAAGACATTTATTTTATATTTACCATACATACATTTAGTACATACAATTTCTTTATTGAATTTTTATTTTACATTCACAGTTTCTACAAATCCAGTAAGTGGTTTTTATTAAATCATGTTTAAGTCCCACACATTTTTGATGAACGAAATTACGTCCTCAATGGATACATGTACATACAGAAGTTCCCAGTATTTAAGTTACAGTTAGCAAAGTTTGCTTTTGGTGTTTCAATATTTTTTAGAACTGAGTTTGTATAGCTGTATGAAATTTGTGTCTTGATATTGTTGTTTCGTTTAAAACGCATCCCAAGTTTTAATTTGTTCACCCTTAACAAAATTGGTAATAGGAATCTCTTCATCCATTGTTCAAAGTATAATGACAGTAATAAGACTAGGTCTGCAGTGCAGTTTAATAATTAAAAGTGAAACTATTGAACTATATTTTTCTACTAATCTGGAGTAGTATCTTTAAGAACATCAAAACCATTAATACGAAAAATTATTTAAACACCATTTGTTGAAATATAATATAGGGTTATTGCATTAATATTGGGGAATATTGTCCCGAGTAGAATTTTATATTGCACGAGCTTGCGAGTGCAATATATGTTCTACGAGGGACAATATTCACCAATATTCATGCAATAACCCTTTTATTGTATAGCAATATAATATTTGAAAGTAAAAATTGGTTTAAACTAAAATTTAAACATTGATGACGTCATGAATTTTGAAGACTTATTGCACTAGTGCAATATTAGAATTTATTGCACGCTAACTTTTGGTTACGTTTTGTGGGGAATATTATATTGCTATACAATAATATTTATTATTTATCATTATTACAAGTATTTTTAGTATATATGAAAGAATCAAGCAATAAAACTATTATAGAAGTTTAATAAATCTAGCATACATTGGTGTTTTTTCATGTTACAATAAAGTAATTTAACCGTAGTCTCAATAATTATTGTTACATTCGTAACTAGTCGGTCCCTTACCCAACTTTGCATTCCGGCAATTAGTCTCCAATGTAACAATAATATTTTTTTTCCATGTAAGTTTGTAACCGTCGTGGTAACCGTAGCCAGTGCCAATTAAAAAAACAAATTATTGCAGCATCTTTATCCAAACCTTTGTCTTGGTTCCGTTTCATTGATGATGTTGACATGAAATGGATTGAATCCCAACAAAAACTGGATGATTTCCTCAGACATGCAAACAACATCCACCATTCAATTAAGTTTACGTATGAAATTTCTGACTCTAAGATATCTTTCTTAGACACAACCAGTGCTACTGTTAACCCACAGATAAACATCAGTACCTTTCTCCCCAAAGCTGTCACGTACCCAAACACTGTACAAAAGTATCCCGTACAGTCAAGCTCTTAGAGTCAAGCGGATTTGCTCCTCTGAGGAGGGAGGGTCTAAAACGCGGAAATGGAAAACGCGGAAGAGAAAAATTGGTGTATTATAACTGATATCTTTGGAACCACTAAAGCTAGATTAATAAATAAAACTTATTTTGAAAGCTAACATAATGGTCTATAAGATAAAATTAAAAAAATATATATTTCAATATGTTCTTTTATCGAAAAGTTGACCGGAAGACTATAAAAGTGCAAAAAATTGACCGGAAGGCCCCCTTGTACTAAAATATTGAAGTGAATTTTTCAACTTTGTATTAAAATTCACAAAAATGTGAAAAGCCCGGTCAAAGTCTGTAAATTGTCTCTTAAAGACAATTCAATGACAAATAATATGATATAAAGAACTAAATAAATATATTACTATAAAAAGTAAAAAAGTTGACCGGAAGGACCCCTTGTACACAAATATTGAAGTGAAATTTTCAACTATGACTTAAAATTCACAAAAATTTGAAAAACCCGGTCAAAGTCTGTAAATTGTCTCTTAAAGATAATTCAATGACAAATAATATGATATAAAGAAAATAATAATGACATTACTATAAAAGGGCAAAAAGTTGACCGGAACGCATCCTTATATAGAAATATTGAAGTGAAATTTTCAACTTTGAACTTGCTATTTCTATTACATTTTTTCCCCTCTAGTACTACTGCCTGTTTGCGATTGCTAAGAAAATTTTGTATCCAGTAATTTAATGGTGACATCCCATAAGTCCGACAATCATTATTCCGACAGCCCAGTACTCCGACAGCCCACTATTCCGACAGCCCATTACTCCGACAGCCCATTATTCCGACAACTCATTACTCCGACAGCCCATTATTCCGACAACTCATTACTCCGACAGCTTATTATTCCGACAATGCGTTTTTCTTACATTTGTATGCGTACATTTTTTCTAAAAAATCAACTCTGTTCTCTAGACTATATGATATATGTTCTTGTCCGTTTTGATTCCAAATATTCTTTCCATGCGGGATACTTGTCTCAGTATATTGGAGTTGATTCACATGCTTATAGCAACTGCTCAGGACCTTACCCTCGTCCCTCTTTCGTTTACTGTCTCCGTACTGTTTCCGTATTTCGGGAATGTGAATCCCCGAAATACGGAGACAGTACACAGCACTTCCAATAGAGCTTGGTCAGACATAGTCTGAGAGATAACACTCAATATATTCGTAGGGATACCGATTTTATATACTGAGCTTATTTTAAAATCTAGAAAAAAAATGCCTCATTTATAATGGTTGTTGGAGAAAAACGGAAACATCATTTCACATATTTCCGGATGTTTGGGCTCATGGGTGAGTTTGAATGCTTTTATTGACGCACAGGGAGTCTGTCTTTATTCATTTATTTCTTATTTTCTGATATCAGAAAATGATTTATTGATATCAGGAATTCGATTTTTTGATATCACAAAATCAATTTTTGATATCAGAAAATCTATTTCTTGATATCAAAAAATAATTTATATTTTCTGATATCAAAAATTCGAATTCCTGATATCAAAAATTCGAATTCCTGATATCAAAAAATCGGTTTCCTGATATCAAGAAATGAATTTTTGATATCAGGAATTCGAATTTTTGATATCAGAAAATATGCTTTATTTCTTGATATCAAGAAATCGAATTCCTGATATCAAAAAATAGAATTTTTGATATCAGAAAATCATTTTTTTATATCAGAAAATAAGTATTAAATAGTAAAACGGCGCCTCATAGGACTGATAATTCACAACAAAACTTGTTACGAAAAACAAATATGACGGACATAAATATTTCGACAACTTCTATCTAAATATGCATACGGAAACGTGATATCGGGTCAGTGACTGTATGTCATAGAAATATACAGTCAACGCATTTTGACTGCTCAAAAAGAACGAGTGCAGTATAAAAGCCAATAACAAACTAGTAAAAAAAAAAATAAGACAATGTGGGACATTCTTGTCCCGCTTGTGTCTTTGTCAAATTGTCTAATTGTAAAAATAAAGTACAGTTTGAGTTTTGTGGGAAACTGGAGACTTATTATTTTATTTTAAGATTGTTTTCAAGAAGAAAAATATTTAGATATCATTTATTTTAAGAAAGGTAGTTCATATGTGTTGATTCAGAATAGGTGCTCTTCAATACATTAAGAATTGAAAATGCTAAATACTCAAAATGAAATCGTATTGTACAGCTGATATACTAATAGTTGAGAATATGCGTCATTTTTCAATCGGATGCTCACTTTATAATCATTTGAGGGGGTAACTTTTTCACCATATTTCTAGCACATGTCAGAAATTTAAAAAGTTAGATAAATATGATAAATTTTCGATGTTTAGTTGTTAACACATGAAAACTTTACTATTATGGAGAAAAATGATGATCATATTGGTAATTGTTTTGAATTAGATATAGTACATGTCTTGATACTGACTGTCATTCGATATCAATGGGTTTTTTTCTATTTTGTCTTGGTTCCGATTGTGACTGAGGCTTATAGTGCTATACAAATAATTATATCATATTAGTATTGTAATGTCTTAATATTGACCCAATCATTAGACCGCCGTTTCGAAAAAGTGGGGATATACTGTTTTATCTCTGTCTGTCAGTCCGTCCATTTGTCCGTCCGTCCCATAAATATTTTTGTTGCATCTTTTTTCAGGAATTACATTACAGGGGTCATTGAAAGGCTATTGAAGTCGGCTATATCGTGTGATGCGTTTTCAAATTCATTAAACATGGCAGCCAAGTTGAAAATGTTCGCCATTTTCTCGTCAGGAACTTCAATACAATGATTTCTGAAATTTGGTTTCAAGGTTTATTTAAGTCAGTTATACTGTGTAATGCTTACCATTAACGGTTGTTCTTGGTTTATATGCTCTTCAAAGATCCTTTAATTTGGAAAATGAAATATTTTTTTCTGTTATATTCTATATACAGATTTCGAATTTATTATATAGAAAGTATTCGAACTACCTTAGCCTTATGTTATATATAAGGAGTTATATTATTAATATCAAAACGTAAAAATACAGACAGACATTTTATTTGACACATTTTATTTTACCCTCATACCCTGATACTTGAATTGATAAGTGTCGGACTTATGGGTTGTCGGAGTATTGGGCTGTCGGAGCAATGGGTTGTCGGACTAATGGGTTGTCGGACCAATGGACTGTCGGACTAATGGGTTGTCGGAATAATGGCGTGTAACCGATTTTTCTAAAGCATTCGATAAAGTTTCACATTCTTTTCTAACTAATAACCTTCATCATTACGGGATACAGGGGGGATGTCAGGGTTACACGCCATTATTCCAAAATATCTGTTTGTTTACCGTTTTCCATTTTTAGTGAGACATCGTCTATAAAGTCCAATGGAATTTATTAATAATAAAGTTTTTGGAAAATTTCCAATATACATAGTTTAAGCGCAGTTTAGATGAGATATTAGAATGAGTTTCAATTACAATGTACCAACCTTACACTGCTTTTAAATTATGTTTTGTACTTAAGTAATTGTCCATTAACCTGGAAACCCTCCCCCCTTTTTTGAACCGTATTCCTTAACAGTTAGAGCCATAACTCCCAAAGACAATTCTTACCATCACTTTGTGGTATTCCAATATTCAATATCTAAATACATGGTTAGATTCATCATTTCAAAGAACCCCAAGAATTCAATTTTTGATGAAATCAAATAAAGTTCAATTTTGGACCCTTTAGACCTCAATGTGAACCAATTTGATAACTGGTCCTAATTATTAAAAATCTAAATGCATGGTTAGATTCAGCATATTGATTTTTTGTTGAAATCTAACAAAGTTTAATTTTGGACCAACTTGAAAACTGGGCCCATAATAAAAAAAACTAAGTACATATTTAGATTCAGCATATCAAAGAACCCCAAGAATTTAATTTTTGTTAAAATCAAACTAAGTTTAATTTTGGACCCTTTGGACCTTAATGTAGACCAATTTGAAAACAGGACCAAAAATTAAGAATCTAAATACATGGTTAGATTCAGTATATCAGAGAACCCCAATAGTTCAATTTTTGATGAAATCAAACAAAGTTTAATTTTGGCCCCTTTTGGCCCCTAATTCGTTGGGACCAAAACTCCCGAAATACATCCCAACCTTCCTCTTATGGTCAGAAAACTTGTGTTTAAATTTCATAAATTTCTATTTACTTATACTAAAGTTATGGTGCGAAAACCAAGAAAAATGCTTATTTGGGCCCCTTTTTAGCCCCTTATTCCTAATTTGTTGGGACTTCAACTCCCAAAATCAATCCCAACCTTCCTTTTGTGTTCATAAACCTTGTCTTAAAATTTCATTCATTTCAATTGACTTATACTTAAATTATTGTGCGAAAACCAAGAATAATGCTTATTTGGGCCCTTTTGTGGCCCCTTATTCCCAAACTGTTTGGAACAAAACTCCCAAAATCAATGCCAACCTCCCTTTTGTAGTCCTAAACTTTGTGTCAAAATTTCATACTTTTCTATTGCTTTAAACTAAAGTTATAGTTCGAAAACCAAGAAAATGCTTATTTGGGCCCTTTTTGGCCCCTTTTCCTTAACTGTTGGGACCAATACTTTCAAAATCAATCCCAACCTTCCTTTTGTTTTCATAAACCTAGTGTTCAAATTTCATAGTTTGCTATTGACTTAAACTAAAGTTATAGTGCAAAAACTAAAAGTATTCGGACGATGCAGAGGACAACGACGACGCAGAGGACAACAACGACGCAATTGACGACGCCAACGTGATACCAATATACAACCAAAAAAATTTCAATGTTTGCAGTCGTATAAAAATAGCTTTAATTTATTGGATTCTTTATATAGCTTCCTCTGGCATTACTTTGAATTCAGAAATTATTGCAATGTTTTTATTATTGCAAAAAATGCGACCAAGCTGTAAACGCAATAATTTAAACTCCCATTTTGAGACATTTTATATTTTACATACTTTAAAAATGGTATTTGTTGCTTTTTCAACAAATCATCTGATAATTAGGAAAAAACTGGAAGGTACAAGTAGAATGATATGTCCTTGGAGGCTTGAATTTGTGCAACATTCCTCGCTCAAAAGGAGTATGCCCGTTTTTACCCACTCCCTCTAGAGATATAAACAAGAATGTGTCCCCAGTACACGGATGCCCTGTCCGCACTATCATTTTCTTTGTTTAATAGACTGTGTAAAAGGGAGAAAATCTCTAATTTGGCATTAAAATTAGAAAGATCATATCATAAGGAACATGTGTACTAAGTTATAAGTTGATTGGACTTTAACTTCATCAAAAACAAACTTGACCAAAAACTTTAACCTAAAGCGGGATGAACAGACGGACAGACAAACAAAGGAACGAACAAACTGAGGGACGGATAAGACCAGAAAACATAATGGCCATAAATAGAGCATAAAAACAAGATGTGGTGTGATTTCTAATGAGACAACTCTTCACAAGAGACAAAATTACACAGAAATTAACAACTATAGGTCACTGAACTGACTTCAACAATGACATGATGCAAACACAGCCCATAGTCCAGTTTGATTTACTATAACCTACTTTGAGTAATATCAAACATGAAATGTTGTGTTATTCCATATAGTTCAGGTTAACTTACCAGTAATATCAAACATGAATGTTGTGTTATATGTTTTATTTTATGTGAATTGAGGCATCTTATTATCACAGACCAATAATAACAAATAAACTATAAATACTACCAGAAAACATATACATAAACATCTCTCCTTCTATATTTAAAGTCACAAATAGCAGAATTCTACAATGTAAACAAAATGAACTTTTTAATATGACTCCTGCAAATATATTCGGTTTGTGAGTTTTGTAGGGGGTTAGTAAATTTCATAGGGGTTTATGTTGTCATGTCTACTGTTAATGATGATGTCATCAATTAATGTTGTGATACATTGTTTATTTTTCAACAAAACGCAGCAGAAAAATTCCAGCCTGTGATAAATTTGTGATAAACTACTGACCCCCTACACCCATAGAGGGTAAATAAAACCCATAGGGGATTAGGCCTCCAGCCTCACCCCCTATAGATTTTAATAACCCTCTATTGATCCCTGAGATTGATCCGTAGGGGGTCAGTGGCAAAACATTTAACTTACAGTATAGAATTTTATCTGACAATCGTCACAGATTTGTCCTCAACTTAAAAGACATTTTCACATCTGGTTTTTCACTTTACAGAATTTTATACTCATATTCTAAGGATTTTTTCAAGATTTCTTCATGACCTATTTTCGAGAATTGTATTGAAAAATTTGGGAGGAAGAAACTATCCTTAACTCTTACTTCAACTGAAAGACTTTGGCTTAAACTCTAAAAATGTACTTCCAGACCATGTCATTCTTATTGAGTTACGTGTTTTGGAACTCAAGAAAATTATACTTCATATAATTAAAAAAAGAAGCTAAATTCTTAATAAACAAGCTACAAATAAATTATCAAAAAACTTCAAACAATTAACATAAAACAACGTACAAGAACCATACTTGTTAACATTAGATATTATAGACTTTTTTTCAGGATTCTGACACCCCATTTTCTTTTAACTATATGCATTTTAGGACTAAAAAAAAGTCCTGAAAAAAGTTTGCATATGAGCACGGAGATTTTGCATGCAAGACATATGACTTTTGATACCTGTGGCAATGAATTGAAAAATGGAGGTAGAAAAAGTATGTTTACAAGATACATTTGTACAACAAAAAAATCCATAAAAGCTAAATCATTATCAACTATATAGTAACAACTGCTACCCTTGATAATTGATGAAAATAAAAATATTCACAATATCAAAACAAAACAGGTCGTGTAAATCTGGAATGAAAAACAAGGATGACCTGCCTCCATCAAAATGAAATGACCATAAATAATTTAGTATTTTTGTTTTTTAACGGAATCATGTCCTGGTGGCTTATATTTCATACTGTATAGATACCTTACAATTGATACAACTCCAACAAGAGTTGCTTCTCTTTTGTTACCATGCATGCACGTCTTGAAAAGCTATTCGTAAGGCATCAAAGAAAAAATTATAATAGCCTTTCAAGACGTCATAATTATTTGGACTAGGTTTAAGTGCACAAACTCTTCAAAAAGAATCCTGCATAAATTAGTCAAATTCAACTATTTTACTGACTGCTATACTTAAGAAAGAGAAAAATCTGATTAATTTAAATTTTCTATAGCCTTGTTTTAAATTCATCCCTATCCCATAATAAGGATCTCTAATTAGACTTGGTTGTAGCATGTAGCTGGTTCTCTCCAGCTTCCTTAACCTATAAAACTGTCCACCACGACAGGGGCGGTTCCAGCCATTAAAAAAAGGGGGGGGGTGTTCTTACCCAGGACAAATGGGGGTTAAAATTACATGTCCCCATTCAAATGAATTGATCATTCAAAAAAAAGGGGGGTTACAACCCCCAGAACCCCCCTCTGGATCCGCGCCTACACGAAATACCACAATAGTCAGTTGAAAGTGACTTTAAACATAAACCAATCAATCAATATATGGCATACTTCAGTTTGGTTAGTCAAACACAAAAAGTCAACCATCAATCATTCTAAAATGGAGACCAAGGGAAACAACTCAAACATGATACTCAGATTATATTTATAGAAACCAATCTATTGATAAAGGATGTTATTAATGCCCTTTACTGTTAGGCGTCAAATGGTAATTTTTCTGCTACCCTTAGCGTCAAATTGATTCAAATGTTACTGTGATTCGACAAAATGTCCTTACCGTGACTCGTTAGAGGTCTTAAATAATTATCGTTACCTTATTTTTTGAAAAAAAATATAACGTGATTTGTCAAGTTCATTTGATTGCTTTATCGTCTAAAAGAAATTAAATCGTCATGAACCAAAAAATACTGTTAATGTCATTTTGCAAGAAATTTTACCGTTATTCGTCATGAAGGTACCCTTATTACCACCCTCATAAAGATGACCTGATTGCATAACCATAGGTATGAATATGGACATGAAATATAGGTTACAGTGATTTAATTTAACTTGCATATTGATATACCCTCTTTGGCTCAAGATAGAAAACTATACACAAGATTTTGGAAAGAAACACTAAAAACAAATTGGAAAAGACTATAAAAAGTAATCATAAAAATATATAACATGATTTCAAAAATATACAAAATAGTCGCATACAAACAAGGTAAATGTTACCCTTTATAAATCTATCAGACAGAGTACCTGTGTTATATGCTGGAACTTAAACATGGTAAATTATGCTGGTGAGTCAAAAAGAACAGCCAATATAGTCAGAAAAAAGCAACACTAATGGGCATAATACACTCTATTCAAGGGGATAACATTTAGTTAAGCTTTACCTCTTTTCTAATGCCACTTCAACTTTTAACCTTTGTACTTATTGTTCATGGCAATGCCAATATGGGTACTGGTATAATTTACTTAACCTTCTATTTCACTTCCTCTGAACTTTGTTTGATAAACTTCAACTCTCCTTGCTTAGCAGTCAATTAAAATAAAATGATAACATTCAGCTGATATTTTAAGTTCTTTCATATATAATATATATAGTATTATGCATGTAAATGCTTTTATAACTTAACTAATTACTTCTTAAAGTAATTTGCAAAACAAAAATACCTAACTACTAATCTATCCTATTTTGCTAAGCACTATCAAAATCAAAATTTGAGCTGTGTCGGAAAGAAATCGACCTCATGCAAATGAAGTTCAAATGAATATCAAATGAATATCAAATGGATATCAAATGAATATCAAATGGATATCAAATGGATATCAAATGATTATCAAATGAATATCAAATGATAATCAAATGAATATCAAATGAATATCAACTGAATATCAACTGAATATCAACTGAATATCAACTGAATATCAACTGAATATCAAATGAATATCAAATGATTATCAAATGATTATCAAATGAATATCAAATGAATATCAACTGAATATCAAATGAATATCAACTGATTATCAAATGATTATCAAATGAATATCAAATGAATCATGAATATCAAATGAATATCAAATGAATATCAAATGAATATCAAATGATTATCAAATGAATACCAAATGATTATCAAATGATTATCAAATGAATCATGAATATCAAATGAATATCAACTGATTATCAAATGAATATCAAATTAATCATGAATATCAAATGAATATCAAATGAATATCAAATGCATATCAAATGAATACCAAATGATTATCAAATTAATATCAAATGAATATCAAATGAATATATCAAATGAATATCAAATGAATATTTCAAATGAATATCAAATGAATATCAAATGAATATTAAATGAATATTAAATGAATATTTCGGGCTGAAAATATCTATAAGCCAATTCTGTAACTGTTTACAAATTTAGTAATGTAAAGAAACCTACAACACAGACCAAAGTTAATCTATTATTTTATGTTGGTAATGTGGTCAACATCTTATACATGTACGCATACAGGAGGACTAACATAAGGTCAATTTCTTTCCAGGGCAGCTTATATCATGTGACAAGTCATGTGATCTGGAATGAGGATTGTGTGATAAACGAGACAACAGGACATTTCTTCCGTATCCAGCACAGCTCATATCATGTGACAAGTCATGTGATCTGGAATGAGGATTGTGTGATAAAAGAGACCACAGGACATTTTTTCCGTATCTTAGCAGAGATATGCGGAGAGGAAGCCATTTTTACTGTTTGTAATTGTGTACAATGTTAGAATGAATCCCCTGCACGATCCGTGATCTTTGTACATCCACTTATATCCAAGCCAATCAATGACTGAGTCACAGAGTTGCCTGGCAACAGTAACTGTCGGATACCATCGTCTGTCATCCTTGGGCAGTAGCTGATGTCTAATTTCTCTATTGATGTTAAATGGTTGGGAATTTCTGATAGTGATGTATTAGAAATTTCTGTCCCTGCTACAGAAAGATGTTTTAGTTTATGCAGACGACTAATATCTACCATCCCTGGGTGTCTGTCTGCTGGGGGACGAATTATGTCCCGAAACTGTTCGTCAGACATCGTAATCCAGCTGATGTCGAGAGAATATAAAAGAGGACAAACAGCAAATCCTAATGCACTAACAACAGCCCACGAACATGACGACAAGGAAAGAGTTTTCAGCTGAGGAATTCTAGCTAACAACCAAGCTAACTGTTTATGTGTAAGTTTTGATGATTTAAGAATTAATGTTGACGGCTGTCGTTTCACAATGCCAATCAAATGAACTTGATAAATGTATTTTCCACTGAGATTTATAGTTTTCCATAATGTATGATGCATGCACCATCTATTCCATGTTTTACAGCATCCCAAACTTTTAACCAAGGATGTTGGATTTAGATGAGCAAATATTTTCATCCATATTTCTCTACAGAGTGGATGATTTTTACCATTGTTCATTATAACATAGTCCGCTGGTGGAGGTGGGGGTGGGGGACGTATCACATATCGCTTTATATCTTTCAGAGGTTCTATTTTAAGTGGCGGTATTATTTCTGGAGTTATGTCCCCTCTTCCAGGTGCAAATAATTTATTAGGTTTATGCAAATCGTTGGTATTATTTGGTCCACTGTCAATCAGTTTTTTTCTCTTCTTGCATTGACCTTGACCTCTGAAACCTGACTTTGAAGGTGTGTGATTGGCTCCATGTTCGATGTATGAAGTAGACGGAACATCAATGTCCATAACATTTTCAACTAAATCTAATGCCTCTGTTGACAATTTCTTTCTGACCTTTGACCCAGCAGACCTCCTGAACTTTTTGAATCCATAAAGACGTCTTCCCCTTGGTGATGTAAGTGCCTATAAGTACAAAGATGTGGAGTTAAGGACACTGATGTTCCAAGATCAAAGTTCAAACTAGTTCCTGGTCTGAATTTGTGTTGGATCTTCTCTGTTCAAGAAACAGCTAGAAGGAAAATGTTAAATTAGGACTTTTTATCAATCAATTTCTTGTTTTTTGTGGGTTTTTTTTGCCATTTTCATTTCTCAAGGTCAAAGGTTTGGAGGAAGAACAACACAAATTCAGTTTGAACTATATAAAATTTATTCATTCAAAAACATATCAAACAATCAATTTAAAAGAAACATCAAAATGAAATTCTGTTTTTCTGATTAATGAACTTATAGTACGGTCAAGTATAGTGCAATGACAATTCCATTAAATTTCTATTTTTGACTCATTAAAATCAAAATTGTTATTGTTTCATAAATTTAGCTGTGAGTGAATACCAAAAGGAATAAGACTATGAAGAACTGATTTGTCTTTATATACTTGAGTACTTCATATACATTAAAAGAAAACAAATTTCAGAAAAAAATTTCTTCTTTTTTTTTTGCGATTCAAAGAAATCAAATTAATTAAATAATTGAATACTGTAAATTCAGAAATTTGGCAATGTTTCTATGATCATGAAACTATTAAAGGATAGGAAAGATTTCATGAAAATTAAAAAGTTTCATTTTAAAATTCTGGAAGCATTATTTGTATGGAGCCATTCCTGAAATAATTACATATAATCTCACACATGTATCCATTCTTTAACAGTCTTAATAAAAATGTACACAGAAATTTCTGCATCTACAGTATTTTAAAATGAGTTGATTTACTTCCAACATTATTTAATATACAAAAAAATTTGTAAGGGTTCCGCGGAACCCAGTGTCTCGCCTACTTTTGCTGTAAATCACAGGCTCAACAAAAATTAGGAAAAAAATCAATAAAAATATTCCTCTTGATACTATCTTTTGATTGTAAGAAGCTTCTGTCCAAGTTTGGTAAAAATCTAGGATAGTTAATGAATCTAATAAATGTTTTGAAAACTTTAACTGCAGACTGTATGAAGTATTAACTGGAAGAAAATCTAAGTCCATTTAAAAGTAAAATACAGAAAAAATGGAGTTATCTTTTTACAAAATTTACTTCTGGATACTATCTTATGATCATAAATAAGCTTCTGTCCAAGTTTGGTACAAACCAAGGATAGTTTTAGAAAGTTATTAAAATTCTAAAAACTTTAACCACAGAGTGAATGTAATGTTTCCCCACAGAAAAACTAAGTCCATTTAAAAGTAAATAAAGAAAAAATGGATTTTTTTTTTTTACAAAATTTACTTCTGGATGCTATCTTATGATCATAAACTAGCTTCTGTCCAAGTTTTGTACAAACCAAGGATAGTTTAGGAAAGTTATTAAAATTCTAAAAACTTTAACCACAGAGTGAATGTAATGTTTCCCCGCAGAAAAAAACTAAGTCCATTTATAAGTAAAATACGGAAAAAATGGAATTTTATTTTTACAAAATTTACTTTGGATACTATCTTATGATCATAAACAAGCTTCTGTCCAAGTTTGGTACAAACCAAGGATAGTTTAAGAAAGTTATTAAAATTCTAAAAACTTTAACCACAGAGTGAATGTAATGTTTCCCCGCAGAAAAAAACTAAGTCCATTTATAAGTAAAATACGGAAAAAATGGAATTTTATTTTTACAAAATTTACTTCTGGATACTATCTTATGATCATAAACAAGCTTCTGTCCAAGTTTGGTAGAAATCCAGTATAGTTTAGGAAAGTTATTAAAATTTCAAAAACTTTAACCACAGAGTGAATATTTGTGGACGCCGCCGACGACGACACCGACGACGACGGAAAGTAGGATCGCTTAGTCTCGCTTTTTCGACTAAAGTCGAAGGCTCGACAAAAATGAATATTTTTTTTTAATAACTTATATACATAACTTAAGCCTGATAGTATGGCATTATACTACAAAATTACCAATGAAGTAGTATGCTATGTTATTTATGATAACTGTCCCTCATATATTTCCCTCAATAATATTACATAAACAATCATACTAAATGAAGAGGTAGCATTGTGTGAATTTAAGACGATTACTGTTGATTCATTTATTTTTCATGGGTACCAATAGTCATGGTTTGAGAAAAAATAATTTATAGGCTTTTCCAAAGTCTGTTATGAGGCCTATAGAAATTTGTACTTTGTCCAATATCTGAATTCCTGCTTTATGCTTTTTCACCAAAGTTGGTATCCCACGAACAATAATGAATCCACAGTCCATTAAAACAAACATATTATTTATTTATATAAACATAAAAACAGGATACCTAATAAAAATAGCCATTTTCTAATACCTTTCATTGCCCCGAAAACCCATTAAAAAAGGAATGAAACACCTTCTCTAGATAATGCAAGGATAAAGAACAGAACACTCCTTGTCTGCTATCTCATTCAGTCATAAAATATTCAACACACAGATATTTATGAAGGATCTGACAGAATAGTTTGTTTGCTGAAAAAATGAGGATTTTGTCCAGGAAATTTTGAAAATTACATTTTTTGGGCAAAAAATAGGGCAATTAGGTGTTAAAAGAAATGAACAATTTAAAATCATAATTGAAGCAAAATTTGAAAATTACATAAAATTTGTCAAAACTTGTTGAAATATCACATTGATCAGAAAAAAATCTACTGATAATCCCTTAAACATTTCATTAATGAATTCAAAATTTTAATGTTAGGAAAAACAAATTTGTTGTTTTGATTTTAGATTTAAATATGAATTAGTTGAGTATTCATTATTGTGGATAAGACTTATTGTTCTTAAATTAATTATTGAAAAAAATAAAACATGAAAAATTTTACTGGACAACAAAATCAGTCAATTTATAACAATTTGTGAACTTTTACAATATTCAATTATGCAACTAATGAAAAATATTATGTTTGATTAAACATTCATACTTCCTTTCGAAATGATGAAATTAAAAATTAACTTACCTTTAAAAATTTATCTAATTACAGTATATTAACAATAATCACAATTTCTCTTCTTTTTTTCGATATGTATTAACAAAATTGGCACATTTAGATATTCATAAACAAAATGTTCTTCCATATATATATATAAGGATTTTTATACAACCCTAGTAATTGCAATTTGGAATATTGGATCGCAGGAGCATAACTTGGGATAATTTTCATACTAATCTACATGCATAAAACCTCCGAACTCAAACTTCATTATTCTTTTGGTTTTAGTACAATATGTTATTTATCTTTTTATTATTATTATTTTTTCTCGTCTCAGTAGGTGCATTTTTAAGTTGAAGAAATTTTGATATCTATATTATAGTATCATGATATTAGATATTAGTATCATAGAATGCTTGAATGGTCATATAATTTTATGTTATGTACATTATGCTCATAATTTGTCCAATATCCACTTTTTTCGAGTAAAATTTAAAAAAAAGCTTATTTTGCTGAACAGGTATAATTAGTTTTCTGATCATTTTATAAATTTCAGGAATTTTATCTTTTTATTTTGTTATTTATTTATTCAATAAAACTTGTCACTGCAATACCTTTCCTACAATATTATTCATAATAGAAACCCAAACTCACGAAAAAAGATTGAAGAAATAGAAGAAAGTCTTGAGTTATTAGATCCTTGGCGGACCTGTTATCCAAACGATAGAAAATATACATGGCGTCAATGCTCAACAATAAAACAAAGATCCCACGCTAACTGGCAAGAGAATGGGGAAAAGTGTTCAGAGTTTTTTTGTAAATTGGAAAAGAAAATTTTTATTAAAAAAACGATAACTGAGCTCATAGATGAAAATGGAAAACATATATCAGATCAATCTAGAGTTTTACAAGAAGAAATAAATTTTTATAAAACATTATACTCAAGTAAAAATCTGGAATGTGATGATGATTCCTTTTTCAAGCACAATGTTAAACTCACAGAAGAAGAGAAGGATTTGTGTGAGGGTAATATTTCTTTTAAAGAATGTGCAGAATCTCTAAAATCTATGTCAAATGGAAAGAGTCCAGGCTCAGATGGGTATACTGTAGAATTTTACAAAGTCTTTTGGCGGGATATTGGACCTTTTCTTTTTAGATCATTATATTTTGGCTATGAAAATGGGGAATTTTCTAAATTTCAGTATCAAAGTGTCATTACGTGTATTCCAAAAGAAGATAAAGATAGACGTTATCTAGCTAATTGGCGCCCAATTAGCCTTATGAATACTGACACCAAGATTGCTTCTGCCGTTATTGCTAATAGAATAAAACCTGTTTTACAATCTATTATCAGTGACTGTCAGAAAGGCTTTATTAAAGATAGATTTATGGGTGAGAATACACATCTATTGTATGATTTGATGCACTATTTGGAAAAGCATAACAAAACTGGTCTTTTACTACTAGTAGATTTTGAAAAGGCTTTTGACTCTATTGAATGGTCTTTTTTGAAGAAAGCATTGAAGAGTTTCAATTTTGGGCCATCTATATGCAGATGGTTTAAAGTATTTTATTTGAAAGCATCAAGTTGTGTTATAAATAATGGCCATCTTTCAAGCTTCTTTAATTTGGAGAGAAGCTGTAGACAAGGTGACCCCCTCTCCCCTTATCTTTTTATTATAGGTGTTGAGTTACTTTCTATGACAATAAGGTCAAACCCCAAAATAAAGGGATCTTTTGTTCATGAAAATGAATCCCTTTTGAGTCAATATGCTGATGACACTTTCCATGTTTTGGATGGAACTGAAACATCTTTGAGGGAGACTTTAAATTGTTTCGACTCATTCCAATAAGTATCTGGGTTAAAAATTAATTCTTCTAAAACTAAAGCTGTGTGGGTTGGGAATAAAAAGTATTCAGATCTGATTCTCTGTCCTGATTTAAAACTTCAGTGGTTCTATTCAAATTTTAAACTTTTGGGAATTGAATTCTCTTTAGATCTTGATAGTATGCCAGAAATTAATTTCTCCAAAAAGATAAAGGAAGTGTCAGGCATTCTTAAGAGTTGGCAACATAGAAAATTAACCCTAATGGGAAAGATTACTGTTATCAAGACTTTGGCACTTCCAAAATTAATTCACCTGTTGACTGCACTACCCAACTTGCCAGAATCAAAATTAAATGAGTTGAATACTTTATTCTTTCAATTCATATGGAATGGAAAACCTGATCGAATTAGATGAAGTACTTTAATCGGAGATATTCCACAAGGAGGTTTAAATATGATTAATATACATTATTTTAATATATACCTTAAGCTTGGCTGGATAAAGAGGTTTTCATTATTGTGTAACAAAAAGGCAAAGTTTGTATACAAAGATCTTGTTGACAGAAATGTGCAACTGCCAACAGAAAAGTTCTTACAATGGGAGGAATCACTAGGTATTGAAATTGCAGATTGGTCAGAATATTATGTTATTTTAAGAAAATCATGTAAAGACACTTATTTAAGAACTTTTCAATATAAATTTTTACATAGAATAATTGCAACTAACACTTTCTTATATAAAGTTAAACTTAAAGATTCAAAGCTTTGTACTTTTTGTAAGGTTTCTGATGAAACCATGGAGCATTTATTCTATGAATGTCCAATAACACATTTTATATGGCAAACTTTTTCACAAAAACTGAAAAGATATTTTGTGAACTTTACATTATCTAAGAAGCACATTTTTCTTGGTCTTCAAAATGAGAGTTTACTGTTGAATTTGATTATTATTATTGCAAAGAACTATATATACAAATGTAAATTGTATGAAAAGAAACCAAGTATTATAGGGTTATTAGCAAAAATAAGAAAATATCAGGAAAATGAACATTATATAGCAAAGAAAAATGGTACCACACCTTATTTTCAAAAATTCTGGGCCCCATTAGATTACATTTTTACTGATTAGTCACCATTACTTTTGATTCAAATCATATAAAATAAAAAATGAAACTTACAGTTCATAAAGAGCAGATCTTTACAAAGATAACATTTTTCTTTGCAATACACAAGTTAATTTATGTTATGTTAATGCAAGTGCGAGAGTGTGTGTATGTGTGTGTGATTGTTTCTTTTCCACTTTTTAGTATAATGTTAATATTTAAATAATATATATTCACATAAGAAGAAAAAAATGTAGTCAATTTTTTGTTGTATATATATATATCAAACCTCTTAACACCATAGTCAGGTGGTGATGTAAAGGGATTGTAAAAGCCTGACTACTGAAAAAAAAATAAAAAAAAAAAAAAAAAAAATACCTTTCCTACTTTCCTATGAAAAATAACACGACCCCAAAAATATTTTTTTTTTAATTTAAATGAAATCCAGGAACAAAACATAACATATAGAAAATAAATTAAACATATTCGAAAGTGAGATCATTGGATTAATTCATTATACTTTTAAACTAGAGGGTCCAAGGACCCTGTGTCGCTCACCTGATATTTTTATTTACAATTGTTGCATGATAAATGCAACTGTTGTACTGTCGTTTAGTTTCAGAGATATAATACTAAAAAGTGCATTTGAAACCTATGTTTTATTTCAGCCATGTGGGCAGGCAGGGTCATCATACACAGTGGTCCCTGGATATCCTAGTGGTGATTTAAACCAAGTTTGTTTAAATTCGACAGTTGTTTCAGGGGAGAATTTTTGTAAAATTTATCTAACAAGAAATGCAAAGTAATGAGAAAGTTGTGAAGTAGTTTTGTTGTTGCGTAACACCCCCCCCTCCCCCCCCCCCCCCCCACTTTGCCACCAGTGCAAGGGTTGTATAGCCAGCTGAGGTCGTGAAAAACTCTCTTTCTTTTGTTGTTGCAGATAGATCTTGACCTGATAAACAATTTTACCACATGTCAGATTTGCTCTAAATGCTTTGGTTTTTGAGTGATAAGCCAAAAACTGCATTTTACCCCTATCTTCTATTTTTAGCCATGGCGGGCATCTTGGTTGGTTGGCTGGATCACCGGACACAATTTTTAAACTAGATACCCCAATGATGATTGTGGCCAAGTTTGGTTTAATTTAATCCAGTAGTTTCAGAGGAGAAGATTTTTGTAAAAGATAACTAAGATTTACGAAAAATGGTTAAAAATTGACTTTAAAGGGCAATAACTCCTAAAGGGGTCAACAGACCATTTTGGTCATGATGACTTATTTGTAGATCTTACTTAGCTGAACATTTTTGCTGTTTACAGTTTATCTCTATCTATAATAATATTCAAGATAATAACCAAAAACAGCAAAATTTCCTTAAAATTACCAATTCAGGGGCAGCAACCTATCAAAGAGTTGTCCCATTCATCTCAAAATTTCAGGGCAGATAGATCTTGACCTGATAAACAATTTTACTACAGTCAGATTTGCTCTAAATGCTTCGGTTTTTGAGTGATAAGCCAAAAACTGCATTTTACCCCTATGTTCTATTTTTAGCCATGGCGGCCATCTTGGTTGGTTGGCCGGATCACCGGACACAATTTTTAAACTAGATACCCAAATGATGATTGTGGCCAAGTTTGGTTTAATTTGGTCCAGTAGTTTCAGAGGAGAAGATTTTTGTAAAAGATAATTAAGATTTACGAAAAATGGTTAAAAATTGACTATAAAGGGCAATAACTTCTAAAGGGGTCAACAGACCATTTTGGTCATGTTGACTTATTTGTAGATCTTACTTTGCTGAACATTTTTGCTGTTTACAGTTTATCTCTATCTATAATAACATTCAAGATAATAACCAAAAACATCAAAATTTTCTCAAAATTACCAATTCAGGGGCAGCAACCCAACAACGGGTTGTCCGATTCATCTGACAATTTCAGGGCAGATAGATCTTGACCTGATAAACAATTTTACCCCATGTCAGATTTGCTCTAAATGCTTTGGTTTTTGAGTTATAAGCCAAAAACTGCATTTTAACCCTATGTTCTATTTTTAGCCATGGCGGCCATCTTGGTTGGTTGGGCGGGTCACCGGACACAATTTTTAAACTAGATACCCTAATAATGATTTTGGCCATGTTTGGTTAAATTTGGCCCAGCAGTTTCAGAGGAGAAGATTTTTGTAAAAGTTAACGACGACGGACGCAGGACGACGGACGACGACGGACGACGACGGACGCCGGACGCCAAGTGATGAGAAAAGCTCACTTGGCCCTTCGGGCCAGGTGAGCTAAAAAAGCAATTAATAATCTAAATCAGTATAAAAATTTTAAAAAAATAAGATAAAAATCAGCTGAATACACAAAAGTAATGATAATGACATGATAAGAAATTTTAACCGCCATAAATCTTTTTAGTATATTTCCCTATACTAAATACAAACATCGGCAGATTTAGAAAAAAAATGAAATCCATGCCTTATTTTTATCTTGTTTAAAATATTCAGGAAGTTGAATACTGTAAATCAACTTATTTTCGCGATCGATTTATTTTCGCGACTTTCGAGAGTAGAAAAATAATGTGAATATAAATCGTTGCGCATATGTAAACCTTGGATCTTTCCTTATTAAAATACATCAAGTAAATCAAAAAATTGGGAAATTAAATAGCCGCAAAGTGGTCAAGAAAGGGTAAAAAGCGAAATAAAGTATCCACGAAAATAAGTTGGTTCTTTTATTTTTCAACATCCTAGATATACCAAAAATTAAACCTTTTTTAAAATTATATTCACCAAGAAAAAAAGTACAACAGATTAAACTTTCATTTGGATTCTTTTATCGATACTGGCCTTTATAAAATTATATACACCGAGAAAAAAAAAGAAGAAAAGTACAACAGATTTGAGCAATGATACACGGCAAGTTTTCATTATCCCCTGAAAGAAACTATGAACATGAATAAAGAATATCAACAGTAGTCCAAAAATCTACGAGGTGTAACTACCTCACGTCTCGGTCGCTTAGCCATGTGATCTGAGGTCATGTTTTCATCGCTCAGAGTCGGTGACCTTTTAATGGTTCGTCCGGATCTTGTTTTGACAGACTCTGGTGTTTTTGCAACTCCATTTGTTTTAGGGTTATCTCCCTTCGGTGTCCCTTGTACTTCCTCTGACGTCGGTAGAGGGTTATCAATAACATCACCATGGTCATCAGGTTTGATGGTTTTCTTTAACGGAGAAGCTTTGACATTTGTTACAGACTTCTTCTACAAAAGATAAAATACACAAATAAGTATTGTATATGCGTTTACTTTTCTACATTGGCTAGTGGTATAGGGGGAGGGTTGAGATCTCACAAACATGTTTAACCCCGGCGCATTTTTGCGCTGTCCCAAGTCAAGAGCCTCTGGCCTTTGTCTTGTATTATTTTAATTTTAGTTTCTTGTGTACAATTTGGAAATTAGTAGTGTTCATTATCACTGAACTAGTATATATTTGTTTAGGGGCCAGTTGAAGGACGCCTCTGGGTGCGGGAATTTCTCGCTACATTGAAGACCTGTTGGTGACCTTCTGCTGTTGTTTTTTCTATGGCCGGGTTGTTGTCATTTTGACACATTCCCCATTTTAATTCCCAATTTTACAGTAAGAATACACATCGCATGCTCAAATTATTTTCGCACATACTTTATTTTGCGTTTAGCCTTTTCTATCCCAATTCGTGGATATTTGATTTTGCTATTTTTATATTAATTTGATGTAGTTAGATAAGGAAAGTCCAAGGTTTTAAATATTCAGGACAATTTAAATTGGCATTATTTTTCTTCTCCCAAAAATTATGAAAATTAGTTGGTAACTAGGTTTTATACAGTACTTAAACAGCTAACAAAAGGGCTAATCCAGAATCAAAGGCATAAAGGATTGGAGGCACTGTTTATTTTTGTGACTTTTGTAAGTAGAAAAGTACATGAACATGTGAAACTTGGATCTTCCATTATATAAATTTATCACACAAATGAGAAGGATTGCAGAAAATATGGCAGAAAAGATATCTTATATAAAAGCTTACTTTAACCTAAATTTTCAATTACTTGGAATCAATAGTTAAAACAAATTACATCTTTATACCTCCCAACTGTCACTATTTTATGGGGACTTCCCCCCATGAAAGCGCCCAAATGGAAATTTTGTAAGAACAATTTTGTCTACCATTTTAAACAAAACAGTTAATTTTACAATTCCTTAAGGCTTTTAAAATCATGAAAATGCCAAAAAAACAACAACACAATTTTGAAAAGTTGGCAGGCATAACCTTTCCACTAAATTTTACCATTTTAAGAGGAGATCTCTGTTTAGACATTGCCGGTGATGACTTTTTCTCTTTGATTCCATCAGTTATTTTCCTTTTTGCTGTCAACTTCTTTTTTAGACCATCTTTCTTCCCTTTGATTGGTTCCTGGATGTCTGTTGTTACTTTTTGTGGTGATACAGCTGCATCATCATAACATTCCATTTCTAAAGCCACTTCATCTAAATCTGTTTCACTGGCATAGGATATTGGAGAGTGCTGGAAAAAAAAATTAATATCAATTAACTAGAGGCTCTAAAGAGCCTGTGTCGCTCACCTTGGTTTATGTGAATATTAAACAAAGGAAGCAGATGGATTCATGACAAAATTGTGTTTTGGTGATGGTGATATGTTTGTACATCTTACTTAACTGAACATTCTTGCTGCTTACAATTATCACTATCTATAATGAACTTGGCCCAGTAGTTTCTGTGGAAAATGTTACCTGTAGTAAAAATTAACAAATTTTAAGAAAATTGTTTAAAATTGACTATAAAGGACAATAACTCCTTAGGGGGTCAATTGACCATTTTGGTCATCATACATGTTGACTTATTTGTAAATCTTACTTTGCTGAACATTATTGCTGTTTACAGTTTATCTCTATCTAAAATAATATTCAAGATAATAACCAAAAACAGCAAAATTTCCCAAAAATTACCAATTCAGGGGCAGCAACCCATCAATGGGTTGTCCGATTCATCTGAAAATTTCAGGGCAGATAGATCTTGATCTGATAAACAAATTTACCCTGTAAGATTTGCTCTAAATGCTTTGGTTTTTGAGTTATAAGCCCAAAACTGTATTTTACCCCCATATTCTATTTTCAGCCATGGTGGCCATCTTGGCTGGTTTGGCGGGTCACGCCACACATTTTATAAACTAGATACCCAAATGATGATTGTGGCCAAGTTTGGTTTAATTTGGCCCAGTAGTTTCAGAGGAGAAGATTTGTGTAAAAGTTAACGATGACGGACGACGACGCCGGACGCCAAGTGATGAGAAAAGCTCACTTGGCCCTTCGGGCATACTAAATGCCTAAAGAGGGGACCAGCTCTGGTCATGCTTCAGTGATTACATTTATAATCAACCAAATTTTTACCAGAAAAGGAGAGACCTGAAGAATTGTAGAGTCCATCAGTAGTTTTACTGTCAAAAATTAAGTTTATCTGGCAACGTGTAGGGGTAACAGGTAATTGTATATTTGTGACAGTAAAACTAATATTCAGGAGCCTGTAAATTCAGTGGTTGTCCTTTGTTTATGTGTTACATATTTGTTTTTCGTTCATTTTTTTACACAAATAAGGCCGTTAGTTTTCTCATTTGAATTGTTTTACATTGTCTTATCAGGGCCTTTTATAGCTAACTATGCGGTATGGGCTTTGTTCATTGTTGAAGGCCGTACAGTGACTTATAGTTGTTAATGTCTGTGTCATTTTGGTCTTTAGTGGATAGTTGTCTCATTGGCAATCATACCACATCTTCTTTTTTATATAATGGATGTTCCCGAAGCTTTAAATACCATACAGTCATCTCTATTCTAATGTAAAATAAACAAATCCAGAATTCTAGCCATTATTTTGGCGTATTATTTTCATTAAATGAAAATTGAGAGAAATGTTTTCTTTGACAGTACAGCTTGTTGATGTCATAAGTATGTTGGGCTAATGAAAGGTAAACACAGTCACTGGACATTTCCTGGCTTCTAGCCCACCTCAAAAAGTAATAAAATTTGAGGGCAAGTTGATTTCTAGCTGCAAAATGTGATTTTTGCTTATCATAGAAATTACATATCAAAATTTAGGATTTTAAAAGGACAATTTCTTTAGTTACATCCCAAGACAGTTAGTAGAAGAATTATACACTGATCGTCATTCTATCAGCACCATTGATTCAAAATAATTGAACCAGAATAATCATTAAGATTTTAAGTTCTATTTTACCATCTGTTCTTTGACTGTAACCCGTTTTCCTTCAGTTTCCTTTGGTGTATTTTTGACATCAGGTATCGATACAGCTGGTACTGATATTGGATCCTCATTTTTTAATTCAGTTTTAACCCTAAGCTGCAACAGACATTATATCATTAAAATTAAGAATTCTATTGAAATTTTTTAAATGTAAAAAAAACAAGTAAACTGCGAGCTACTGCTCACTGATGATACCCCGCCGCAAGTGGATAATATTAATAGTGTAAAAATATGCAAGTGTTCCGTAAACAGGAAGTTGTCAACTGATGAATCTGAAAACGCATCACACGGTAGTGCTGATTTAGATAAACCCTGAAACCAAATTTCAGAAATCCTTGTATTGTAGTTCCTGAGAAAAATGTGACGAAAATTTTCAACTTGGCTATCATGTGTAAAATCATACAAGTGTTCAGTAAACAGGAAGTTGTCAAGTGATCAATCTGAAAACGCATCACACGGTATAACTGTCTTAGATAAAGCCTTAAATCAAATTTCAGAAATCCTTGTATTGTAGTTCCTGAGAAAAATGTGACGAAAGTTTCATGGGACGGACTGACTGACGGACGGACGGACTGACGGACAGACAGAGGTAAATCAGTATACCCCCCCCCTTTTTTAAAGCGGGGGGTATAAAAATTTGACAAGAATGCATATGTTGTTGATATAAGCATATTGTTAATTGTAATTTTAAGTGTCAGAAAACAGAAGGTGTCTGACCAATCACAAAAATACACACACATCACTTTTGAGATGTTGACCAAATATGATACCTTTCTGAGAATATTGTTCAGAATATTGTTGAAAGTTATAAAAAAAAACTAGTATTCTTCACTTATGTCACTCAACTCAACAAGTTTCTTCAATAAATGTAAAACTTTCAGATCAGTACTTTGCATCTTTTGTGTTTTTGCTGTTTTAGTGTTTTTTTTTGTTTTTTTGTTGTTGTTGTTTGTTTGTTTTTTTTTTTTGGGGGGGGGGTCTTAAGTGCACACACATTGTGGTAGAATGCATTTGTTCAAGTACATGTTTGTGTGGTCACACATTAAAAGGAAGCAAATATTGTGGTCGAATGCATAAAGTGCAAGTACATATTTGTGTGGTTACACATTAAAAGTACACAAATCTCTACCTGTAGTGGTCCCTTTGAAGTATCATGTAAACACTTGGGACATTCCCATTGCTGTCGGATATCTTCGTTGATAACACCCTCGCTGTTTAAGTTCTCGTACTTCTGATGTAAACATGGAACATGGATGATCTCCCAACACAAACTGCACTCCATTAACTGGTTTGGTTCTGGTTGGTCGGCTTTGTTACAAATCAAACAGATGGCATTGTGTGGTAGTACAGGCTGTAACATGAAAAAATATTAGCTATTACAAATCAGAGAGGTGGCATTTTGTTGTAATACACAAAAGGTAATAAATAAAAAAATAAGTTTGAATAATTTGAAATTTTGGCAATGATTTTATTTTTTGCTTATTTTGTGATTTTGAAAAAATTGTGAATACATCCCTTCGAGGAAATATAATCTAAAATAAATTGCTTTGCTAAGCACAGCTGGATATGACTTCAGAGGACCAACCCTGAACAGTTGGGACAAAAATGGACACAAAATTTGAACTTGACACAGGTCTGAATTTGGATTGCAATTTAATATTTGACACATAATAGGTTCTGACACAGAATATCTGTAGTCAAAGAACTTGAATTGGTTGTGTGATTTGAATTTATATTCATGTTTTTGCTTATTAAAGTGCAATACACTGTTCTGTTGAAAATTGACATATATCATCATGGCAAAAATTAAATTACCTTTATCAGCATTTTTAAAATAGAAACTTGTAAAAATAAATTGACAGCTTATCAACTCAAGACAATACAACATTTCTTAATACATAATTTAGGAGCAGTGAAACAGAAAGGGAGGCAATGCAAACACAACATTGACAATGAACCATTGCTTGCTTTAACTTCACTCCTCTGTCCATTATGTAGTGAAACTTTCCCATTAATAACATCCCCAAGGGTGACTGGGGTATAGAAATATGGTCACTTGGTCTTCTCCCGACCGGCAGTAAAACGCTTGCCGAAATGGGGCGTCCGTTTGGCTGTGCGGGATGTATCAAGTTCACAGTCACGTCCGGTCAGAAGGGGGACGTTAAATCCGATGCCTCATGTACAGAGAGTGCCACGCTCTTTGCACGTTAAGAACCCTTGCAACAACTCTCTGAGGGGTCCGTAGGTGGCCTGTTGCAAGGCAAAATTTCTGTCCCTATCCAATATACCCTCCTTTTCCGGTGGCAGTCCAAATTTCTCCGACCATCATCCCAGATGGCCTTTATTGTATCAACCTACCTATTGTATTTATTGTGAACTTGTTCTGGTCCTGAATATGCATGAAATATTTGCCACTGGACGTTAAGCAACCAACAATCAATCAACCCATTAATACCTACAGAAAGATACTGTTTTATTTTACAACACCCCTCCCCGTAACTAAATATAAGGCAGAATGTCATGAAACTTATGCAAATTTTATCATCTTTCCCATTAATACTTACATAAAGACACTGCTTACTCTTACAACACCCCTCCTTTTAACTAGTTCCCCATAAATACTTACATAAAGACACTGCTTACTCTTACAACACCCCTCCCCTTTAACTAGTTCCCCATAAATACTTACATAAAGACACTACTTACTCTTACAACACCCCTCCCCTTTAACTAGTTCCCCATAAATACTTACATAAAGACACTGCTTACTCTTACAACACCCCTCCCCTTTAACTAGTTCCCCATAAATACTTACATAAAGACACTGCTTACTCTTACAACACCCCTCCCCTTTAACTAGTTCCCCATAAATACTTACATAAAGACACTACTTACTCTTACAACACCCCTCCCCTTTAACTAGTTCCCCATAAATACTTACATAAAGACACTGCTTACTCTTACAACACCCCTCCCCTTTAACTAGTTCCCCATAAATACTTACATAAAGACACTGCTTACTCTTACAACACCCCTCCCCTTTAACTAGTTCCCCATAAATACTTACATAAAGACACTACTTACTCTTACAACACCCCTCCCCTTTAACTAGTTCCCCATAAATACTTACATAAAGACACTACCGATACTTACTCTTACAACACCCCTCCCCTTTAACTAGTTCCCCATAAATACTTACATAAATACACTGCTTACTCTTACAACACCCCTCCCCTTTAACTAGTTCCCCATAAATACTTACATAAATACACTGCTTACTCTTACAACACCCCTCCCCTTTAACTAGTTCCCCATAAATACTTACATAAATACACTGCTTACTCTTACAACACCCCTCCCCTTTAACTAGTTCCCCATAAATACTTACAGAAAGACACTGCTTGCTTTTACAACACTGCTTCATTCTGCCTGATCCACCAAACTTCTTCATATCTTTACAGAAATTACACTCCCCACAATCTGACCGTGTACATGGTTCACATTTCTTACATCTTGTTCTCCGACGACGCACAACCTCCGACTTCTGTAACTTTCCCTTTGCAGCCTTGGGTGCTTTCTGTCCAGTGGAAGTATACTGCTTTTTTGGTTTGATAACCTGTAGCAGACAATACAAATAAATTAATACTGTAATCTTTTACTTTATTTTAATTAAACATCATAATAATAATATCAATTGTTGCATATAAAGTTCGAACCCCTTACCCTTTTAAGAACCCCCTTTTCTTAGGATTTGGTATTGTAATAACAAATGTAGTTTTGAGTGTTGTTTATATATAAAATAAAATGTTTTTTTTCTGTCAGGGGTGAAAGATTCCATTAATGAACTGTCATCTGATCTCTAATTTCAAATAAAGCAAGGAATATTGAATCTGGAATAGTCGTCACATGGGAATAGTTTGAATTCTGGAAAATTGATTAGAAATGTAATGATATTTCCTTTTGAAATAACTAAGTACGGTAAAGTCAGAAATTAATGCAGACATTTATTGTTGAGATTTTGTCAATTTTGACTACAACTTTAATTTTTGCGATATTCAGAAAAATCCTGTTTAATTCATATTAAATATTTCAAAATGCGAGTTAAAAATTTTCCAATTATGACCATTTTGCAATTTTTACAATAATTAGAACTTCACAATAATTTCTGAATTTACATTAACCCCCTTGTAGGGCTTACCATTCTAAATTGGGTGAGTTTCCATCATACATTTCATAGCAGTTTTTCTGAGTTTCAAAATTCCTTATATTAACCATTTGAACCAGTAAGATGAGTTTCATCTTTAGAACTGTTATTATAAATGTTACTGTCAAGAGGACTTCCAAGGACTAGAATCACTCAGATGACTGTTTTCTTGTTGTTTGCTCAAGGTTTAGTGGCAAATATTTTATACCTATTCAAAATGATCACTTATACAATATAGCAGATTTAAACAAGTGTAAAGTTTTATAACTGAGAACCCTGCTCCTGTTTATCTAACTGAATGGTGTTTTTATATCTACCAACACTTTTCAAAAAAACATCAGAGTAAACCTGTCATGAAAGTTTTAGAGGTTTTATATAAATAATTAAACAGACACAAAAATTTCGCTTTAATATTAAATCCATATTTTTGTTCTTGCATGGACATGTTGATTGTCTGATCCCAGCAAATGTTCAGCTAGAATTCTTTTATTATACACTTTTGATCTAATGTATAATTTCCATCTTATATATCCTCATACCTATTTTAATTGTGATTTTAAAATTTCACATTTATTATAAATCCAAAGTTTTGTATGATTGTCTGATGCCAATTTTTTTTCAAGTAGAATTCCTTTATACCCACCAGATCTAATACATACAATCACATCAAATCACATCTTATATATTCTCATAATGTATAGCAGATTATCGCTATTTTGTGCATTTTTCCTTTGATCTCTTTTTGTGATAATTTTCATATCATGCTTCTCGCTTCAGATGGAAAAATTATCGCTAGAAACTGAGGAGGCCACGTGGTGTTGCTAAAGGTGTAATACCACCATTGATTTTCCCCTATTAGTCTTTGTTAAATTTGCACTTTTCAAAAAATTGTGCAGAATTTATCTTTGTTTCAAATAAAGAAATGGCATGAGTAAAGTTTTAAACTGTCCAGTTCTATAGAAAATTTTTCACATAACATTTCATTGCATATAAGAAAATAACCATCATTGGAAGTTGACCAATCAAATGTCTCCCCTTATTCTATGTGTACACAAGGTTTAGTCACCATGTAACCTCAAGATTACCAAATTTTCTATAGAAATCACAAATAAAAAATAATGGTGTTTAGAAATACCCAAGACATATGTTTATGACACAGAAATAGTTTTACTGCAATAAAAGGTAGGATTAATTACCTACAACGGTCAAATTCAAGGGAATATTTTTTTAGACCTACTTTCGTATACAACCGGATGTGATATACCATGATTTGGTGGTATTACACCTAAAGAAATTGACAACATATTCATAGGTAAAATAGCGATAAACAGATTATCATTGGTCATCTCAACTCGATTGCTTTTCTCACTTTCGCCGTACCAGCTCAAGCGAGAAAATCAATCTTGTTGAGAAGATCAACGATAATCTATGATCATTTTCACAGGTGTAGAATTTCGCAATTTTCATTAAATAAGGTAACCAAATATTTTGGCCAATCCAAAACTTTTATCACTACCTTTGCATGGAAATTTTCAATTAGGCAGAAAAAAAAAAAAAAATTACCCCCCCCCCCCCCCAAAAAAAAATAACCCACTATACGGTACCTTTTTAGATGGTGGCCAATAAGTAATGGTCTCCCCTGTGATAGCAAGCTGTGCATTGTCTTGAAGATGGTCTATTACCAATTGCTGCAAAATAACAAAAGAAATATTCCTAGATGACTAATTGGTTCTACTTACAAATATCTAAAATATCTTATCTTAGTAAAAAAATAGGTTTCAAGATATCAAACTCTAAATAAGGGTAGTTTGTGGTACCATGCTTCCTTTATTACAACCAGATGCTCCGCAGGGCGTAGCTTTATACGACCGCAGAGGTTGAACCCTGAACCGTTGGGGCAAGTATGGACACAACATTCAAGCTGGATTCCGCTCTAAATTTGGATTGTGATTACATAGTTGACACAGCATAGGTTTCTGACACAGAATGAATGTATTCAAATGAACTTAAAATTTTTGTTTTCTCTTAGAGCAATTCACTATGCTGTTGAATATTAATCCTCTCAAAAAAATGTTTCAGGAAATTTTCTTTTTATTTATGAAATTTCAAATGAGAAAAATTGAACCCAATTTTTTAATCACATCCCCCTTTCCCTTATTCCAAAACTAATTTCAATTAAAATATTCTTATGGAGTTTGCAACAATTACTACTCATTTAAATACATCATAAAATATTAAGATGTAAAAAAACTGCTTGTTATCACTGAATGGTAAAGATTATTTAAATTTATCAGTTGGTAGTAAAAAGTGAATATACATTGTATATTGTACATAACAAAGATTTAAGTTGATTCTGGACAAAGAAAGATAACTCCAATTAAAAAAAATTCTTGCAGATATTTCTTGCTTACTATACTGGACAAAGAAAGATAACTCTTAATTAAAAAAAAATTTGCTATTTCACAATATTGTGAAATTAGATATTTCTTGCCATTGCACAATACTGTGCAATTGAAAAGACTTGCTATTGCACAATACTTAATATAATAATTTTAGATCCTGATTTGGACCAACTTGAAAACTGGGCCCATAATCAAAAATCTAAGTACATGTTTAGATTCAGCATATCAAAGAGGCCCAAGAATTTAATTTTTGTTAAAATCAAACTTAGTTTAATTTTGGACCCTTTGCACTTTAATTTAGACCAATTTTAAAACTGGACCAAAAATTAAGAATCTACATACACAGTTAGATTTGGCATATCAAAGAACCCCAATTATTCAATTTTTGATGAAATCAAACAATGTTTAATTTTGGACCTCGATTTGGGCCAACTTGAAAACTGGGCCAATAATCAAAAATCTAAGTACATTTTTAGATTCAGCATATCAAAGAACCCAAAGGTTTCAATTTTTGTTAAAATCAAACTAAGTTTAATTTTGGACCCTTTGGACCTTAATGTAGACCAATTTGAAAACATGACCAAAAATTAAGAATCTACATACACAGTTAGATTCAGCATATTAAAGAACCCCAATTATTCAATTTTGATGAAATCAAACAAAATTTAATTTTGGACCCTTTGGGCCCCTTTTTCCTTAACTGTTGGGACCAAAACTCCCAAAATCAATACCAACCTTCCTTTAATAGTCATAAACCTTGTGTTTAAATTTCATAGATTTCTATTTACTTATACTACAGCTATGGTGCGAAAACCAAGAAAAATGCTTATTTGGGTCCCTTTTTGGCCCCTAATTCCTAAACTGTTGGGACCGAAACTCCCAAAATCAATACCAACCTTCCTTTTGTGGTCATAAACATTGTGTTTAAATTTCATTGATTTCTATTTACTTTAAATAAAGTTATTGTGCGAAAACCAAGAATAATGCTTATTTGGGCCCTTTTTTGGCCCCTAATTCCTAAACTGTTGAAACCAAAACTCCCAAAATCAATCCCAACCTTTCTTTTGTGGTCATAAACCTTGTGTCAAAATTTCATAGATTTCTATTAACTTAAACTAAAGTTATAGTGCGAAAACCAAGAAAATGCTTATTTGGGCCCTTTTTGGCCCCTAATTCCTAAAATGTTGGGACCAAAACTCCAAAAATCAATACCAGCCTTCCTTTTATGGTCATAAACCTTGTGTTAAAATTTCATAGATTTCTATTCACTTTTACTAAAGTTAGAGTGCGAAAACTAAAAGTATTCGGACGACGACGACGACGACGACGACGACGACGCCGACGCCAACGTGATAGCAATATACGACGAAAATTTTTTCAAAATTTGCGGTCGTATAAAAACAGTTTCTTTTCTGAAACATTTGCAAAATTATCTCCCTTTTGAATAATATAATCTCTATCAAAAGACCAGATCTGTCAACAGTTTCAATTAAAGTAATGAAAGTATTACATCTATGAGACAGCAACCTAACAACTAATGAAATCAAAAGAGAAACTTAGAAACTTAATATGTGTATAGTCTATTTAATTCATTTAAGAATTGAATGCTCCTTTTTGTAACTTTATTGGGGTGTAAAAGCGTAGACTGAAGTACATTGTTTGAAGCGAGGAAGTTTTATTGTGTAATGCAATTGCTTACGGAATAAAATGTGATGTGCAGTTAGCCAATCAGAATAACGTTTTATAATGAAACATACATCTAATGTAATTATTATTGTTTACATCATATATATTAAACTAAACACAAAACAAGTCAGTCATCTTTATCATGTTTAAGTCTAGTTTCTAACTAGCCATAACAATATCAGAATAAATGATTTTCTGGAATTGATTACTGTATGTAATAGAAGCGACTTTTATATCAGGTTTCACTGTATCTAGATTTTCTGTTTTCTTAGTAAATTACCTTTGCCTCTCTGAGTACACCCTCAGGGTCAATCAGGTCTTTAGGGATACCTTTCTTAGATGGAGGTAAGTCTTCCAACCATTCAATCATTTTTTTCAATCCTTTTATCTCCCACTTTGTTAAATGAACATTCTTACGTTCTCTTTTCCGTCGCCTGACTTCAATTGACCCTGACGAACTATTTGAGTCTTCGTTCATTTTCATTTTACTTGCTCTGGAAGTTATTTCTTTTGATACATTTGAAAAATCAATATCACCATGGTGACCAGCAATATCATCTGGTCTCTCGTATATTTCAGTGTCTGCGGAACTACAACTATCAGATGTAGATTTCCGTGGTGATTGTTTCAACTTCGTTGCCGATTTTTCATCATCAGCGGAAGGAGATTTTTTCACACTTTGGTGGTCGATTCTAGTGAGTTCTATTTTGATACTTTTTGAAATATTTGAAGTTCCAATTTCCGGAGAATTTTTTGATTCCATTTGTCCATTTTCTTGTGAACATCTTGACGAGGGTCTTGAATCGTCTTGACAATCTGGTTTCTCGTCCTCCTGATTCTCAGAAGGGAGTTCAATGCACTGCTTCCCTGTCAGACAGCACAAGTATTGAGCCAAAACATACCATGCTATTTCCGCATAAAATGGATATCGAAATTTATGAGGCACCTGTAAATAGAAATAAATCTGTCATAATCAGAATCACAGGTATGGTTGCCAAACTTGTTTAAGTACATGGTATAAAAGTATCAATTTGATTTGTTACAACAAATTCAGGTGTTCTTATTTTTGGCGTTTGAATCATGTCAGGATATACAAATGACTGCGATTTAAAATGATGAAGGTATTATTTTCTTCACATGTAAATCATAAAGAAATCAATACACATTCAGTATGAAACCAATTTCTATAATAATTGTTTTTATCTATCATCCTAACCTAAAATGGAAATAACTACAGGATGCAAGGTGCCTGAATTACTTACTTTTATTTCATTTTGCCAAAAAAGCATAAGAATAAGTCTTGTATGAGAACATAAATCAATACATAAAACATATGTAGCAAGTTTGGTTTCAAATTGTTTGGTGATTCTAGAAGAGATCTTTCAAAATCAGACAAATTGGCCTTTTTTGGCAAGGTTAAGAAAAAGTAACAACATTTGGTAAGCACCTTCTAGGACATGATTTGTTTTCAATTCAAAGCATCTGCTTTTGAAAAGAAAAAAAAGCAATAATCAATTTTATTGTATAGCAATATAATATTTCCAACAGAAAGTAACCAAAAGTTAGCGTGCAATAAATTCTATTATTGCACTAGTGCAATAAATCTTCAAAATTCATGACGTCATCAACGACAAAATCTTAGTTTAAACCAATTTTTACTTTCAAATATTATATTGCTATACAATAAAAGGGTTATTGCATGAATATTGGGGAATATTGTCCCTCGTAGAACATATATTGCACTCGCAAGTTCGTGCAATATAAAGTTCTACTCGGGACAATATTCCCCAATATTCATGCAATAACCCTATATTCTAGAGAATGTACATATAAAATGTAACCTCAGATGGTGGCCATTTTTTATTTTAAATAAGGTAATAAGGAATTAAAAAGGGAGTTAACTTTTAAGCAATTATTGCAGGATTATCTGAAATGTTTACTGTTATTCTAATTTAAAGTATATATATATATCAAACATAAGATCATGTACAATAGTTGATCAATGCTGACTATTGAACTCATAAAAAATCTTGCCGATTCAAACTTTTGATATCAATTTCATTAAACTTATGATACTGTGGATTCAGTTATTTTTCGTGTGACCAATTTCGTGGAAAACTTGCAAGTTGGTGGATATTTAATTAAGTGGTTTTGCACAAGTTTGCATACAAAAAGGAAATGTGTCATTTGATGAACATTTAATTTTGTGATTCATTTATACCCACAAAATCCTCTAAAAATTACTTACATGTGTTCTGTCCTCAATATCAGACACGGTTAACTGGGTCTCCATGTTGTAATTGTGAAGAAAATTACCTCCAAACACTAGAGAGTCTTCAGGTGTATAAACTCCATGAATCCAACCTAAAAACACATAATAAGTATTATAAGTTATATTGATCTGAAGTTTTATATTTATTTCATTCATACCATTATCAATACGTCAGTAAAATATCTATATTTTTAAATATAAATTTTTGACAAATGAGGGAGGAATTAATTAATGTATGTTTCAATCTTTAAAAAATACAAGATGAAGCATGTGTCTACAGTTTTTAATATTCACTAAGATTCCAACATCTTGAAGGGCCCCAACATCTAAATGGTCTAGATAGTGCATCTCATGGCACAGTTGCACAGTGGTTTGTCATCAAAAGACAGACTCCAATCTGTGGTTTGTCACCAAAAGACGGACTCCAATCTGTGGTTTGTCACCGAAAGACAGACTCCAATCTGTGGTTTGTCACCAAAAGACAGACTTCAATCTGTGGTTTGTCACCAAAAGACGGACTCCAATCTGTGGTTTGTCACCAAAAGACAGACTCCAATCTGTGGTTTGTCACCAAAAGACAGACTCCAATCTGTGGTTTGTCACCAAAAGACAGACTCCAATCTGACTTTTCTATGATAGTCAGTTTGCAATCAACAACCAATCAATCAATCTTACCGCCGGTAGATGATGTTTCTTTGATTACGGATGGTCTTTCTCAACCAACATAAACTGAACTCTTTTCAGCTGTTTTTTTTTTAAAACAGATATTCATTGTGAATTTTTCTCGGAAAGATATCTTGAAACAAACTGTTTGAACTCTTTTTTCCTTTTACAAAATTAATATTCTTTTTTCTATAACATTACTGTCTTACTTGTAATAAATTGTCTACCATTTAAAACCATTAACTGAAATACACATGTAGTTTCAGTTTCCATGGTAACTACTTACCTGATGGTATGATGAAAGTGTACCCAGCATGCAATGTAATTCTCTCACATCCCTCAACCTTGTCTGCCAAGAAAATGTCACCTTGTTTCCCTGACAACACCCAGGTTAAGTAGATTTCCATGTTTTGGGGTGTTGGTGGAATTAACCAAAACACCTGAAAACAAAATTATCTTAATCTACTTTGTATATGCTGTTTCTATGCTGTTTCTTTTTTCAATTTTATTTAAGGAAAAACTGTAATATTTTTTCTGTCTCTGAAGAACTAACACAAAAAATGTGGTGCACACTTAATAACCTGTGTAGCTTATAATTCCTTATAATTCAATTCTTAATTCCATTTTAAGCCAGTGTAAATCATGAAAAAATGTTGATGACGTCACAGTCATATGACAAAATTATGTATATGAGCTGATGGACAAAACACTGTCAGCCAAAATTGTGAAGAAAATCTTAATATAAAAATCAAAGTGCTTTTGATTGCTATTGTTTGACAGTTTGAACTGAATTGTATTTCATATTAAAGCAATGGAACAATTTTAGACCAAAAAAACAATTCAACTAGAGTTATTTCCCTTTGTACATAACACTTAAGATTCATTCATACACCTTATAATGTATAGATCTGCAACTTTTAAAAATACCAAATTTTTAATAACATATTTTATTTATAAAGTATGACTAGATTCAGATTTACATCATTTTATTACACTAATCATGGGCTTTTAAGTAAAATTAGATTTTTTTAAATTTACAATATTATGAATATTATGGTATCTTATGGTATATTACAGCATAAGCTTTGTACCTATAAAAACGTTTAAACCTGCTGCATTTGTTTGCACCTGTCCTAATTCAGTGATCTGATGTTCAGTAGTTGTTGTGTGTTAATGTGATTCATACGCGTTTCTCATTTTTTGTGTAGATTACACCATTGATTTCCCTGTTCGAATGGTTTTACAATGTCATTTTTGGGGCCCTTAATAGAATTGCTGTTTAGTGTGAACCAAGGTTATGTTAAAGACCATTCATTGACCAATATTGATTTACTTTTTTTACAAATTGTGATTCGGATTGAGAGTTATCTCATTGGCACGCATACCACATCTTCTTAGATCTATACAAATTGCACTTACTTTTTTCCCATGTAGTATATGATACCATACAGATGTCCCCCCAAAGTCTACATGGAAATCTGTATAACATCCCTTCACACTCATTAAACAATACCTAAAAAATATTAATATATATAATATAAAATGTTGTCACAGACGTATGTCCCAGCTTGTTATTTTAATATTGCAAATGTTGAAATTATAATAGCATTGCAATACTCTAACATGTAAGTTTTGCAAATAATCAAAGTCGATAAACCATGACTGAAGGTACATGGCTACACAATCTCCATAGAAATGAAGATATGCCAATGCCAATACAATTGCATACCAAAAACCATTGACTTATCGTAAGCTGTTTCATTTAACCAACCCTAAACACAAACTTGTTTACTATGTAAAAGTTTCAGTCAATTAACAATGATGAGGGTTGGGGCTATATGATCCCCAGGCCATAAAAAAGAATAGGTTTGTTTGCCCAAACCCTACCTACCCATAAAAGAGCTGCCTACTCAAATTCTTTATTGTCCTGATTTAAAGAACTTTTTTTTTTAATCAGATAGGCATGAAGACTAATAAACATCCGATACTTCAATTTCTTTAAAAAAAAAAATTTAAAAAAAATGCCTACCTACCTACCCACTGTCTCAACCTTGAGTAGGGTTTGGGCAAACCAAAATATTTTTGATTGTGGCCCCATGGAAATGATACTTGCAAATGACAAAAAAATTTGCATACCAAATATCATTCACTTAACATTAGCATTTCATTTTAAACTAATCTAATCAAAAACTAATACATGAAAAAACTAAGCAAAAGTTTCAAAGTCAATAGACCATGACTTAGAGGGCAGGGCCAAATATTAGCCATGGAACTAAGATGTGCTAATGCTTATGCAACTGTATACTAAACAACATTGGCCTACCACTAATGGTTCCCATTGAAATGACCTAATCACAAACTTATACATGTACTTTGACCTATACTGGTTTACTTTTATAAATTGTGACTTTGATGGAGAGGTGTCTCATTGGCACTCATTCCATATCTTCTTATATCTATGATAAAATATACCAAACTTTGAGCAAAATTCAAACGTAATGTCCCTTATGATAATCAAATGGCAAAATCAAAAGCTCTTGCACACACTGAAATGTCTCGCCTTTTACTAATCATTGATATTATGTTGATAGTCCTCAATATAAAGCTTTATGACAACTGTCACATAAACTTAACATTAACAAAGAAAACTAAACATTGACCAATGAACCATGAAAATGAGGTCAAGGTCAGATGAACCATGCCAGGCAGGCATGTACAGCTAACAATTCTTCCTTACAACAAATATAGTTGACCAATTGCTTATAGTTTAAGAAAAAAAAGACTAAAACACAAAAACTTTACACTGAGCAATGGACGGCGAAAATGAGGTCTAGGTCAAATAAAACCTGCATGACTGACATAGATCATAAAATATTTCCATACACCAAATATAGTTGATCTATTGCATATAGTATAAGAAAAACAGACCAAAACACAAAAACTTAACTATAACTACTGAACCATGAAAATGAGGTCAAGGTCAGATGACACCTGTACAGTCCTTCAATACACTGAATATACTAGACCTATTGCTTATAGTATCTGAGATATGGACATGACCACCAAAACTTAACCTTGTTCACTGATCCATGAAATGAGGTCGAGGTCAAGTGTAAACTGTCTGACGGGATGAGAACTTTGCAAGGTACGCACATACCAAATATAGTTGTCCTATTACTTATAATAATAGAGAATTTAACATTACAAAAAATCTTAACTTTTTTCCAAGTAGTCACTGAACCATGAAAATGAGGTTAAGGACATTGGACATGTGACTGACGGAAACTTCATAACATGACGCATCCATATACAAAGTATGAAGCATCCAGGTCTTCCACCTTCTAAAATATGAAGCTGCTGCCAGATCACAAACTCTATGTCGAGCTTTCTGTGACAAACTTTCACAGACTCGACAAAAACAATTGTAACTTTCTTAAGTCGTACATAGCAGGTATCAAAAGAAACAAATGTGGGTCCACATGCTCATTTTTTCAGAAATGGAAAACTTATTTTTTTTAATGCTAGAAATCCCACTTCTCTTTTTGTTGCTAAAAATCATTGTTATGCATTCTAACAGAGCAGCTAGTCTCAGTAGCCATTGATCAGAACACTAGATGAATTAACCACAGGCACTTGTCTTAGAATTTTTTTTCCCTATATACCGAAACTATTTTTCTGAGACGAGTGACTGTGGAAGTAATGTCATATACTAAAATCTTGATGGTAGAAAAGTTGCCTCAGATTTAAACCTACTTTTGAACTTTTGGGTATTTCATCTTGTCAATTATGTTAGTGGATTCTGTCTGACAATCTTTGTAGTGTCTTGGCCATACTGTATCCACCCAATCCACTTGTCTGACCTACAAAGAAAAAAACAAACAACTTTAGTTGATCCTTACATCAAGCAATATGGTATACTCTAACCAGTACAGTGATGGATCCATTTGAATGGGGTAATATAGTTCAACCCCCCCCCCCCCTTTTTTTCAAATAGCTGGATGTGCCCCTGAAGGATCTAAACCCTTTACAATGACCATAAAATACCTTTTAACTATATAGTCATGTAACTTAATCACTGATATTTCAGGAGCAGTCACTGAATCTTGAAAATGAGGCAATGACAATGGACAAATGAAAGACAGAATCTTTGTAAAATACGGAATACACATACAAGGTATGAAGAATCTAGGTCCTCTACATTTTGAAATATTAAGCTTGATACAATTTACTAATAGTTTATGCTGACTCCAGATATTAATCCTTTTGTTTCGCCTACAATGACTTTTGTGGCAGGCAGGGCAACAATGTTAACTATTGTGTTTTCTATTATTTTGTTTATATTATTTTCAGGTACATGTTACTGGTGGGTTTTGTTTATAGATTAGTAAAGACATTAGACTTTGTTTTGAAGTCAAATATAGTCATTTAACAAAAAATTATTTAGTTTTATTAGTGAGGCTCATTGAAATATATATGTATTGACAGGATGATTCCTAAAATGAAACAAATGTTATTACATAGAAAACATTGATTCTACATATGGACAAGGTTTAAATCAGAGCAAAATCACACTATAATACAAAGTTATAGCAAATATTTTGTCACCTTACAAATAAGATGAGAGACAAAATATATCAAGATTCTTCCAAAAGAATTTTTTCTATATTTAGAAACATTGTTAACATTGTTAACATACACCTTTTTTCTCTAATAGAAATTTAAATCCCACTGATGTCTTAATTTCTAACTTTTATTATTTGGGTCAGTCATATGTTCCACGCCATTTAGATATTTATTAATTATATATGTGAATCAGGTATAGACATGTCCTAAATAACTTCCTGGTTGGTTGACATTGAAGAAATGGTGAAAGAAACGATGAAAGAGAACTAAACCTTTGTTATATAACAACATCAAGAGGTATTTGGTGAAAATATTATTTATATTATTTAATGACTAGGTATAAATTGCGGAGTAATGTGTATGTAACCTATGTGCATACATATAAATATATATATCTTATTGTTCAAACTTATTATCAACTAAGGAATATGTAATTTTTACCTACTGTAAAGTTGATGCTCAAATATGTAAAACTGTGATTTTGTCTTATTTATCTTCATCACGTAAATTTAAGATTTACAAAATTAAATTGCTAAAAGATGGGTTAGAAACAGTGATTCATATTTAATTAACTAGAAGCACAGCTAATGCCCAACATAACAGGGTGAATGCATGATAAACAAATATACAGTATGGCAACAAACAACAACCATTGAAGCATTCAACAAGTCCCTGTCCCATTAGTCAGGAGACTGTAATTCAGTGACTGGACGTGTTGTACATTATATTTGCTTTCATTGATTTTGTTCATAAATCAGGGTGTTAATTTTCTCCTTTGAATTTTTTACATTTGTCATTTCGGGCCAAGGATCACCATCCATTAACCATTAACTATTTGGACCTTGACAATAAAGCAAAATAACTTTTATCTTGGATATTTCCAGGTCATGGCATCCAGTATACCTATTCCATGTGGACCTTGTGTAGAAGGAAATGTAAACACTAAAGCTGACATCTGGTGTTACAACTGCGATGAAGGATTGTGTTCATCATGTTCTGGTCATCACAAAAGATATAGATTGTCACGTTTTCATAAAACCATTGATATTAAAAGTTATAACCCATCTGTCCGAACTATCAAAACAGAATGTGACAAACATGGTCAACAGCTTAACTTGTATTGTCCCAGTCATTTAATGCCTTGCTGTGATGAATGTATATCCATTAGTCATTCAAAGTGTACCGGAATAAAAAGTTTAGCTAGCATTGTGGAGAAAACCAAGATTGAAAAATCTAAAGAATCTGTAGAGAAAGAAATTAATTCCATCTTACAACTTTTAGTTAAAATTGTAAATAACAAATCACAAAACATTAAAAGAGGAGAACAAGAATATAAAAGCATTAAAAAATTCATTGTGAAAATACGCAATGAAATAGATAAACATTTAACCCACCTAGAGAAGAAGATATGCAATGAGGCAGATACCATCTTGAATGAAGAAAAATCAAAAGCCACAGATTTAATTGCTGAAATTGGAGAAAAACAGAAAAACTTAAAGAAAATGCAAGACCAGTTACATACAGTCATACCACATGCCTCAAAACTCCAATCATTTCTAGGCGTACTTCAGATTGAACAACAAGTACATCAATGTCAACGATACATAGATAATCTGGACAAAGACGACAGGGCAAAAGAATTTAACATCAAAATGGAGAAAAACAATGAAGTAGAAAAGATGATAAAAAAGTTTGGATCCTTAGGAGATTTAACTGTTGTTAAAACAGATATGGATTTGAAGAAAGAGACAGGTGTGAGTAGGGAAGCACAAGTAGAATCACAAGAACGATCAAACATAAACAACATGACCATGAACATTAAGAATAAGATAGAGATCAACATGGGGAAGCAGATAATTGACATGATTTGTCTGATGGATGGAAGACTTATAATAGTGGAAAGGTGGGGTAAAGTTAACCTACTTACTCCTGATGGCAAACTACTGAAACAGTTACCTATACCTGGTGGAGCCTTCAGTGTTACACAGATCAATCAGGACACTATTGCCATAACTTATCCTTATGAGACAGCCATTAAGATCTTCAATATGGAGAATGAAACAGTAACCAAAGTTATCACATTAGACAAACAATGCTATGGATTATCATCATCAGATAATTCTCTTGTTGTAGGTTTGATTGATGATGAAATCCGTATTATAGACTGGGAAGGAAATACACTGAAGTCAATACAAGTTCAGTGTAAAACAGACCTGTATTTCATTGTTTACTGTAATGACAGAGTAATCTATAGTGACTATAGAGGTAAAGCAGTATACTGTGTTGATCAATCAGGTAAAAAGATCTGGCAATATACACAGGATTTATCAGGACCATGTGGACTTTGTACAGATACTTATGGTAACATTATTGTAGCAGACTTGGGATCTCGTAGAATAAGAGTAATATCAAAAGATGGAAAGGAGAGTAAAGTACTGCTTAGTGATGGACTGAAGTATCCTAGATGTATTTGCTTGGAACAAAATGAGTCTTTAGGTTTTATTTGTGATCTCGAAGGCAAAAACTTGACAAAATTCAATTTATCTTCTAGATGAAATATACATTGAGAAATCAAATGATTTTACCTGACTTTGATACATGTACAACAATAAGTAAATTGTATATATTTTTATTAAATATTACACAGAATAAGTAAAATTAGTTGAGTCTGTCATCAGTTATTTTTTATCATATCCTGTGTTAAGATCTTACCATTATTTTGAAAATCTAAAATATTGAGGTACAATTTGTTAGCCACTATGATGTTAAATTAGAGAATCAAAGGATTCAATGTTAAATATGAATAATGTAGGACAATGGCGTTGACAATAACACCACTCAGGTCCTATTATTTCTCTCATTTCACCACTGGTTGGAAAATTGACCCAGGTTCAAATTTTAGGGAGTTCAATTTTCTAATGTCACCAATACCAATAGTAAACATGGTACATGTTGCATGAAGTTTCCAGTTGTAGTAAGAAAACCTGGATGAGTTCAAACAGAAATAGTTTGACACCTTTCTGACACATGTTTCAATTGAATTCCTGACTGAATACATAAAAATCTAGGCTAAAACACACTAGTACTTTTCTTGTCCTTGAGGTTTAAAAAGGTTTGCACATCTTAAATGTCTTATTATAATAAGGACATCTGGTATGATTTCCAATGAGACAATTATAATTCAAAGTTGCCTGCTTTTTCTTGAATCAGGCCACACTTAAAATTATTTGGTTTGCCCAAACCCTACCCAAAGGTTGAGACAGTAGGTAGGTAGGAAGGCATTTTCTTTTTTCCCCCACAAAACGAAATTTTATATATCTGATGTTTATTAGTCTTTGTGCCAATCTGATTAAAAATGGCTTGGAGTCAAGTGAAAATGAGGGGGTGCCGATAAAGTGAACCCTGCCATACAGACATACCTTACAAACATTCCATTCAACAAATATATTTGACTATTGCTTAATGTACCTGGAAAAACAACAAAACCAATACGTAATCATTGAGCATTGAAAATGAGGTAAAGGTCATAAGCACTCTGCCAGACAGACATGTAGATTTAATAATTCTATACACCAAATATAGTTGACCAATTGCTAAATGTACCTGATAAACTGAAAAATGAAAAAAAGTAAAAAGTAACAATGACAAATGAACCTTGAAAAGTAGGTCAAGGTCAAATGAACCCTGCAAGACAAAGATATACACTTTGCAAATGTTGTATACACAAGATATGGTTTACCAAATGCTTATAGTATCTGATTTAAGGTCAGATGAACCCTGCCATACAGACGAGCAGAAATTTAAAAAAAAATCATACACCAAATATAGATGAAGAATTGCTTAATGCATCTGATAAACTGGGGAAAAAAACATGAAAAAAGTAACATTGACCACTGAACAATAAAAATGAGGTCAAGGTCATATGAAACCTGCCAGACATACATGTACATGTTACAATAATTCCATTGCTTAAAGTACACTAGAAAAAGACCAAACCACAAACACTTAACATTGTTCAAAGATCCATGAAATAAAGGTTTTAAAAGGTCAGATAAAACCAGTGTGTTACGACATTTTGCACATTACAATCTGTCTATATGCAAACTATATTTAACCTATTGCCTATAGTATCTGAAATTCGCATCACAAAAAAATATGATATTTTTTCAAGCCATTACTGAACCATGAATGAGGTCAAGGGCAATAGACAAATGACAGACAGGAACTTCGTAAAATAAGATATCTGCATACAAGGTATGAAGCATCTATGTCTTCTACAATCTGAAATATAAAGCTTTATACAAGAAGTTCAAGCCATCACATCCACTACAGGATTGTTAGCCCTATGTCTTGCAGTTGCAAGGCAGACAAAATAATAGCTACATATTCAGTTAAATAGACTTTAATGTAACTGACTTTTAAGAGGGTGGTAAAGGGTTAGTTTCGTGCAACGTGTTTTATCATTTTTATTTCATGTGAAGCCGTGAAAAAAGTTCGTTATTCACCCTATTTCGTGAAATCGGTAAAAAGATCAACGTGCAAGAAGTTTTTAATTGTTCTTTCATCGTGAAATGGCAATTTTATTTCGCGTTCTTCCGTGCAGATACCCCCCTTTACGCCCCTCTTTTAACTTACCAAAGCTGGTGATTCCACATAGTTCTCTAACTTGGTGTTACTAAATTCTAAACTGATGACATTTAATAACCTTGCCCTTTCAGTATTCTCATAATACTAGACCCAGTCTCTCATGGACATCTCAATCCCTTTCTGAGTACAAAAATGTATTAACATCCATAACATCAAGCATCCGCCGACTCCCTTCAAATAAATATAATAATCAGTAGTTACAAAATGTGCCAATTTAAGGACGACATCAAAAGTTTAAAGAAGGATAAAAAACTTAATTCACATATTTTTTTCACTGCCCCCCCCCCCTTCCTCTTAACATAATTTGGGAAAAAATGATTGACCAATAGGGATATATGTAAAATTGATTTTAGATTAACAAAACTTGCAGCAATGTTGACCCCCCCCCCCCCCCACCCCCAAACTATTTGATTTAAGTTTTTTATTCTACATCGATCTTTTGATGTCGTCCCTTAGAAATATCCTGTATTAAAGGAGTAGGTCCGGTAAGGCCCAGTTTTGGCCTCAAATTTCAAGTTCATCTGACAAAAGATTTTGGACACTTTTTTAACACTTAAGGGAATACGATACAGTAGCAGGGGCCAATAATAACCTTCTCAATGCTGTTCGTCTTGTTTTCGCGACGTTGGTAACCAGAACGTTGTAATTTCCCGATGTCACTTTAAAAGAAGTCATATTTTGCGGAATATACAATGATGTCATTAATTTCGGTTGCGCGAATTTAAAAAAAGTACCTGCTTAAAAAGTGGCCATGCCATTTCTAAAAGACGGAGAAATCCGCCGAAAAGCAGTGAGATTAAAGGAAATACTTGAGATGTACAAAAAGAAATCAAATACAATTTTGCATGACGAAATTGAAGAAATGGTGATAGACACAGAAGAGAGTACTGACAGTATAACATGGAAGACGGAAGAAGAATTGTGGAGCTTTTTAGTCTGGCACTGAATAACTGCCAAAACTGCACGACCCAGTGGAATCTGCTCAACGTAGAGAAAGAAACAAGAGTGCACACGCTGAAATGTCTCGCCTTCTATACTAATCATTGATATTATGTTGATAGTCCTAAGTATAAAGCTAAGCTTTAATACAACTGTCACATAAACTTAACATTAACCAAGATAACTAAACAACGACCAATGAACCTTGAAAATGAGGTCAAGGTCAGATGAACCATGCCAGGCAGACATGTACAGCTAACAATGCTTCTATACAACATATATAGTTGACCTATTACTTATAGTTTAAGAAAAATAGACCAAAACACAAAAACTTAACACTGTGCAATGAACCATGAAAATGAGGTCAAGGTCAAATAAAACCTGCGCGACTAACATAAAGATCATATAATATTTCCATACACCAAATATAGATGATCTATGGCATATAGTATTAGATAAAAAGACCAAAACTCAAAAACTTAACTTTGACCACTGAACCATGAAAATGAGGTCAAGGTCACATGACATCTGCCCGCTAGATAGGTACACTTACAATCATTCCATACAACAAATATAGTAGACCTATTGCATATAGTATGAGAAAAACAGATCAAAACACAAAAATTTAACTATAACCACTGAACCATGAAAATGAGGTCAAGGTCAGATGACACCTGCCAGTTGGACATGTACACCTTACAGTCCTTCCATACACCGAATATACTAGCCCTATTGCTTGTAGTATCTGAGATATGGACTTGACCACCAAAACTTAACCTTGTTCACTGATCCATGAAATGAGGTCGAGGTCAAGTGAAAACTGTCTGACAGACATGAGGACCTTTCAAGGTACGCACATATCAAATATTGTTATCCTATTACTTATAATAAGAGAGAATTCAACATTACAAAAAATCTGAACTTTTTTTTCAAGTGGTCACTGAACCATGAAAATGAGGTCAAGGACATTGGACATGTGACTGACGGAAACTTCGTAACATGAGGCATCTATATACAAAGTATGAAGCATCCAGGTCTTCCACCTTCTAAAATATAAAGCTTTTAAGAAGTTAGCCAACACCGCCGCCGCCGCCGCCGGATCACTATCCCTATGTCGAGCTTTCTGCAACAAAAGTTGCAGGCTCGACAAAAATGCAAGGAATTGGGATTATCTTACTATTTGTTGCTTAAACTGTAACATGCTGAAAAACATTTTACCAATAACACAATTCGGAACAAAAGCTAATTATGAGTATTGGTATTTGCGTAACGTCCAGTGGCAAATATTTAATTGTACATTTATAATATCCAAATGTTATTTTAATGAAACTTAAAGAAATGAGAAAACGTATGAACCCGTGATTAATGAGAAAAAAAATAACAAAATCTATGGCGCGTAGGGTGTTTTTTTTTATTTATTGACAATGAATTTAAAGTAAATAATACTATCTTGAATTGAAAAACATATCAGAATCAAAATAGTTAAGTTTGTGCCTTTTTTTTTCTTTTCTTGTATAGCATTTGGCAGCCTCCAAATATTACGGAGAATTGTCATTGTAAGGCCAAATTTAACAGACTATCAATGAAATAACAAAACCGACTGCATGTGCGAGACCCTCATTGGTAGACAAGGTCGTATAACAACCCTATTCGTAAATAAAATAATGAATAAAGAGAGTGTCTCATCCTGTTCTGGACTTGAAATTGGTACATAAATAAAAAATGGCCGATTTTAATTGATATTTTGAAAACATATAATATTGTATGTGTATGTAGAAAAACTGTCAATAACAGTCCGTTAAAAAAATTTCAAAAAAATATATTGGTGTCGTTTTTGGTTTGAATTTAAGCAAAATATTACCAATAGATGCAGAATTGTCACATGTTAGTTTGTTTAATTGGTTGTATTCTTTTTTTAAATGAAACTAGATGTTATAGACCATAGATACATCTATGAATAGAATAAAACAAGAAAACACCCGTTCACATGCTGTTAAAAGGGCTTGTAATTAAACGGTGTCTTTTGGTATTTTTCATCATATTTGTATTTTGTTCATTGTTTTGCATTTGTCATGTAGGGGCCTTTCATAGCTTACTATGTGGTATGGGTTTTACTCATTGTTGAAGGCCGTCCGATGTCCTATAGTCGTTTAGCCATTTGGTCTCTGATTGAGATTTGCCTCATTGGTAATCATACCATGTCTTCTTATTTGTATAAGCATGTCCCTATTGTACTTCAATGTATAGAGAGATAAAAATTGAAGTATCGGCAAATGTACACTAATTGCAGACAGACAGATCAGAAAGTGTACACACGTTAAAACTTGTCGTATAGTTAGACGATCGGACAGACGAACAAAGTGTTTTCAATATAGCTCTACTTCTAGACAAACAAGTATGCCAATATCCATATGTATACGCCGTAAAAAAGGTTATGTAACTTATCTATTGATAAAGACCTTGTTCAATATTATTCTCTTATAACGTCTGCTGTACTTTCTATGAAATATTATATTACAACTTCATTTTCTGTCGATTGAGGCAATAATGGCACGAGTTAAATTGCACAAAACAGCTCTTTTTATAAAACAAGAAGTACTGCTTATAATTTAAATTTGAAAGATGATTATCTTTTGAATATAAAAAAATAAATCAAAGTACGTCGGGAACTTTTCAAGTTGACTATATGGTATCGGTTTTGTCATTGTTGAAGGTTATAATGTTGTCAATTTATGGTATCGCCTCACTTAATTTATAGTTGGTTCACATTTTGTCATGTCAATAATGTTGTCTATCCTCTTACAGTACATGAAGCAATTTAGAACTAATGTCAGACGGAGATGCACCTTTATACTAATATCAGATTTTCTTTTTTGCTGTACATCTGACAAAGCAAATTGCTAAAATTCTTTTTTATAGTCTTTTTTTTTTATTATGAAAAGGTTCCTGTCCAAATTTCGTTTCATAAATGTTTAGCAAAAATGTTTTTCCATTTTATGTTAACCATTTTATAAGTTTTTATGATAAGTATCAACGCTTTGAAAAACACCTGGATATACTTGACAGGGAACATGTGTACAGCGGGAATGATTACACAACTTTGTTGCGATTAAAACTTAATTTAACGTAATTTAGCGCCATACTGACATGACTGACAGACATTGTAAAAAATTAAGGTATATGGCTTTTATTGAAAAAACAAGCACATGGACCCCAATATTTTTCTTTTGCAATCAATCAAGTACTATTTCAAGAACACTCCGCCAAACTTTCAGGAAAAAATCAACATCAAATTTTTTCTGCACTCCCGAAAAGACACAAAAATATGATCATTTTTTTATTTCGGATATAGCAATCTAAATCCAGAACATGATGATTTGGTTTAACCTTAAACTTATTTCAGCATGTTGATGCCATGGATCAAGGAAATATTTTACAAAAAACCCGGTTAAGTTATAACTTTTCGTTCAAAAGTATTGTTACTTTCTTTAAAAGTCATAATTAATGAAATTTCAGGGATTTTCTTGCAAATATGCAAATTTCTAACCAAATTATCTCAAAAAGTAAGTCATGAAGGTACTTTTTTCTTTGCATATTTGAAAAGTGCACATTGAAATTGACCTTGTATCAAAATTTTAAGAAAAAATCAACGAGGGATCTCTACTGTATCGTATGCCCTAAATGTCTTTCAATTGCTTCAATCATTTTTTGTGAAAGATTTTAACTGATTCACTCATTAAAAATGCTACGATTCTACCTTACATGTAAAAAATCTATCAAATATGCTAAAAAATGTCACTTTTCATATGGTTTTTGTCAAAAATGAAAGTGGCCGCATCCGTGTTCATCCTCGACCTTTATATATCTTATGTATTATTATCAAACACAACTTATGTTTCAATATCAAGAATGAACATGAATGTGGCCACTTTCATTTAAGACGGAAACCGTCTGAAATTTAACTAAAATGCTGAAATTGTGAAGATTTCAGTAATTTAGCATGACTTAGTGATGTAAGTTCTCAATATATGTATAGTCCGTTTGACTTCTATAAATCTTCAAAAAATAATTCTTAAAAATTCATTTTTAAAGATAAATATTTTTTTTCTTCATGTATGTTAATGTATGATATATACGAACTCTGACTATGCATATCATAATTTTAAACCTATAATCAAAAAAGTTACTCATTAGGTCTCTATGTTACTTCAATTTATTTTAATATAAAATACTCAATGGAGTACGTATGAGTAGTGTAACAGCCTTCCATTCAAAACAAAAACATTAGACATGTGCTCTAAACCTGTTTTATTGTACCATGTGACTTTACTCATTTAAATAACTCTGGTCATGTGTGCATGCTTTTGTATTTCTCATTGAATACAGAAAGCTCAGTAATCACATGACCAGATCATAAAATATTTCCATACACCAAATATAGTTGACCTTTGGCATATAATATTAGATAAAAAGACCAAAACTCAAAAACTTAACTTTGACCACTGAACCATGAAAATGAGGTCAAGGTCAGATGACATCTGCCCACTAGACATGTACACCTTACAATCATTCCATACAACAAATATAGTAGACTTATTGCATAAAGTATGAGAAAAACAGACCAAAACACAAAAACTTGACTAAAACCACTGAACCATGAAAATGAGGTCAAGGTCAGATGACACCTGCCAGTTGGACATGTACACCTTACAGTCCTTCCATACACCGAATATACTAGACATATTGCTTATAGTATCTGAGATATGGACTTGACCACCAAAACTCAACCTTGTTCACTGATCCATGAAATGAGGTCGAGGTCAAGTGGAAACTGTCTGACGGACATGAGGACCTTGCAAAGGTACGCACATACCAAATATAGTTATCATATCACTTATAATAAGAGAGAATTCAACATTACAAAAATTCTGAGCTTTTTTTTCAAGTGGTCACTGAACCATGAAAATGAGGTCAAGGACATTGGACATGTGACTGACAGAAACTTCGTAACATGAGGCATCTATAAACAAAGTATGAAGCATCCAGGTCTTCCACCTTCTAAAATATAAAGCTTTTAAGAAGTTAGCTAACGCCGCCGCCGCCGGATCACTATCCTTATGTCAAAGCTCGACAAAAATGAAACTACAATATTTGCAGAGGCAAAAAATTCATCATATTCTTTTTTCATGAAGGAATAGAATACATACCCACACACTGTTTGACATCACTGACTTTAAAGTTCTCACTAGGTACCCTGGAAAATATAAAATATACAATGAAAAATGTGTAATCTAATGTCAAATTTTAATGTCAGAAGTCGGTTTCACAAAAATACTTACGACTAAGACTGATTGTAAGCACACTGAATTGTTCATGACTTACGACCAATCTTAGTCGTAAGTTTCTTTGTAAAATTGACTCCAGATTATAAGAAAGTTGTATATGTTAATGTCTTATTTTAATCAAGTTGTGTTGTTGGGTTGCCAACTCAACTAACTGGTTTACAAGTAAATATACTGTTGTGCCGGCCAGAAATTGGTTTCTTATTATGTCCTTTTTATGATCCATAAATAAGTTAAAATGGTCTCAAATGTTATATTGTTATCATTTATTGTTGTTAAGATATTTCGTTATTCACACCCCTGTTAAATCCCATCTGGTTCCATTGTTATTTATCCGTTTGTTTACATCTGGTGTTAAAAGTACATTTCTGGAATGTCACCGGAAATTGATTGTTTACATGTCGTTTATGCATGTTGAAGGGACTCCAAAATTAGTAGTTTACGCTTGTTATGCAATAATTATGACTTGATGTTGTAGAAATCATAGAATTGTGTACTTCTATATTGTTTAATTACTTATTCATGTGATTATTAGCTCTCATATTGTAGTTTTTAGTCTACTTTCACTTTTAACTTGCGGTTCAGAATGTCCATTTATGTGGGGACACGAACCACTTCCATTGGGAATTTCACTTACTTTATATTATGTCACGACTTTTATCCTGCATTACTAACTTTGTAATACATTTATTTATCCATCTAGTTAGGTGTGAATCCTTTGTGAAGTCTGAATTATTTGTAATATTGTGCATAAGTGCCCGGAGGATACTTAGAACCACCATCTTTGCGCAAATGAGCACGTTTGCCCGGAGATCGCAAACCGAATTATTTGATTGGTTAATATTATTCTATATATAAAGCGACGTCAGCGTACTCGTGACGTCATTCATCTCAGTTCACTTTCTTGAGACACGTTCATTTTATTTCTTTAGTAAACAAAATGTCCGAATGTACCCAAGTGTCCGAATATACCCAGTCTTCCCCTAGTCGCTTAAAGTTTAACTTTTAAAGTATTTCTTATAATGTCGCAGCAGAATATTTCTTCAGATGTAGCGATGGTACGTTTGCGTAATAGTTTAATATAATTATGCCTTTTTAGGTATCTTTATTTGAGTGTTTCTATTAAAAGAAACCATTCTTTTACTTTGTTGGCACCGGGAGTCAAACTGTAAATTGCACCGGGTGCATTAGTATTTATTTAATAGTTCTGTTTATTGATCCTTTATAGAAAAGTTATGAATATAAATTACATTTTATATTTAGATGATTTTACCAATCAACTAATTCGTTTACTGCATTTAAACCGTTTATAGCGGTACTCAAATTTAGCGGTGCTTCCAAGTTTGGATTTGGCGCACCACATCTATTTTCGGTGTCTCTGCACCGTATACGGCAAAAATTATATACATTGCTAGGGCAATGCACCTGGATAAGAGATGACCATTTATTACTAAATTGTAAACCTTGGTGCAACAGTACCTCGTTTTTATACTGTCACTTGAACCTCGGGTGCACAGGAACTTTGGGTGTAACTGAACCTTGGTGCAACCGCACCTCATTTATATACCTTAATTAATTGAACCTTGGTGCAACCGCACCTCATTTATATACTGTAACCTAAACCTTAGGTGCAATTGAACCTCAGGTGTTTATGCACCTCACCGGAAATATAGCAAGTTAACTATGAGATTGATAAATCTCATACCTTTTTAAGTTTTATGTATCCTCTAGAGACTTCTTCTGTTTATATAATGTCATACAAGTTTGTAGTATAAATATTTACTATTGTTAACCTGCATAAATTCATGTTGTGCCTTACTACTGAAATAAACAGGGTGTGAACTTTTATCAGTTTTATGTCTCTGTGAAGCCTAGACAGTTAGAGTTATAGCAACAGATCGAACCCCTTTTAGAAGTATATATTCAATATATATACACCTTGATATGTCGTCGTCCTATAAGTGGTCAATGCGCTGACTGGAGATACACGCCTGTGGTGGCGACGCAACAATACATACATTAACAATTAGACATTGGTTTTCTTTATTATTTTATTATTTCACACTTTGTCAAACCATGGCTTTTATAGCTTACAATTGAAGGTATTAAAAACCTGATTAACCTGTAATGTTCAGGGGTGGATCCAGCCATTTTAAAAAGAGGGGTTCCCAACCCAGGACAAAAGGGGGGTGGGGGTTCCAACCACATGTCCCCTTTCAAATGCATTGATTGTCCAAATAATAGGGGGTTTCAAACCGCTGGAACCCCCCATAGCCAGAAATTAGTAGTGGTTTTGCTAATTAATATTCATAATATGTAAATGAGAATTGTACCACGTGATAGTACTTTGAACTGGACTGGCCTGATAGGCTTGATATCATAAAAATCTTTAAAACACGGATATTATAAGTTGCCCGTCACAGAGTCCTTATTTACAATCACTTTGATATTTCCGTAAAGTTGTCAGGCGGTCAAAATCAAAACAAAAAACGCGAATTTAGTGAATTTTTCGTGCTTTCGTGAATTTATTCTTCTTGAAATAGTGACATTTTAATTTTACGTGGGAACCTAGAGTTCAACGACTACACATACAAGGTTTGGACCTGCTTATTCTTTGGAAATTCAAGTTTCATATTTCAACCCGGCAACCTGTTTTTGTAATGACCTTGTTAGCCAATGTTCAACACGAAGTTTGCAAATATGACGTTTCAGCCATTTTAGCCTGTATTTTACACTGCAATGTTAAAAGCCTCTCGCTTCGATTTTTAAAATAGCTCAGGAACCTGTATTTTTGCAACAACAGTCATTATGTTTCGTTTAAATGGTGTATATTGTTGTGTATATTCATTTTCTGCCCCGGCAACCTGTCTATCACTTAAATTAAAATTAAAACAGACATTTTTTCAAAATTCCCTATCATTTTAGTGTAATTTCCGTGACCCGTATCCGATTTCTTTAGTATAATATTCAAATAAGCAAAGTGGCGTTGATTTCTGGATATGCCTGTATCTGCCACTGATGTTTATCTTTGTCCTATGAATATGCATATCTACACAATATCTATTTATATGTGTGAATTTATACCCACCGTAAACCTAGACCACTCTTCTGATGGAAAACAATTGGTGTCTCTAACCCATGTTCTTGTATATACTTTACAGTAAAATCTGAAAAATAAAAGATAGATTGCATCCACCTACCTCTTTAGTTTATACTTATCTGTTCACTGTATTTATATTAGTTTCCAAATTTTGCTTTTCATTTACAAAACAACAAGCCTCACTTTCATTTTTGGGGCTATTTGTTTTCTATTTATTCCCATTGTTTACTTACCTTGTTGCTCATTTCACAATTTTATTCTTTATATTTTTGGTGGATTTAATTTGATATCCACAGTATTTGAATTATGTGAAAATGACAAACCTATGTTGTATACCCTTTTAGTGCTCGCCACAACCAAATTGAAATATTATTTGTTGGACTTGTTAATGTATGTGCAAGGATGTGAATTAAATTTGTTATCCACATTGATAATTCTAAACTTTGATTGTCTGAATTTTAACATATTTTTTTGTTTCATTTTGTGGATTTAATTTTCTAATTCTTGTTGTTTACAAACCCCTGTTCTTAAGTGAAAAACATTTTTTTTTGTACTTTTTATTGACAACAAATAAATTTTGGCAAAGGGTACTTTGTTGTCAGTGTAACGGAAATAATTGATTGTTATCAAGATCGAACATAGCATCTCCTTAATATGTCTTTTAATTGAGTTAAGCCATTTCAATTGATATTTCATAATGTGTCTTTCTATGTTGTAATGCTACACTTAGTCTATTATTTCAGATAAGGGTGAGTGTTTGGTACCATTAAAACATTAAACCCAATTGATATTGTTTGCACCTGCCCTTAGTCAGGAATCTGATGTTCAATTGCTGTGGTTGTAAATGTGGTTTGTAAGTGTTTCTTGTTTCTCGTTTTTTACATAGATTAGACCATTGTTTTTCACGTTTGAATGGTTTTACACTAGTAATTTTTGGGAACCTTAATAGCTTGCTCTTTTCGTTGTGTTGGAACCGTACTTTGACCTATAATGAATTACTTTTATTAATTGTGACTTGGATGGAGAAATGTCTCATTGGCACTCATACCACATCTTGTATCTATAGCATCTCCTGCACAAACCACATCTAGAATATAACCCTACAAGAATGAAACAAGGGGATACAACTCATGAACAAGTCATGACCACTTGGTTGCAATGAGAGTTACCTCCCCTTGTATACACTTTGTTCTCCATACAGTATACTAACCTTCCCCTTTCAATATTTTAACAAATTCTTTGTTGTATTTGGTGGATTTAAGTTTTTCCTCCACACTGTATGTTCTTTTCCCTTCAATCTCATCATCGTCAATACCTTCCTCTGAATAGATCTTCTTTTCTTTCACTCTCTAAAAAAAAGAGAAAAATATCATTTAACATTACGATCGACAACCTCTTCATGCTCCTCTCAACAGATCTTTAGACTAAAGGTTTTCAACTCTGTCAAAGGGAGATAAATACATAAAAGACAATTCTGAAAAACTTTCTTCAACTTTCTGTAAAACAAAAGCTGAATTCTGAGCTCATGTGTAGAGTCGATGTATTGCTTTCAAAATCAGTTTTCTTTTCTTTTTCTGTCATGATAGTTAACAATGGTTTAAAAAAACATTAATCTAACAGTCACTTACTTGTATCACCCATGACAAAGAATTGGCTTTTTTAGTCCAGAACATGAATGAAATATTTGCCACTGTACATTAAGCAACTAAAAATCCAACAACTAATCAGAATTTTTTAAAGTGGCTCGTGGGTACAAAAATTACAGCAAAAAATTGAACCTTTATTTTTTCATTACACATTTTATTTATTACACTATTAGTTATTACTTTATGATATGGTAAAAAAATCAACCCAAAGAATCGATTCGGTTTGGCCCCAGATGACTTTTTAAATAGAGAATAATACATGGCAAAATCTGTATCATATGTCGTATCATCCCGAGACACCAATATCAGCCCAAGGGCCTTAAGCCTCGAGGGATGATATTGGTCAAGGGTGATACGGCATGTGATACAGATTTTGCCATGTTTTATACTATTTATCATATATTTCAACAGAAGAGTATTATATTATATGAAAGGATTTCTGATCCATAGCACTGGGTTACCTCAGTTCTACTTTTGTCTTGTTTCAAAGGCCTTAAAAGAACTGCTTAATTACTTACCCTAAGCACCTGGGTTACCTTACAATTTGCGTGCTGTTGTTTTATTTTGTTTATTATTGTATTTTTTTGTGTTTTGTACATGTATTTTTTATAGTTCCATTTAGTGTGCCAAAAAATATGAAAACTTGACTTTCGTGACGTCACATACCAAACAATGACGTCATTCAATAAATTACGTGATGCCTGAATGACTGTTCTATTGGACCTATTTTGAGGAAAATTTTTCTTCAGCAAAAAAAAAGGAAAAACTGACTTTATGTAAAAAAAAAAAAAAAAAGTAGGGGTGTGATAAAGGGTATGCGATAAAGGGTGCCATTAAAGTTGCGTGATATGGATCTAACAGCAGGCTATTTATCAAATATGCAAAACTTCTGTATTTACTACTAAACATATGATAAATGTTTATATCATTGAAAAAGCTCCAAATTATCTCCCTTTGGTGCAAAAATGCCATTTTTTGGCCTTAAATTTGAAATACATGTATATCTTTTTTAACTCATCGGTGACCTATATTTTTTATTATTGTTTTCAAATAAGCTTAACATAAACTAAATAATTGTAAAATTTAAGCGATTTCTGTAGTAAGGCTATGTTTTTATTTCGGTATTACCTCTATTTCTCCTATTAGTTCAACAGAAAAAAAGGACATTAAAAAAAAGTGACCGCATTTTTTTATTTCATTTTTCTTTTAAGTATATGATAAAGTTCGTTTATAAAAAAAATATAGCGAAATCCTATATCAGAAAAAAAATTGATTTACATCAAGGAGCCCCCTTACATGAAACTTGCCCACAGCATTAAAATTAGTCCGTTATTAATGTATTCATTGTTGCATCATTTTAAAGAAATAAATTTTGACTGTTTTGCCCAACTATTATTTTCAGAGTGAATGTACAGGAGACATTTAAAGAGTCATGGAGGTAGGAATAAAAGAAGATCTCTTGAAAAATACTGGAGTTAAATAAAGAAATGTACAATTTAACTTTTAAACAAGAATGTGTCTAAAGTACACGGATGCCCCACTCGCACTATCCTTTACCATGTTCCATGGACCGTGAAATTGGGTAATAATCTAATTTGGCATTAAAATTAGAAAGATTATATATACTATAGGGAACATATGTACTAAGTTTCAAGTTGATTGGACTTCAATTTTATCAAAAACTACCTTGACCAAAAACTTTAACCTGAAACTCCCATTTTCGTTTTCTATGTTTAGTGGACCGTGAAATTGGGGTCAAAAGTCTAATTTGGCTTTAAAATTAGAAAGATCATATCATAAGCAACAAGTGTACTAAGTTTCAAGTTGATTGGACTTCAGCTTCATCAAAAACTACCTTGACCAAAAACTTTAACCTGAAACCCCCACTTTCATTTTCTATGTTCAGTGGACCGTGAAATTGGGGTCAAAAGTCTAATCTGGCTTTAAAATTAGAAAGATCATATCATAAGCAACAAGTGTACTAAGTTTCAAGTTGATTGGACTTCAGCTTCATCAAAAACTACCTTGACCAAAAACTTTAACCTGAAACCCCCACTTTCATTTTCTATGTTCAGTGGACCGTGAAATTGGGGTCAAAAGTCTAATTTGGCTTTAAAATTAGAAAGATCATCATCATATCATAAGCAACAAGTGTACTAAGTTTCAAGTTGATTGGACTTCAGCTTCATCAAAAACTACCTTGACCAAAAACTTTAACCTGAAACCCCCACTTTCATTTTCTATGTTCAGTGGACGGTGAAATTGGGGTCAAAAGTCTAATTTGGCTTTAAAATTAGAAAGATCATATCATAAGCAACAAGTGTACTAAGTTTCAAGTTGATTGGACTTCAGCTTCATCAAAAACTACCTTGACCAAAAACTTTAACCTGAAACTCCCACTTTCATTTTCTATGTTCAGTGGACGGTGAAATTGGGGTCAAAAGTCTAATTTGGCTTTAAAATTAGAAAGATCATATCATAAGCAACAAGTGTACTAAGTTTCAAGTTGATTGGACTTCAGCTTCATCAAAAACTACCTTGACCAAAAACTTTAACCTGAAACTCCCACTTTCATTTTCTATGTATATAATTAATATAATTATTATATTGGAAATGTTGGAGGAAAAGCTATATAGATAGTCTTCCGGATGCCAATTTATTCATTCTTGGGGGACTGGACAGGGGGGTAAGCCTCACCCTGCTCCCGCCCCTCGTCTCCCTTCTCCCACCTCTCTTCTCCCTTCTCCCTCCCTTTTCTCTCTCCATTACCTTTTCCGACATACATTTCATTAAAACCCATTAAACATTCAGGAAGAGTTTCGCTTCGAAGATAAGTAATGCCATACATTAAAGTAACGAGTATCTCCCCTGTAACATTTTTAACTTTCTCATGTAAATATTTCTTTAATATCCATCCAGTTGTTTAGGAGGAGACTTGAGATGCGCTAAACAGAGATACATTGATAGACAGATAGGATGCAATATGCCTGCAACATGATGAGACGCATACAAATTCCCATCAAGGAGGGACATGTATTCCACAGCAACCTCCCATATTTTCAATTTTTGACAAATTTTAATCGGGAATAGTCCTGTCAAGGACGGCAGTAAAACTCGTGAATGTGTCACCTCAGCTTAACTCTGATGCATGCTGTTTCACGATGATCTTTTTCAAAAGTATAAATCCAAACTATAGAAATGCAGGATTATGTGTGAAAATACAGGGAATTTTTGTGACACTATGAGTGCAATTTCGCAAGAAACCAATTCGTTTTAAAATGGAAGCCAAAAAAAATGCTGCTTGCAAAAAATAAAAATAAAATTCTTTTCGAAAATAGTACGGGATATATATAATTTATCGAACATACATATTTTTACAAGCAGTCGTTGGAAATCAGGCAGAAAATAATTTTTGGAATGGAATTAACAAAGAAGAATAAAATTGTCATTGAACTTGGTTATTTTGATACACAACTTTTATGATACATGTATGTTCCAAGTGTAACAAGTTTTGGAATTTTATTGGACTGTACAGAAAATATGGTTCAGGAAGCTTGTAAAAATAGATTGCTAATACTGTAATCCTATAAGCGCAGTTTACATAGGACAGCAACATCGGATGAGGAAAAAGTTAACAAAGACCTGTCATATACTTCAAACTTATCTTATTTATTGCACTCCCTTTTTGAGGAACGAAAGAAAATTATAGAAAATATTGTTGTTTGAAAAAAAAAAAAAAAAAAAAAAAAAAAAATAGAAGAAAATTAAAAACCAATTGTTCAGAGAACAATTGAAGGTCTTTCCACTAGTAAAGATCTATTTTGATATTGAAATATGAAAAATCAGTTAAAAATGTTAGTTCCTATGGCTTTGTGATGTATTAATATGAATTTAAAGCAAAGGTCAAAATCTAGAACGTCCTATTAGCATACGACCTTGACCTCAATTTCAAGGTCACAAACCAAGGACCTTAAATCAAAAGACCCTAGGTCTTTAATATGTTTGGTTAATGAGTAATATCACTTTACACGTAATTCTAAATGTAAGATGGGCATAAACTCCCATTTATTGTCTCCGCACGCTTTCAATCAAAATATACAAGTAAGGAAATGTCGCAACTAGCAATTTATGAAAAATTATTTGTCGAAATGTCGTACGGTATTTGAAAATAAGTGAAAATAAGCCAAAATCAAAATTTAGAAGATGACCTTGACCTTTGACCTTGACCTTATTTTCATTTTTTTGTACCAAGGACCTTAAATCTGAAGACCCTAGTTTTCTATCACTTATGGTTTACCAGTTGAAAATGCATATCACTTGAATCAAATGGAAAAGGGGGAATAACTCTCATACGGAGTCTCCATATAGCTTCGGTCCAAATGAATATCCTTATACTAAAAATGTAACGAGCAATTTGGTAAAATAAATTGAACAATTGAAGGTCTTTCCATCAAAACAATGTATTTTGATATGAAAAGTTGTGAAACTAAGTTTAAAATGTCATTTCAATCGTCAAATGATAGCTCCTAGTAAGCTGATTCCAAAAATATATTGTTTCCATACATTTTTTTTAAATAAGGGAGATAATTTGTTACTTCCGGTTTGAAAAATGTTACTTCCGATTATATTTGAATATTTACTTGACACTGATTCCAAAAATATCTGGTTCTATATACTTTTATATTAAAAAGTACAAAAAAATAGCTATTTCCGGTTTACAAAAGGTCACTTCCGGTTGTTTTTTACAAGGTTAAATGGTTTGATATCTTTTTCTAAAAGTTGTATATCTTTATCATGTATACATATAGAATAAAAGCAAAGGTCAAAATCTAGAACGTCAAATTAAGCTATGACCTTGAGATCAGTTTCAAGGTCATAAACCAAGGACCTCAAATCAAAAGACCATAGGTCTTTATTATATTTAGTTAATGAGTTATGTCACCAAACGCGTATTTTTAAATACAAGAGGGGAGAAAACTCCCTTTTACATTCAACGTACGCTTGCAATCAAAATTTACATCTTACGACATGTCGCAACTAACAATTTAGTAAAAATAATTTGTTGATATCTTATACAGTCTTTGGATATAAGTGAAAATAAGCCAAATTCAAATATTAGAATATGACCTTGACCTTTGACCTTGACCTAATTTTCATTTTTTGGGACCAAGGACCTCAAATCAAAAGATCCTAGGTCTCTATCACTTATGATTTATAAGATAGAAATTCATATCACTTATATCAGATGCATAAGGGGAAATAACTCTCATATGGAGCGGTCATATCGCTTCGGTCAAAATAGGACAAATCATGCGAAGGATATAACGAGCAATTTTGTAAAATAAATTTGTCATAATCTTTTACGGTTGCGAAGGAGATGCGCTAACAAGGAAAACAGTGTTTGGGGAGATAACTCCTACAAAGAAAAGTATTCGTTTACGCAGGGTAAATTTCAAAAGTGCATAAACTGTTCGATATCATATACCAAATATCTAAGCGACATATTGCGAAACAAATGTTTATCGCAAGAACAAAATTAGGCGGAAGAAAAAAAAAAAAAAAATAATCAGAAGAAAAACAATAGGTCTTTCCACAGAAAAGTGGAAAGACCTAAATATATATAGATATATATATATACTAGAACACACCCGCGAAAATTGATCAGGAGTTGTCTCCCATAGGCCTAGAACTATCCTAAAGATTTATGTAATTTCTCCAGGTCACAGTGGCACCCATAACAACTATGTTTTGTCAATATTAAACTTGGTTTATATCAGGTTAATTAGTGTAAATGTGTATTCATGTGGTTTTTTGTTTAAATGTACTTTAATCATTCTAATTATTTTCTGTGCTTTATTTTGTAATTCATTTGATTGTATAGCTCAAATTTTGGGCACCATGATTGGTTAATAAAATTATCTTATCTTATCTTATTGCCATTAATGGGATGTCAACACTTCATGCGCACCCGTTGGGACAAAATAAAATTAGATCATTCAGACCCTGTTACATATTTTTTCTTATCTTTCGATTCCGTATTTCAAAAATTATTTCTTGAAATTTACAATCACATGATTCATTAAATAAAACACAGTGGCCAATAATAAATGAATAATTGGTATTTTGATGAAGGTAAACCAAGAAAAGCGCTCTGAACGCCAAAATAAATGAAGAGATTTGTTTGCTTGCCTATATTTCTTCAAATGCAGAAACAAACTGAAAACACGTCACTTACATTTTAATATCGTTTTGGTACACGTTAATTTACACTTGGGCGTACAGGAATGGTTGTGTTTTGTTGTTGAGTTGGACATGATGTACAATTGAGATTTCCCAACTATATTCCACTATGAGCTGCTTATTCAAAAATAAATGTTGTCACCAAATGCTTTGTAAAATAGAACACAATCATAAACGCTTATTATATATTTTGATCCCTAGACAAACTGCCTCGAGCGTACTGTTTTACCTGTGTCCATTTGTCCACCTGTCCCTCACCTTATTGGTATATAGGATGTAGCTTAGCGTTTATACAACCTATTTCAAAGCTCACATTTCCTTTATGTCAACTTTAAAAATATATATATATACCAAAGTGCGCATATACAGTCAAGAATTTTTTAAATGACAGGTTGCTAAATTTGGTATATACAGGCACACAGAGCACATAGTCGGCCTTCTTCTTTCTACATTGTACAATTTCATGGTGGAACTTTTATAATGACTTTTTATGTACCGAGTGTTTTACTTATTCATGTTATAGAGGATGCATGTATGTTCTCAGAATTTTTTTATTGTATCATTTTTCACGAATAAGTCATTACTCTATATTATAAGTAATGTCATCCTTTTTCTGCCAAATTATATGAAGCAATTTATCTTTAAAAAAAAACAAGGTTGGTGACATGTGTCTCTATACATGCACGGGCTCACAATAAAATCCTGGAAATTGTTAGTTTTTAGTCTTTCTCCATATATAAGAGATCGTAATGAATTAAGTGTCAGACGAGGTTCAGAATATTTTTTTCGTAACTATGCCATTTTGGGAAATTTTCTGCGACTGTAATACAAGTGAAAGGTTTGGCTAGCCAGAAAAACCAGGTCCAGTCCACCATTTCCTACATAAGAAAATGCCTGTACCGATTCGGAATATAACAGTTATCCGTTTGTTTGATTTTGCAGTTAGATGAAGGACTTTCCGTTTTTATATTTCTACGGAGTCGTTTTGTTTGTTATTTGCACTTTCTTGAATCTTTAATTTTGATTAACTGATTTATTAAATAATTGTTTTCTTGCTAAATTTTAATAATTTTAATATACATTTTGTCTCCCTTTTACCCCCCTTCTCTCCTTTCTTCAGCCCCTTCTCTCTTTTCTGCCACCCATCTCTCCCATCTCCTGCCCCTGCTCTCTCATGCTCCCAAAACCCTGTCCAGGCCCTCATTTATCTAGAGCATACTACACAGCTACTTTTGCATAGGTACTATTTCTGTTCTTAAAATATGTAGTACTGGAGATTTACTTTTAATATTTAGTACTATTTCTTTACTTTAAAATTATTGTAATATTTAGGTACTTTTATTTTACAGTACTTGATTTGTACTAAATATTTTGGTACATAAATAATACAATATTCCATGTTTGAAAATCATAATTTTAAGAGATTTGAAATAGAAAAACTTTCAAAATGCTGAAAATGAAACGGTAGTAACCAAAAATCTGTAGTACCTAAATTTCAAGTACAAATTAAGTACTGTAAAATACAGGTACCTAAATATTACAATGATTTTAAGGTAACAAAATAGTACTGAATTTTAAAAGTAGATTTACAGTACTACAGATTTTTAGTACAGAAATAGTACCTATGCAAAAGTAGCTGTGTATGTGTAACGGTTTATTTCTTCCTCTGTGATATTTTATCCTTAGGATAATTTGTCCCGGTAATTTTTTTCCAGGCATGGTATTTCACAGGTTGATTTTTTCCGGAGGAGTAAAATCTATCTGTGTTATGCGGATAACCGGTACATATTTGCTGTACTATATTTCACAGAACCGTGTGAAATAGAGTCCCATTAACTACTATGTAGGGTACTCACAATCAATATATATACCTAATTATAATTATAAAATGTTTCACAAAGGTAGACCAAATTTGCATAATTTATCAAAGGGAGGTAATTATGAGCAATTTATATTTTAAAGATATTAATATAATATATTTCTGAATCTATTTTATTGTGAAATTTTTTCTTGAATCTTATTTTTTATATCTTCATTTATATAAAAATGACAGAAAACATTTCACAGGTAAAAACTATCCAGCTGTTAAACATGCTTTTGTTCCAATATATTGTTATGCTATGATTTATCTGATTTCCATATAATCAACAACTATACATCGATCTCTGTCGGGGACCCAGACAAAACTATTTATATTGTTAAAAATATCATCATAATCAAATTCTTCTATTACTGTTAACAGTAGTTAAATGCAACTATATTTCTACCTTACTTTTAAATTTATATTTGTACTGAGATCTGAAAACAACTCACTTAAATTACATGTAATTCACTAACCTTATTTAATCATGATATTATTTTCACAATTACGATCTTTGAAATTACTTCTGGTTTTCTTCCCTACTGTATGTTTCATGATAATTTTCTTTTTAAATAATACATGATCATACATTATTTTTTTTTAACAATTTCGCTTTATTTCAAATACACTATCATTATTCATAGTATTTTTAAAGGATAAGTTTTTTCTAATAACTATTCAATTAGTTAACTACCCAGATAGAATTTCACGGCAAAGGAAAAAATAACAACAACTGTGACATTTTTTCCTCCAGATCAAATTTCACCCGGATCAAATTTTGCTTTACATATGCCTTAAAACGTTTCAAGATGCACAGTTTTGTTTGTACTCAAGAGTACATTTTTATGTAAAAATACGGCCATTTTTATAGGCAAAGGGTCCACATGAATCTTCACGGGTTTACATGCATCACAGGGTTTTTTTTACACTTTACCGGGTTTACTCATATATGCAACACAGGGGCTTGTTACAATTGCCGGGTTTACTATCCATACGAACCCCTGTTTTTTTAGGGGTTCGTATGGATAGTAAACCCGGCAATTGTAACAAGCCCCTGTGTATGCAACCCCGATTTTGCGACATAATGTACGCCGGTATAAAGTCAAAAGGTTGTAAATTATAGTATTACTGTAGTAGGTGGTTTTCTATGCGTTAATGAATAACACCAACAAGAGCTAAGGGTTCTGATGCTTTATTGTACCAGTATGTAAATAACAAGTCTGAAATAGCAATACAACATATATAAATAACAAGCTATTTCATATAACATAAATATATATACGTTTACGAATATCACAGGTTATATAATACAGATTTATAATAAATAATACCTTTAACTGTTATTAACTAAGTAGCAAGTAAAATGTATTGCAAGTAGAGAATGTTCAATGTTTACATTCAATGAAATTGACATCGGGTGTCACGTGTACTTTTACAAATACTTGACCTTTGAATATTCACTAAATCGGAATGTGATACGTAATTTATGTGTATCTGTGTATTTGTATTAAATACTGGTTTACCTTACAAACGGTATATAATAAATGTTACATCTACATTTATTAATAATGACTTCATTAAAATATATAATACGTATAATAATTAACTACATAATATCATACAACAATCATAAAGTTGCAAATATAATAATCATAAAGACTTATGATGTCAATATTATCGATTCATTAAAAGCTCCAAATTAACGGGAGGTAATTCATGTTTACAATACAATATAAACAATTCTAAACTATAAATAAATATACTCTTACCACTTGTGGAGTGAGTTGTACTGATACGGTTAACGGCACATCATATACACATCACAATCATGTGTTCTACATAATTACATTACATGGAGTCCTGAAACCAAAATACGAACATAAATACTCGGACTCTTAATTATAAAAATATACAATGTAACAAATATTCTTTACTCATTCATATTTGTACTTGATAAAAAACTATTTACTACAAAACTATTACTTTATATAAATGGAAACACTTTTCCGTCTTTCGCTTAATAAGCCGCCATTTATAAAATATAGACTATTCATGACAATAATCAAATAGTAAAGTACGCAAATTAACAATACAATTCTACCGTGGCAAATAAACCGTAGATTATAAAATCATATACTTCTAGCTTAATAAAATACTATCATGTACATCTCGTGTACTTGTGTTACATACATGCGATATGAGGCGAACGTTACAAAACAAAATAGAAACTTTACTAAAATATCATTTACGTGAAAAATATAAATAATGTTAATAAAGAAGTAACTTACAGTATTCTATAATAAAGTTGTCCAAAATATGGTTTACAGGTAAACTATGTGGTCAAGATAAACAGACATAAATTCAATGGACTGTCATGGCTATCGTCCCGTGAAAATGTACAGGTACAAAACAAAGGAAATTAAACTTGACCGCGAAAATATTAACAGCCAATCAAATACAATGATTCAAGTAAATCCCTAATGAATATTCATAGAAAATAACGTGAATATTACTATACATAAAAATAAGGTTTGCAAGTAATAATTTAAACTGAATATACAATATTCAAATACGTAATTAAGCTTTATAATAAATATAGTAATTAAATAAATGATTTTTACAATATATAAAATTATTATAAAAATCACTCTGCTACATTCTCCCCGCTGTAGGAAAATGACTTCCACGTCATTCCCGTCTGTTTCCCCCTTCACTGAAGGTTGACGTCCTCGGCAAGCCATTAACCAGTTCGCATGATGTCGAGGATGGTTCTTGACAACTCCATCTCTAAGCCTTTAAATCTTCCTTTTCTTGCTTCAGACTCCAACCAGTGAATCCTCATTAACCAATCGGGCTGTTGGATAGTAGTAGCCTGCTTAGATAAAACATAGTCATCCAGGTATTTCGGTGGTTTCCTTTCTCTCTGAGGTCTAGTTGCTACTGGTGGGTCTCGTGGTGGTGTCGGTAGAATACGTCTTCTCCTTCGTTGTTCCGGAGCTACATGTATGGTGGGTTCATCTGCCAGTTCTAGTGATAAGTCTGTTGGCGCACTCTCATCTTGATCAATAGAAGTGTGTTCTTCTGTAGTCTGAGCAGTCGCTTCTTCAGGTTCCTCATCACTCACAGGGTTTGGTTCTGCAGCTGTAATAATGTCCACAGGAAGAGCGTCCCCTCCTAAACCAGTTCCCTGCTGATCACTACTCTCAGCTCCATCATGGCCGTCACCAGTGAAACCAAGAGTTCCTTCTTCTTGTAGGTCCACAACTGGTACATCACTGTTAGTGTTGTCCTGTGTTTCCTGTTCAAGTATCCAATATCCATACTCCTGTTCCGACTCCTCATCTGATACTTCATCAGTGGTCCTGTTCTCACTGTTCCCTTCAGATTTCGTCGGTTCCTCGGGCTGCTTCTTTCTTTGCCTGGGCGCAGGACGTTTCTTTTCTTTATCAATATCTTTGGGCAGATCTCCAATAGGCAAGAACAGATTCCTATGTAGAGTCCTCTTTCTTCCTTCTTTATTCTCTTTTTGAACCACGTACACCGGTATTCCACAATTAGGCTGACTAATTATACGGTACGGGTCATCTTCCCACCTATCTGCTAACTTGTGCTTTCCATTAAAAGCTAGAGTCTTGACTAAAACTCTATCTCCAGGCTTTAGCACAGCTCCTTTTACTTTCTGGTCGTAGTGTGTCTTCTGTCGTTTCTGGGCAGCAAAGATGTTCCTTGTTGCTGTATCATATGCTTTGCGTAGTCTTTCTTGCATTTCCTCTGCATACTTAGTTGTGGTAATAGGTTCAGCTTCATCCCCAATTCCAAAAGCGATGTCGATAGGTAGCTTTGGTTGTCTTCCGAACATCAGGAAGTATGGAGAGAATCCAGTTGATGTTTGACGAGTGCAATTGTAAGCATGGACAAGACCAGCAACATGCGACTTCCAATCTTTCTTCTGGACGTTCTCTAGTGTTCCAAGCATACCAAGTAATGTCCTGTTGAAACGTTCAGTGATGCCGTTGCCCATTGGATGGTAAGGTGTTGTTCTTGACTTAGTCATACCAGTGATGTTGCATAATTCCTTGATGATTTTGGATCCAAAGTTGGCACCTTGATCGGAGTGAATTCTTTCTGGCAAACCATAGTGGACGACAAAGTTGTTGAAGAATGCGTCTGCAGTTGTTTTTGCTGTCTGGTTTCTTGTTGGTATTGCCAATGCATATCGAGTGAAGTGGTCTGTTATTACAAGTATGTTCTCAAATCCACCTGTAGATCTTTCAAGTGAGAGATAGTCCATACATACTAACTCAAGAGGTTGTGTTGTCTCTATACTAATGAGTGGTGCTCTGTGACTAGCAGGTTGCTTTCGTCTAATACATCTGTCGCAGTTTGATATCCAGTTGTCAACATCTCGATTCATACCAAACCAAACAAAACGATCTCTAACCAATGATACTGTTTTGTCTCTGCCTTGATGTCCCATCTCATCATGTAATGCTGTGAGTACTTTGGAAATGCAGACTTCAGGTAGTACAAGTTGTTTATGTTGTTCCCCATTGTCGTGGATAATACGGTAGAGTACGCCATCAACCATTTTCAATTTGTCGTAGTTGTTAATAAACCAAGTGTTCCATGGTGAACGTTCTAATTGTTCTTTTCGTGGCTTGCGATGTTCATCAACCCAATATATCCAATCTTTAATGTAAGTATCTTGCTTCTGTTCCATCTTGATGTTGACTAGGTGTTGTGATGGTAAGTATGGATCATCAGTGGCTTTAGGTGTTGTCATCGATAACGTCTGAACATATGGTTGTGCATGCTGTAACTGACAAATGGCTTTCACAGAATCTGTACTAATGTTAGAGGTGTTGGTACGACCAAGTAGTTCTGGAAGTCTGGAAAGTGCATCTGCATCAGCGTTGTTGACACCAGGTCGGTAGACGATGTTAAAGTTGTATGATGACAAACTTGCTATCCAACGATGTCCAGTGGCATCAAGCTTCGCTGTTGTTAAAACGTAGGTAAGTGGGTTGTTGTCTGTAACCACGGTAAATGTGTTGCCATAAAGGTAATCATGAAACTTCTCTGTTACTGACCATTTCAGAGCAAGGAATTCTAACTTATGGACTGGGTAGTTCCTCTCAGTCTTGCTAAGTCCTCTGCTGGCATAGGCTATGGCTCTTTTCTTTCCTTCTTGTGTTTGGTACAGTATTGCTCCAAGACCAAGCATAGATGCGTCTGTATGTAATTCAAAAGGTTCCTTGTAACGTGGATAACCAAGAACAGGTGGCATCGCTAGATGACTTTTGAGCTTCTGGAAGGCATCTTCTTGTGGCTTGTCCCAAACCCATGATGTTACTGTTGGCTTCTTAAGTTTTCGTTTACTAGACTTCTTTGGTGCAGGCATCAAGTCTGTGAGCGGTCTAGCTATCTTGGAGAAGTCTTTGACAAACTTGCGGTAATAGCCGACAAAACCAAGGAAGCGACGTACCTCTTCTGGCGTTGTGGGTCGAGGCCAGTTGATTACTTTCTCAAGTTTATCTGGATCGGGTGAAATACCATCTTTAGAGACAATATGACCGATGTACTTAACTTTGTCTTTGAAGAATGCACATTTCTTGGGCGAAAGTTTCAAGTTGTGTTCTCTTAGTCGTTGTAGTACCATCTGTAGTCTTTCAAGATGTTCTTCATACGTCTCAGAAAAGATGATCAAGTCGTCAAGGTATATAAAACATATATCTAAGTGAAGATCTCCCAGTATCTGTTCCATGAGACGTTGGTAAGTTGCTGGACTGTTTACGAGGCCAAACGGAAGTCTGTTGAACTCGTAGAAACCAAGAGGGCCGACTGTAAATGCTGTTCTAGCCTTGTGTGTCTCTTCTACCTCTACTTGGTGATAACCACTCTTCATGTCCATGACGGTATAGTAGTTGTTTCCTCCCAAGGCGTCAAGGATTTCTTCGCTTCTAGGAAGAGCATATGAGTCTTTAATCGTCAGCTGGTTCAGTTGTCTATAATCTACACACATTCTGAGCTTGTTGTCTTTCTTCCTAACCAATACAACATTCGATGACCAAGGCGAATGTGAACGACGAATGATCCCAGCAGTAAGAAGTTGTTGAAGGTGAGTTCTAACTTCGTCGAATAAGGCAGGTGGAATACGCCGGTGTCGTTGTTTGAATGGTATTTCATCTATCAGTTCTATCTTATGCTGTACGGCGGTGATGTGGCCTATATCAGTATCTGAAGTGCTGAATACATCTCTGAATTGATGAAGTAATTCTCTGGCTTTACGTAGTTGATCATCAGTAAGTGTGTCTGGAAATGTAGATTCATTCCATGCATCTTGTTCGTAGGTGTCTGGTACATCAATGTCGGTGACTGAAACAGGCTGAAGTTCGCAAAGAATGGCATTTGGCGAAACGGTCACTGTTCTGGTAGTTACATTGCTGATATGTACTGGTATGATGCTGTTGTTTCTATACTGATATGATACTAGTGTTGGAGCTATATCTAAGTCTAATGGTATTGCTGCTCTATCAGTTGACTGTAGGAGTCCACAAACTGGATGGTATGGTAGTTCATGGTCCATGTATCCCTGTAGAACGACATCTTTGTTAGGTGGTATACGGATTGTCTTTCCTTCAGCACTCTTGATGATGGCAAGTCTGTTGCATCTCTTCTGTAGTTCTTTATCTCTAAGAAGCAAACATCTAAACGTAATATACCAAGGTGTATGTAGATCTGCTGTTTGTAAAAAAACGTGATCCATATCGTTGCTTTACATCAGTCATGGCTGCTGTCAAAACGTTGGTTCCCAGTAGAAGTGGTACTAGCTGGTTATAAGAACTGTCTGGAACGACTAACAGTAAACATTGCTGAGGATCTGCTGATGTAGATGTACCTGGTAACTGTAAATCTGCTGAGATGTAACCAAGGTATGGCATGTTCTGGCCATCTGCACATTCGATGTTAAGTATCTGGTTGAGTGTCTGAATAGGACTGTCAGCAAGGTACTGTCGATGGAATGACTGGCTAACTGTACTGACTGTAGAACCAGTATCTAGTAGTGCTGCTGCTTGAAGTCCATTGATGACTACTGTGACTTCATTAGGGCTACCAAGTAATCCTTCTGTATCACCTGATAACTGTCGTTGTTGGTATATCTTAGCTTCAGTGTTCATCTGCTGAAAATTACAAGCTTTTCTAGTGTGATCCAATCTAACACAGCAGGCAAAGGCATAGTGGCCTGGTTGTCCACATCTGTAGCATATAACAGGTTCTCTGGATGGTTGAGATACATAAGTCGGAGTAGGAGCAGGTTGGAATTCAGCTTCTATCTGGTCCCAGTATGGACGTTGTCTGTTGCGTCTTCGGTGACGACGACGTTTCCTGCGTGGTGGATAGTACTGTGGATTATAAGTGTCGTAAGTGTTGTAGGGTTGGTCATACATGGCGTTGTAACATGGCTCATTCGGTTGTTCATACATGGCTAACGGTGTAGACTAGTGTACCTATAAACATTCAATTCATTCACCCTAATTCAAGTTCAATAATAATGCACAAATCTAATAAGTGTCAACACCACCACACTAAATGATCAAATGCAAATTTTTAATCAATACTAAAAATAATCAACAATGTCTATCTACAATCTCAAAATCTAGATACTATCTAACTCAGTGAATGTCTAATATGTAAATAATATGATGATAATAAATTTAATTCATATCAACTTAAGTACCAAGTCACTATACAAAGGACGTCTATAAAACGATATATATATACTATGTATCTAATTTAAACTAGCAATGATACACATACAACATAATGTGTGTTATAATTGCTAAGTTCAACTGAGCATTGACCTATACCATGTGGGTTATAGTTCAATGTAAGTACAATACACTACAACTGTATACCGAAAAATAAATTTAAAATATAAAAGTGTATGCTATATACTATGTAGCTATGCTACTGTAATCTACAAAGTATGTTTATCACTATCAGCAATACATGTACACCACAAAGGAACGCCTATATAAACTAAGTGTACATGTCCTCTGATAGACTAAGTCCGTATCCAAGTAAGCCTCGGAAAAAAAAAAAATTTTTTTTTTTTTTTTTTAAATGTATAAATGTTAAAGTATGAAAAGGTCAAAATGTAGGACGTCAAAAAAAAAAATTTAAAGTCCAAAAAGTGGATGCAAAATTTTCAAAAATATGTTCTAAGTGTGTAAATGTTTCAAGTGTATGCTAAGTTTCAATGTATCCCTACGTGGGCGCCATTTGTAGTAGGTGGTTTTCTATGCGTTAATGAATAACACCAACAAGAGCTAAGGGTTCTGATGCTTTATTGTACCAGTATGTAAATAACAAGTCTGAAATAGCAATACAACATATATAAATAACAAGCTATTTCATATAACATAAATATATATACGTTTACGAATATCACAGGTTATATAATACAGATTTAAAATTTAAAAAAGATTATTAAAATGTATTGCAAGTAGAGAATGTTCAATGTTTACATTCAATGAAATTGACATCGGGTGTCACGTGTACTTTTACAAATACTTGACCTTTGAATATTCACTAAATCGGAATGTGATACGTAATTTATGTGTATCTGTGTATTTGTATTAAATACTGGTTTATTTCATAAATTCAAATGTGGCATAACGTTTCTGCCTTTTCGCCATCGTATGTGACGTCACAATTTTTTTAATTACGTTGACGCTTGGACTGATTCGGATGTGTGTCTATTTTGTGATAAACTTGGGTTTAGTTTTCTGTAATTAGTTAATATTTCAGTTTCATTATGTATATCTCTTTCATATTCATTTGTTAACATTTACTGTTTGCAATAGCATTAAGTATTCTATATAATAAGGATGTTCTTATCCCGTGCATAAAAACAATGCCGTATTTGTCAAAACCTTTTCAACTTTTAATCTTCAGTGCTGTACAACTTTGTACCTTTTTCACGTTCGATCTTTTATATCTAGGCGTTATGTATTCAGGTTTAGTTTTCTGTAATTAGTTAATACTTTAGTTTCTTTGTGTATATCTCTTTCATATTCATTTGATAAAATTTACTGTTTGCAATAGCATGAATTGTTCTATATAATAAGAATGTTCTTATCCCGGGCATAAAAACAATGCCGTATTTTGCGAAACCTTTTCAACTTTTGATCTTCAGTGCTGTACAACTTTGTACTTTTTTCACTTTCGATCTTTTATATCTGGGCGTCACTGGTGAGTCTTGTGTGGGCAAGGCGCGTTTTTGGCGTATTGAATTTTAAACCTGATGCTTTTTGTTATCTATTAATCATGTTTTTCTGTGTCTAATATGTTCTCCTATTTATTTGTATTGTAGTCCTGTAATATTATGTTGTCATTTCAATGTTATATTTAACTTTGCCATTAAAGTGCGAGGTTTGGCATGCCTTAAAACCAGGTTCAACCCACCACTTTTATTCCCCTTTAAAAGTGTCCTGTACCAAGTCAGGAAGATGGTCATTGTTATATATTGTTCGTTTCTCTTTGTGTTGCATTTTAACGTTGAGTCGTTTGTGTTTTCTCTTATTTTTGAGATATTGAGATAAGACGTGGCACGGTACTTGTCTATCCCAAATTCATGTATTTGGTTTTCATGTTACATTTGTTATTCTCGTGGTGTTTTGTCTGATGATTGGTCTGTTTCTGTGTGTGTTGCGTTTCGATGTTGTGTCGTTGTTCTCCTCTTATATTTAATGCGTTTCGCTCGGTTTTGGTTTGTTACCCCGATTTTGTTTTTTGTCCATGGATTTATGAGTTTTGAACAGCGGTATACTACTGTTGCCTTTATTTACCTTACAAACGGTATATAATAAATGTTACATCTACATTTATTAATAATGACTTCATTAAAATATATAATACGTATAATAATTAACTACATAATATCATACAACAATCATAAAGTTGCAAATATAATAATCATAAAGACTTATGATGTCAATATTATCGATTCATTAAAAGCTCCAAATTAACGGGAGGTAATTCATGTTTACAATACAATATAAACAATTCTAAACTATAAATAAATATACTCTTACCACTTGTGGAGTGAGTTGTACTGATACGGTTAACGGCACATCATATACACATCACAATCATGTGTTCTACATAATTACATTACATGGAGTCCTGAAACCAAAATACGAACATAAATACTCGGACTCTTAATTATAAAAATATACAATGTAACAAATATTCTTTACTCATTCATATTTGTACTTGATAAAAAACTATTTACTACAAAACTATTACTTTATATAAATGGAAACACTTTTCCGTCTTTCGCTTAATAAGCCGCCATTTATAAAATATAGACTATTCATGACAATAATCAAATAGTAAAGTACGCAAATTAACAATACAATTCTACCGTGGCAAATAAACCGTAGATTATAAAATCATATACTTCTAGCTTAATAAAATACTATCATGTACATCTCGTGTACTTGTGTTACATACATGCGATATGAGGCGAACGTTACAAAACAAAATAGAAACTTTACTAAAATATCATTTACGTGAAAAATATAAATAATGTTAATAAAGAAGTAACTTACAGTATTCTATAATAAAGTTGTCCAAAATATGGTTTACAGGTAAACTATGTGGTCAAGATAAACAGACATAAATTCAATGGACTGTCATGGCTATCGTCCCGTGAAAATGTACAGGTACAAAACAAAGGAAATTAAACTTGACCGCGAAAATATTAACAGCCAATCAAATACAATGATTCAAGTAAATCCCTAATGAATATTCATAGAAAATAACGTGAATATTACTATACATAAAAATAAGGTTTGCAAGTAATAATTTAAACTGAATATACAATATTCAAATACGTAATTAAGCTTTATAATAAATATAGTAATTAAATAAATGATTTTTACAATATATAAAATTATTATAAAAATCACTCTGCTACATTACCATCTGCTTTTATCCATTTAAAACATGTGTAAGATAAAATTTACCTTTCGTTGCGCTTTCCAAGTACAAAATAGTGGGTACATAAATCCATCGGTATCAGGTCGTTCCGGCCCAAAGTCAATCCGGCCCAAAGTGGATTCGGCCCAAGTCGATCCGGCCCCAAGTCGATACGGCCCCATAATAAAATATGAATAAACTATATTCACTATATGGAGGAATTTGTGACAAATTTGAACAGTATATATGTTAGCGGCAATAAGTGAAATTAGACATTAAGCTTAAATCCTAGGCAGTAAGCTAACGCCTAGGCAAAAGTAGACAAAATTAAAATGTGATTTTTTTGCTCACACCATTTTTCAATTTTTTTTTTATAGGATAAGTAAGTTTTCTTTATTAACAGTTTCACAACTTGTGATAACAAAATTATTTGAACACAAATTTTTAAATGAATAAATGTCTTTTATTTACTCACATTTATGTTTTAGGCATTAAGCTTAATGCCTGCACATATTTTTCAGGATTTAAGACTAATGCCTAACATCATTTCCAGATGCACAGTTTTGTTTCCAGATGCACAGTTTATATCAGCTCGACTATAGTGAAGTGAAAAAATTTTCAAATAAATATTAAAATTATTTTATAGAATCTCCCCCTTGTTTAATTGGATTATAACAATCACTTTTTTAAATCTTTTTAATATTTTGTAATATCACAAAAACATGAAAAAAGTATGTGTAAATTCTGTTTTTTAACTGCTAAAATTACTAAATAAACTTACTAAATTTGAAGATCTGTCAAATGAATGTATATTTACACATGTTATATTAGAAATAAATTAAGTAACTCCTTTATATCAAGAATAAATCACCAAATATGCATTAATTCCAGTTAAATTTCCGCTAATTTTATTTCGTATTCACAAAGCCTCCGTTAATTAACGCACCCGTTAACGTCTCCGTCAAATGTTCCGTTAAAATCCGATAACTAACGGGTACGTCCACGTATCCGTTAAACGAGCACTATGCATATGAATACGGATTATTTCAATTAAATCTCAATGAAGACCCACCATAAAATATGCTACTTGTAGAAATGAAACACTTGTATTATATGTTTAGATCTAAATGTGTTCATGATTGTGTTTAATTTTTAAACACATTTCTCAGTAAGCACATATCTAAAATTGACTTGAATTTAAACACTTTTAATGTGTTTAAAAATGAAAGTGTTTAGAAATAACTTATTTCTAATCTAAACACGATTATAAACACAATCCTAAACACATTGTACTGAGACAAGTTTAGACCTTGACATGTAAAAAAAAAGTGCACAAAAGATGTGCTAAGGATCTAAACATCATGTTACAGTGTAGATGTGTTTCATTGTATGATCAAACCTATTGAGGCGTTTTGTCGAGCCTGCAATATTTATGTCGCGATTTCAAGCAAGACATAGAGATCCTATCTTTCGTCATCGGCATCGACAGCGTCAATATTTAGGTTCGTAGATATAGGTAGATGTGGTATGAGTGCCAATGAAACGACTCTCCATCCAAGTAACAATTTAAACCATTATGTCAAGATGCAGCCTTCAACACGGAGCCTTGCTCACACCAAACAGCAATGTATTAAGGTCAGTCTCGCTAAAAAAAATAGACATCAATAACTTTGTCAAACCTTTATGGCGTTTTAGAAAAATTTGGACATGCATAAGCATGTTTATGACCAAAATATAAAAATATAAAAGTCCATGCATATCAAAACCTTACTAGTTCACATTTGTATTTAGGGGCCAGCTGCGGAATTTTCTCACTGCGTTGATGAGCCATTGGAGGCCTTGAGTTGCAATCTGCTCTTTGGTCGGGTTATTGTCACTTTGACTTATTCCCTATTTCCATTTTCAATTTCAAGCTTTTTTGAAAGTAAATATTATGGTCCAGTCTGATGAAACAGTTTTTAAGTCATCAATAACTTTGTCAAACCTTTCATGGAATTTAAGGCAATTTGAACAGAAGCTTATTTATTACCAACATATAGGATTAGCGTAGACATCATCTGGCACTTCATATGTAAGGACTAGTTAATTTTGCTATATGGTTTATTATAAGTTTCAAAATCTGCAGCATCTAGCTCTGTCTCTTAAAAAATAAAAAGAACAAAATTTTAACAAATTCAATCAAAGTGCTGAAGTACTGTCTACTCGTATGACATCAATATCTGTTGGGTGAGGACAGGGATCTTCAGTGCTGTTATACTGACTGTATTTATAATCTAGCCATCATTATAATCTGGATTGCTTATATCTGTTATAATATGTTCACACGGACATTTAATTCGAATTGAATTCGAATCGAATGCGAATCGAATTCGTTTATCGCGTTCACACACTCTTCTTTTATAATTCGAATTGATTCGAATTGGCTAATTCGAATGATCCAATTCGCATTAGAAATACGCTTTTGTGAATACGAATTAAAAGTTAACGTCGTTTGAACAGTGTAGCGAATTTGACGAGCAGTGTAATTCGAATTAAAATTGACGTTAGGACGTATTGAACGTTTCGAATGCGAATTAAACTAATTCGAATTAGTTAATGCGAATCGAATTCGAATTACGTGTGAACTCAGCATTAGAATACCAGTGGTGTAGCAGATCATCATTTCGACCTTAAATAGGCAAAGGTTTATGCATTGAATGCCAACAGTTTATTCTTATCATAGTTTATTGTATGAGTAAAGCAGACACGTTCCTGTATTAATTTGCGTATTTTTAATGAGCTGGAGTTGTGCAGGCAACACAATTTCTATATTTTTTTAGATAAATGCTTTAGTCTTCTTCCTATTTGAATACTCATCAATATACATTGTCTATAGATTTGTGTACTATGCAAGTTATTTGGAAACATGCTTTGTTTAAACTCGTTTATCTATTATGTATGTTCAGTTTTAGATATTTATCACCCGGTCCTTTGGACATTTACCTATTATGGTCCAATATACATTTGTTTTAGTTAGATTCAGCATAGCAAAGAACCCCAATAATCCAATTTATGATAAAAAAAATCACCCTTAAGGCCTCAATGCAATACAGATACACTATAACTATTTCATAGACTAAAGTTGAGATTTTGAAGTTTAAATAATGCCTATCTATAACAATTTTATAACCCTTGGAAGTTATATTTATGCCGGCGTCACACTGTCCCGATTTTTACGCCGATGGCAAAACGATTATGGAAATTTTCAAAATCGGGACTGATCGTATCCAGATCGGGCTATTCGTAGTGCCATATTTAACCATCGTAGAACCATCGGCCACTTTTTCTAGACTTCGGGGACAACTTCGGGAAGGGTTCTAAATTTTTTAACATGTTAAAAAATCCCCGAAGGTGCGTCCGATGTTTAGGGAGTGTATTGAGTTCGTATCACCATCCTCACCATTGTAATTTCACCGGGAATGCATCTTTGAACATCGTATTGCATTCGTGTTTCCATAGTTTCCATCGGGCAGTTTTGACATTACGATGTCTACACGAATGAATCACGAAGCTACCCGAAGGTCTTACGATGGCAACACGACTTCGTGAAGACCTCGTAATTCCGTGTGTTGCCATCGAATAAAAGTACGAAGGCGACAAGATGGAACTACGACGGCAATAAATCCAGCTAAATGTAAGTTACAAAATGTAATTTTCGCGCTAAAATACATTTAAAGTGCCATGCGCGATATGCACTGGTCAGTCTAATACGACAGTTTAGAAAGACGTTCACAAAACATGGAGCTCATATCATATGATTCTATAGAACAAGAAAGGCGACAGCGTTGTTTCTATTAATTCAAATGGAACAAGAAGAGCAGCTATTACAGGCTCAGGATTTACTTTTACAAGAAAAATATTATTTTTTGTCAATTTTTCATATCAAGTAACATAATGAAAATCATAAACGCGCCTCGTACACCAACACTGCAGGTACACGTACATGTATATAGGGAAACCAACTTTTTCTTCATTATTCTGATTTTTTATGTATCGTCTGAGTTGTTGTCACACGAATGTTTACTCCGTAACCATTTTGTTTTCTTTATGTCATATTTTGCCGCATTTGTTGCTTTCCCCACATCCTTCCTTTTGTCTATATTATTATGATATTCTCCTGGAAAAAGCTCTTTTTGAATAAAAGGGATCAACGAACCCATTACATTACCTTTAAGATAGATCAGTAAACATGGGCATAATTATGGGTGATTATTCAGACTAGTGCACACATTTTACAGTTCAAACAAGGCAATGCCGAGCGTGGCATCCCCTCGTATGTAACATATTGGGGACAAATATGGACACTATATTTGTATATGACACATGCAGAAAATGGTAAATTGAATATGCATATTTGATACATACACTATTTTTTTAAAAATCAACCAAAACATTCAGTAACTGGAAATACCTTTAATATTGTCTTTAGAACCAGCAGGTAAAAAAAATGAGCAACCAATTTCCTGTGTATTATGCTATTTCAAGGAGAAAAAACAAGTCCATCTGCATGACCTTGACCTTTGGCCTTGAACGTAAAAACTGTCAGATCATTACAAGGAGGAACAATATACCAAATGTGGTTAAAATCTTTTGAAGCATATTGGTTTTAGAGTGCCCACAAGGGTGATATTGCCTTGTATGCCTTGTGATCGGCTTCGGCTTCGGCTGAGATATGAAGCTTAAATACCCGTCTTCGGTTAACCTTCGTATGTCCATCTTTTGCTATCGTATATAATTTTGGCACCATCGTATAGACTTCGTTAATCATCGTACTTGCTTCGGTCACTTTTTGGTATTTTAACGAGATCGGGACCAACTTCGTACGAACTTAAAATTTTCGCATTCGGGTGTCCATCGTATATAAAAATCGGGACAGTGTGACGCGGGCATTACTGAAAAATCAAGTCGGGATATGCTAGTTATTATTCTGCAAAGATTAGGTGACTCTACTTGATCTAAACGACGTCAGGAGTTCCGGTTAACCGGTCACTGTATTGTGCAGTATACCTAACATATCGATTTACTACCGATTTGATTGGTTAATAGCTATTTTAAAAATGGCATCATCAATTTATTTGAACATTTGGAAAGAAAAAATCCATCAAACTTTATTTAAAAGAGGGACGAAAGATACCATAGGGACAGTCAAACTCATAAATTGAAAATAAACTGACAACGTCATGGCTAAAAATAAAAAGACAAACAGACAAATAATTGTACAGAAGACACACCATAGTGGCGAAATCAGGTCGCAGTAGAAGCGTAGTGAGAGCGCACTAAGGTCGTGCTCAGATCGCAAAGGTCGTTGTACCATCGTAACGAGAGCGTAGCGAAGGCGTGATTCTATTCGGAGAGACTGCGCTACGATCTCACAGCGATATTATTACGACCTCACTACGACCATCACGTTCCCACTGCGACCCAACTACGCTTTTACTACGACTATACCACGTTTACACCACGCTGTTCAAGATCACAGTACGATTCTAGCACGTCCATGCCGTCTTCGTCACGCTCTTCTTCCGACCTGACTACGTTCATACTACGACCACCATGCTCTTAACCATTGTCACATAAAATATATAAAAGCTCTCAAGGTTTTGTTTGTCTGTATGTAATTTGAACCTCTTGTCCTTTTTTATCTAACGGCTCGACCTAAGGCCGTTAGTTTTTTCTCGTTTGAATTATATTACATTGTCATTTCGGGGCCTTTTATTACTGACTATGCGGTATGGGCTATGATCATTGTTGAAGGCCATACGGTTACCTATAGTTGTTAATTTCTGTGTCATTTTGGTCACTTGTGGGTAGTTGTCTCATTGGCAATCATACCACATCTTCTTTTTAGTTCACCTGGCCCAAAGGGCCAAGTGAGCTTTTCTCATCACTTGGCGTCCGTCGTCCGTCGTCGTCCTGCGTCTGTCGTCGTTAACTTTTACAAAAATCTTCTTCTCTGAAACTACTTGGCCAAATTTTACCAAACTTGGCGACAATCATCATTGGGGTATCTAGTTTAAAAAATGTGTCCGGTGACCCGGCCAACCAACCAAGATGGCCGCCATGGATAAAAATAGAACATGGGGGTAAAATGGAGTTTTTGGCTTATAACTCAAAAACCAAAGCATTTAGAGCAAATCTGACAGGAAGTAAAATTGTTGATCAGGTCAAGATCTATCTGCCCTGAACTTTTTAGATGAATCGGACATTCCGTTTATGGGTTGCTGCCCCTGAATTGATATTTTTTGCTGTTTTTGGTTATTATCTTGAATAATATTATAGATAGAGATAAACTGTAAACAGCAATAATGTTTAGCAAAGTAAGATCTACAAATAATTCAACATGATTAAAATGGTCAGTTGACCACTTTAGGAGTTATAGCCCTTTATAGTCAATTTTTAACCATTTTTCGTAAATCTTAGTAATCTTTTACAAAAATCTTCTCCTCTGAAACTACTGGGCCAAATTAAACCAAACTTGGCCACAATCATCATTGGGATACCTGGTTTCTAAAATGTGTAGCGTGACCCGGCCAACCAACCAAGATGGCCGCCATGGCTAAAAATAGAACATAAGGGTAAAATGAAGTTTTTGGCTTATTACTCAAAAAACCAAAGCAGTTAGAGCGAATCTGACACGGTAAAATTGTTCATCAGGTCAAGATCTATCTGCCGTGAAATTTTCAGATGAATTGGACATTTCGTTGTTTGGTTGCTGCCCCTGAAATGATAATTTTAAGGAAATTTTGCTGTTTTTGGTTATTATCTTGAATATTATTATAGATAGAGATAAACTGTAAACAGCAATAATGTTCAGCAAAGTAAGATCTACAAATAAGTCAACATGACCAAAATGGTCAGTTGATCACTTTATGAAATTTTGCCCTTTATAGTCAATTTTTAACCATTTTTCGTAAATCTTAGTAATCTTTTAGAAAAATCTTCTCCTCTGAAACAACTGGGCCAAATTTAACCAAACTTGGCCATAATTATCATTGGGGTATCTAGTTTAAAAAATGTGTCCGGTGACCCGCCCAATCAACCAAGATGGCCGCCATGGCTAAAAATAGAACATAGGGGTAAAATACAGGTTTTTGCTTATAACTCAAAAACTAAAGCATTTAGAGCAAATCTGACACGGTAAAATTGTTCATCAGGTCAAGGTCTATCTGCCCTGAAATTTTCAGATGAATCGGACATTCCGTTGTTGGGTTGCTGCCCCTGAAATGATAATTTTAAGGAAATTTTGCTGTTTTTGGTTATTATCTTGAATATTATTATAGATAGAGATAAACTGTAAACAGCAATAATGTTTAGCAAAGTAAGATCTACAAATAATTCAACATGAACAAAATGGTCAGTTGACCACTTTAGGAGTTATAGCCCTTTATAGTCAATTTTTAACCATTTTTCGTAAATCTTAGTGATCTTTTAGAAAAATCTTCTCCTCTGAAACTACTGGGCCAAATTTAACCAAACTTGGCCATAATTATCATTGGGGTATCTAGTTTAAAAAATGTGTCCGGTGACCCGCCCAACCAACCAAGATGGCCGCCATGGCTAAATATAGAACATAGGGGTAAAATGCAGTTTTTGCTTATAACTCAAAAACTAAAGCATTTAGAGCAAATTTGACACGGTAAAATTGTTCATCAGGTCAAGGTCTATCTGCCCTGAAATTTTCAGATGAATCGGACATTCCGTTGTTGGGTTGCTGCCCCTGAAATGATAATTTTAAGGAAATTTTGCTGTTTTTGGTTATTATCTTGAATATTATTATAGATAGAGATAAACTGTAAACAGCAATAATGTTTAGCAAAGTAAGATCTACAAATAATTCAACATAAACAAAATGGTCAGTTGACCACTTTAGGAGTTATAGCCCTTTATAGTAAATTTTTAACCATTTTTCGTAAATCTTATTAATCTTTTAGAAAAATCTTCTCCTCTGTAACTACTGGGCCAAATTTAACCAAGCTTAGCCATAATCATCATTGGGGTATCTAGTTAAAAACATGTGTCCGGTAACTCGGCCAACAAACCAAGATGGCCGCCATGGCTAAAAATAGAACATTGGGGTAAAATGCAGTTTTTGGCTTATAACTCAAAAACCAAAGCATTAAGAGCAAATCTGACAGGAAGTAAAATTGTTGATCAGGTCAAGATCTATCTGCCCTGGAATTTTCAGATGAATCGGATAATCGGTTGTTAGGTTGCTGCCCCTGAATTGGTAATTTTGAGGAAATTTTGCTGTTTTTTTGTTATTATCTTGAATATTATTATAGATAGAGATAAACTGTAAACAGCAATAATGTACAGCAAAGTAAGAACTAAAAATAAGTCAGTATGATCAAAATAGTCAATTGACCCCCTAAGGAGTTATTGCCCTTCATAGTCAATTTTTAACAATTTTCTTAAAATTTGAAGATTTTCAATAACATTTTCCACAGAAAGTACTGTTATAGATAGAGATAATTGTAAGCAGCAAGAAGGTTTAGTAAAGTAAGATCTACAAACACATCACCATCACCAAAACACAATTTTGTCATGAATCCATCTGTGTCCATTGTTTAATATTCACATAGACCAAGGTGAGCGACACAGGCTCTCAAGAGCCTCTAGTTATATTAGATACAAATTTTATTAAGACTGATTCAGATTTGTCTTGGGTAAGACGTTTCAACTGAGGCACTACACAGACAGCAAAAGGCGTCATTATGTAATTTTCCTAATGTAATTTATTTCTAGGTTTGGTTTGTTTGGTTGCTTTGTTTGTACAAATTTATAAATGTTTGCTTTTATCATTGTAATTAAGAGCAACATATGCAATCAATAGATAGGCAGGGCTTCAGTTTGTGTACTTGAATGTTGTTGGGATGCTTAGTATAATGCAGAATATAATGTATACAAACTCAGAAGCCCTGGCTATCTTTCAATCTTAATTACAGTGCTTGAACAAGCATGTGTACATTTTTATATACACCCAATGGTGGCCTTCACTATTGTCTTCTCTGTGGTCTGGTTGTTGTCTCTTTGACACATTCCCAATTTCTATTCTCAATTTTATACAAACAAAGCAAGCAAGCAAGCCAAACTTTTTAACTGCAAGCATTAGAAGATTATAGAAAAATAGCTCTAATTTATTGGATTCTTTATATTTCTTCCTCTGTCATTTCTGTAAATTCAGAAATTATTGCGAAAAATGCGATCGAGTTGTAAAAGCAATAATTTAAACACTCATTTTGAGATATTTTATATCAAATAAACAGGATTTTTCTCAAAATTGCATTTAAGTCTACAATGTCAAAGTCGCAATAATAAATGCACGCAATAATTTCTGAATTTACAGTATTTTAAATTAATAGGAATTGCCTCAGGTTTCTATGTTGTAGTGTATAGTAGTCGTTAAGTTTCATCCCTTTTTGGGTCAAGCCAAACAAGTTTAAAAATGGTATTTGTTGCTTCTTCAACAAAGCATCTGACATTTAGGAAAAAGACTGGGAGTTACGAATAGAATGATATGTCCTTGGAGGCTTGCATTGGTGAAACATTCCTAGCTCAAACGGAGTATGCCAGTTTTTACCCACTCTATCTATAACATAATGTGTCCATAGTGGATGCCTTACTCACACTATCATTTTCTATGTTAAGTCGACCATGAAATTAGGATAAAAACTCTAATCTGGCAATTAAATTAGAAAGATCATATCATAGGGAACATGTGTTCTAAGTTTCAAGTTGATTGGACTTTAACTTCATCAAAACCTACCTTGACCAAATACTTAAACCTGAAGCAGGACAGATGGATGAACAGAAGAATACACAAACAGATGGACGAACGGACACACAGACCAGAAAACATAAGCCCCTCTACTATCGTAGGTGGGGCTTAAAAAACAAGATGCGGTGTGATTGCTAATGAGACATCTCTTCACAAGAGACCAAATGACACTTAAATAATTAAATTAACAACTATTAGTCACTGTGCAGCCTTCAACAATGAGCAAACAAAGCCCCTAGTCCAGTTTTACTAACTATAACTTACTTTGAGTAATATCAAACATGAAATGTTGTGTTATATGTTTTATTTTATGTGAATTGAGGCGTCTTATTATCACAGACCAATAATAACAAATAAACTATAAATACTACCAGTAAACATATACATATCAAGATCTCTACTTCTATATTTAAAGTCACAAAACAGCAGAATTCTACAATGTAAACAAAATGATGAACTTTTTAATATGACTCCTGCAAATACATTTGGTTTGTGAGTTTTATAGGGGGTTAGGAAATTTCATAGGGGGTTTGTGTCGTCATGTCTACTGTTAATGATGACGTCATCTATTAATGTTGTTGTGTTTCATTGTTTATTTTTCAAATAGACAGCAGAAAAATTCAAGCGTGCCATAAATTTGTTATACAGTTAATAACTGACACCCTACTGACCATAGAGGGTGAATAAAATCAAAAGGGGGTTCAGCCTCCATCCTCACCCCCTATGGATTTTACTAACCCTCTATGGATCGGTTGGGGGTCAGTAGCAAACCATAATACTTACAGTACAAAATTTTATCTGACAATTGTCACAGATTTGTCCTCAACTTCAAAGACATTTTCACATCTGGTTTTCCACATTACAGAATTTTTTACAAAAATTCCAAGGATTTTTCTAAGATTTCTTCAAGACCTATTTTCAAGGATTGTATTGAATAAGATATGGCAGGAAGAAACTATCATTTGATCTTATTTCAAATGAAAAACTTTGGTTTAAACTCTAAAAATGGTTTTCCAGACGATGTCATTCTTATTGAATAAAAGCTTTTGGAACTGAAGGAAATTGTACTTCATATAATAACAAAACAAGCTAAATTCTAAGTAAACAAGCTACAAATAAACTATCAAAAAACTTCATACAATTACCGGTAACATAAAACAACGTACAAGAACCATGCTTGTAAACATTAGATATTATAGACTTTTTCCAGGATCCTGACATTGCATTCTTGAAACTATAGCCATTTCAGGACCAGCAATGCTTAAAAAAAGTCTTGATTTTTATCAGTTTGCATGATAGCACGGAGATGTGGCATGCAAGACATAAGACTTTTGATACTTGTGGTAATGAATTGAAAAAAGGAGGTAGAAAAAGTATGTTTACAAAATACATTTGTACAACAAAAAACCATAAAAGCTTAATCATCATCATCAACTACCGGTATACAGTAACAACTAATATCTTTGATTATTGATGTCTATAAAAATATTCAAGAATATCAAAACATAACATGTCCTATTAAACTGGAATGAAAAATAAGGAAGACCTGCCTCCATCAAAATGAAATGACTATAAATAATTTGATATTAAAGATTGTAAACCCAAAACATGTCCTGTTGACTTATATTTCATACTGTATGTTAACCTTTCAATTGATACAAATTCAGCAAGAGTTACGTCCCTTATAGTACCATTTTGGAGGTTTAAGTGCACAAACTCTTTTAAAGAATCTTGCATAAATTAGTCAAATTCAACTGTTATACAGACCGCTAGACTTGAGTAAAAAATAAATTTCTGAACAATCTAAATTTTGTATAGCCTTGCTTTCTTTTTATTCATCCTTATCCCATAATAAGGATCTCTTATTAGACTTGGTTGTATAGCATGTAGCTGGTTCTCTCCAGCTTCCTCAACCTATAAACTCCATGTGACTGCCACGAAATAGCACAATACTGTTGAAAGTGGCCTTAAACGCCAATCAATCAATCGATGTATGGCATGCTGCATTTTGGTTAGTCAAACAAGAAATTAAACCATCAATCCGTCTAAAATGGCCACCAAGGGAAACAACTTAAACATGAAACTCAGAGTATATCAATCGAAACCAATCTATTCATAAAGATGACCTGATTGCATAACCATAGGTATGAATATGGAAATGAAATATAGGTTACATCAGCTTAATTTAACTTGAGTATTTATATAACCTCTTTGGCTCAAGATAGAAAACTATGCACACAATTGTGGACAGAAACACTTAAAAAATTGGAAAAGACACAAAAGTAATCATAAAAATATATAACATGATTTCAAAAGTATACAAAATTGTCGCATGATAACTTACATACATAAGGTAAATGTTACCCTTTATAAATCTTACCCTTTATAAATCTTACACACGGTTTTATGCTGGAACTTAAATATGGTAAATTATGCTGTCAAGTCAAAGAAAACAGGCAATATGGTCAGAAAAAAGCGACACTTCTAATAGGCATTAAACACTTTGTTTAAGGTGATAACATTTAGTTTAGCTTTACTCATTTTTCTGATGCCACTTTAATTTCAACCTTTGTACTTATTGTTCATGGCAATGCCAATATGGGTACCATTAATGGCTAACTAATATAATTAACTTAACCTTCTATTTCATAAGGTCACATCCTCTAAACTTTGTTTGATAAACTTCAATTCTCTTTGCTTAACAGTTGTGGTCAATTAAAATAAAATGATAACATTCTGCTGATATTCTTGTATATATATGTGTGTATGTATAGTAGTATGCATGTAAATGCTTTAACGACTCCAATTACTTCTGAAAGTAATTTGTAAAACAAGAATGTGTCCCTAGTACACGGATGCCCCACTATCATTTTCTATGTTCAGTGGACCGTAAAATTGGGGTCAGAACTCTAAAATTAGAAAGATCATATCATAAGGAACATATATACTAAGTTTCAGGTTGATTGGACTTCAACTTTATCAAAAACTACCTCGACCAAAAACTTTAACCTGAAACTGGACAGACGAATGAACGAACGGACATCCAGACCAGAAAACATAATGCCCCTCTTCTATCGTAGGTGGGGCATAACAACAATACCTAAGTACTAATCTATCCTATTTTGCTAAGCACTATCAAAATCAAATGTATGACCTGTGTCAGATAGAAATCAAAATATGCAAATGATTATCAATTGAATATCAATACATATTTTTTTAACATTTTTTTCGGGTTGAAAAAAATTCTTACTAGTATTCCAATTTTGTAACTGTTTACAAATTTAGTGACATAAAAACCCTACAACACAGACCAAAGTTAAATTTTTACTTTATGTTCGAAACTCAGTCAACATCTTATACATGTACACGTACAGGAGGACTTGCATAAGGTCAATTTCTACCTGAGGCAACTCATATCATGTGACAAGTCATGTGATCTGGAATGAGGATTGTGTGATAAACGAGACTACAGGACATTTCTTCCGTATCTTAGCAGAGATATGCGGAGAGGAAGCCATCTTAACTGTTTGTAATTGTGTACAATGTTGGAATGAATCTCCTGCACGATCCGTGATCTTTGTGCATCCACTTATATCCAAAGCAATCAAAGACTGAGTCACAGAGTTGCCTGGCAACAGTAACTGTCGGATACCATCATCAGTCATCCTTGGGCAGTAGCTGATGTCTAATTTTTCTAGTGATATTAAATGGTTGGGAATTTCTGATAGTGATGTATTCGAAATTTCTGTCCCTGCTACCGAAAGATGTTTTAATTTATGCAGACGACTTATATCTACCATCCCTGGGTGTCTGTCTGCTGGGGGACGAATTATGTCCCGAAACTGTTCGTCGGACATCGTAATCCAGCTGATGTCAAGAGAATACAAAAGAGGACAAACAGCAAATCCTAATGCACTAACAACGGCCCATGAACATGACGACAAAGAAAGAGTTTTCAGCTGAGGAATTCTAGCTAACAACCAAGCTAATTGTTTGTGTGTAAGTTTTGATGATTTAAGAATTAATGTTGACGGCTGTCGTTTCACAATACCAATCAAATGAACTTGATAAATATATTTTCCACTGAGATTTATTGTTTTCCATAATGTATGATGCATGCACCATCGATTCCAAGTCTTACAGCATCCCAAACTTTTAACCAAGGATGTTGGATTTAGATGAGCAAATATTTTCATCCATATTTCTCTACAGAGTGGATGATTTTTACCATTGTTCATTACAAAATAGTCTGCTGGTGGAGCTGGGGTCGGGGGACGTATCACATATCGCTTTATATCTTTCAGAGGTTCTATTTTTAGTGGTGCAATTATTTCTGGAGTTATGTCCCCTCTTCCAGGTGCAAACAGTTTATTTGGTTTCTGCAAATCATTAGTATTATTTGGTGCACTCTCAATCAGTTTTTTTCTCTTTTTGCCTTGACCTTGACCTCGGAAACCTGACTTTGAAGGTGTGTGATTGGCTCCATGTTCGACGTATGAAGTAGATGGAACATCAATGTCCATAACATTTTCAACTAAATCTAATGCCTCTGTTGACAATTTCTTTCTGACCTTTGACCCAGCAGACCTCCTGAACTTTTTGAATCCATAAAGACGTCTTCCCCTTGGTGATGTAAGTGCCTATAAGTACAAAGATGTGGAGTTAAGGACACTGATGTTCCAAGTTCACAAACTAGTTCCTGGTCTGAATTTGTGTTGGATCTTCTCTGTTCAAGAAACAGCTAGAAGGAAAATGTTAATTCAAGATTTTTTCTTTATCAACTTTTTTTGGCTTTTTTTACACCATTTTCAGTTCTCAAGGTCAAAGATTGGGAGGAAGAACAACACAAATTCAGTTTGAACTATATAAAATTTATTTCATTCAAAAACAAATCAAACAATCAATTAAAAGAAACATCAAAATGAAATCTTGTTTTTCTGATTAATGATCTTAAAAGTATAGTGCAATGGAAAATTCTATTGAATTTCGATTTTTTTACTCACAAAAATGAAATTTGTGATTGTTCCATAAATTTTGCTGTGATTGAATACCAAAAAGGTAAAAAAGAATAGCTTGGTCTTTTTATCCAGTACTTCCTATACATTATAAGAAAAACAAATTTCAGAGAACTTTTTCATTTTGATGATGTAACAATTTAAAAACAAATTTGTTTCTTCTTTTTTTTGCGATTCAAAGAAATCAAATTAATTTAATAATTGAATACTGTAAATTCAGAAATTTTGTGATGTTTCTATTATCCTGAAACTTAGGATAGGAAGTTGAAGATATCATGAAAATTAAAAAACTTGCATTTTAAAATTCTGACTGCATTATTTGTATGGAGCCATTCCTGAAATAATTACATATAATCTCACATTGTTATCCATTCTTCAACAGTCTTAATAAAAAATGTACACAGCAATTTCTGAATTTACAGTATTTTAAAATGAGTTGATTTACTTCCAATATTATTTAATATACAAAAAAATGAATAAAATTTTAATAACTTATATACATAACTTAAACCTGATAGTATGGCATTATACTACAAAATTACCAATGAAGTAATATGCTATGTGATTTATGTAAACTGTCCCTCATATATTCCCCTCAATAATATTACATAAACAATCATACTAAATGAAGAGGTAGCATTGTGTGAATTTAAGACGATTACTGTTGATTCATTTATTTTTGTGGGTACCAATAGTCATAGTTTGAGAAAAAGAGTATTTAGTGGATATTTAATTTCAAGGCTTTTCCAAAGTCTGTAATGATTGAGGACTATAGAAATTTGTACTTTGTCCAATATCTGAATTCCTACTTTAGGCTTATTCACGAAAGTTGGTATCCCACGAACAATAATGAATCCACAGTCCATTAAAACAAACATATTATTTATTTATATAAACATAAAAACAGGATACCTAATAAAAAAAGCCATTTTCTAATACCTTTCATTGCCCCAAAATCCCATTAAAAAAGGAATGATTCACCTTCTTCAGATAATGCAATGATAAAGAACGGAACACTCCTTGTCTGCTATCTAATTCAGTCATGAAATATTCAACATACAGAAATATATGAAGGATCAGAAAGAATTGTTTGTTTGTTGAAAATATGAGGATTTTTTTCAAGAAATTTAAAAATTAGTTTTTTGGCAAAAATTCGTATCACTAGGTGTTAGAATAAAGAAAAACAATTTTAAAATTATAATCGAAGTTAAATTTGAAAATTAACTAAAGTGTGTCAAAAATTGTTGAATTTTTCACATTGATAAAAAAAAAAATTACTGATATCTCTTACACATTTCATTAATGAATTCAAAATTTTAATGTTAGGAAAAGCAAATGTGTTATTTTGATTTTAGATTTAAATATGAATAAGTTGAGTATTCATTATTGGGGATAACACTTATTTTTCTTAAAATTAATCATTGAAAAAAATAAAACAGGAAAATTTTTACAGGAAAACAAAATCAGTCAATTTATAACAATTTGTGAACTTTTACAATATATAATATAAAGGCAACCAATGAAGAATTTGTAATGGTTGATTAAACATTCATACTTCCTTTCGAAATGATGAAACTAAAATTAACTTACCTTTAAAAATTATCTAATTACATTATATTAACAATAATCACAATTTCTCTTCTTTTTTTCGATATGTAATAACAAAATTGGCACATTCAGATATTCATTAACAAAATGTTCTTTAATATTGATGGCGATCCGATGGATACATCTGTTGTAGGGTTGTCACTGACTCAGACGTACTTATATATATATATATATATACATAAGGATTTGTATACAAATCTAGTAATGTCAATTTGGAATATTGGATCGCAAGAGCATAAATTGGGATAATTTTCATACTAATCTACTTTTATAAAACCTCAGAACTTTATTATTCTTTTAGTTTTAGTACAGTTTATTATCATTTTTTTATTATAATTATTTACTCTCGTCTCAGTAGGTACATTTTTAAGTTGAAGAAATTTTGATATCTATATTACAGTATCATGATATTATAGAATGTATGAATGGTCATATAATTTTATGTTATGTATATTATGCTCATAATTTGTCCAATATCCACTTTTTTCGAGGAAAAATTTAAAAAAAGCTTACTTTACTGAACAGGTATAATTAGTTTTCTGATCATTTTATAAATGTCATGAATTTTGTCTTTTTATTTTGTCATTTATTTATTTAATAAAACTTGTCACTGCAATACCTTTCCTTCTTTCCTATGAAAAAAACCTCCCCCCCCCCCAAAAAAAAAAAAAAAAAAATTTTAAATTAAAATGAAATCCAGGAACAAAACAAAACATATAGAAAATAAATTAAACATATATCGAATTGAGATCATTGGATTAATTCATTATACTTTAAAAAAAACAATTAATAATCTAAATCAGTATCAAAATAAAAAAAATAAGATAAAAATCAGCTGACTACACAAAAGTAATAATGATGACGTGAACAGAAATTATTTCAACCGCCATAAATCTTTTTAGTATATTGCCCTATATCTAATACAAACATTAGCAATTTAGAACAAAAATAAAAATTCATGGCTCCTTTTTATCTTGTTTGTAAATTAAAAATATTAAGGAAGTTAAATATACTTTTTGGTTCCCAACTTTTATTTTTCAACATCCTAGATGTACCAAAGATTAAACCGTCATTTTCTTTTACCCATACTGGCCTTAATAAAATTATATACACAGAGAAAAAAAAAAAAAAAGTACAACAGATTTGAGCAATGATACACGGCAAGTTTTGAATATCCCCTGAAAAAAAACTATGAACATGAATAACGAATATCAACAGTAGTCCAAAAATCTACGAGGTGTAACTACCTCACGTCTCGGTCGCTTAGCCATGTGATCTGACGTCATGTTTTCATCGCTCAGAGTCGGTGACCTTTTTATGGTTCGTCCCGATCTAGTTTTGACAGACTCTGGTGTTTTTGCAACTCCATTTGTTTTTGGGTTATCTCCCTTGGGTGTCCCTTGTACCTCCTCTGACGTTGGTAGAGGGTTATCAATAACATCACCATGGTCGTCAGGTTTGATAGTTTTCTTTAACGGGGAAGCTTTGACATTTGTTATAGACTTCTTCTACAATAGATAAAATATAAAATATGCAGTAAGAATGCATGCTCAATTCCAGCTTCTGTAAACCAACTTATTTTGCTTCATTTTGCATTTAGCCTTTTGTTTCCCAATACGTGGCGACTTAATTTTGCTATTTTCATATTTACTTGATGTAGCTTTAAATTTTCACGATGATTTATATTGGAGAAAGTTGTAACTAGAGGCTCGTGTCGCTCACCTTGGTCTATGTGCATATTAAACAATGGATGCAGATAAATTCGTGACAAAATTGTGCTTTGTTGATGGTGATGTGTTTGTAGATCTTTACAAAACTTTATGGTGAAAATTGTCAAAAAATGACTATAAAGAGCAAATTCTTATGAATATAGAATACTTTTAGAAAGAAAAACTATATGAAAGCTTAGAATTGACATTTTTATAGCAATTCAAAATAATAACAGTTCCTTCAGCATGGAAATGACTATAATATACCTATACAAACTGATAGACTAATTTTGTCACAACATCATGAAAGTGGAGTTAAAATCTTATAGGATTGTAATAAAATTGAGAAAGGAAATGGGGAATGTGTCAAAGAGGCAACAACTCAACCATAGAGCAGACAACAGCAGAAGGTCACCAACAGGTCTTCAATGCAACGAGAAATTCTCGCACCCGGAGGCGTCCTTCAGCTGGCCCCTAAACAAATATAAGTATGTTTGATTTTATGTCACTTTGCACTTTCACATTTGTCTGAACAATTTGTTCAATATTCTGACCAGTTGAACAATTTGATTTAAAGGGAAACTTCGCAAAAAAATCAAAAATTGATATTATGTTCATTCTGTATAAAAATGCTCAAATTCATAGATATTAAAGTTTTATTCCGCTAGATAAGCGATCACCATCGATTTTAAATTTAGAGTATCAATTCTCTGCGTTCGGTCATTTTGTCTTCTTTCTCGATTAATAACAACGATATGTCTATAAACCACAAAGGAACAAAACGACAGTAACCGATGTAGTCGTAATTGCGTGTCGATATCTTGTCACTCGTACGGTTGTTTTATCCGACTAACTAACTTGATACGGAAAATATTCTTATTTTTTTTTAATTACCATGGTCTGTTGTTTTAAACTGTTAATATTGGAATTAGGTAAAAAGTCAAAGTTGAAATCATAAATAAGTGATCCGTGAAAATTGTTTTCGAAAATCTAATTTGTTCATAATTCTTTAAAGTAATAAACTTTTTTCAAATAAATTCTGATCTTCCCTCATCTGATCACCAGCATGGCTAAAGGTATTACTTCCAAAGGTATTGTGAGGGGTGTGAGGTGACACGTCCAGGTATTCAAACGATTTCCTGTCGGGCTTGCAAGTTCATGCATCGTTTCACTTCTGCAGGTATTGATCAGTGTACACGGCCGATAACTTATAACTTTCCATTTTGAACTATCAGATGTATAATAATTAAATATACAAGTCTGTCTTACTTGTCATTACTAAACTCATACGCTTGTTTATAAATAACATTTCTGGTGTAAAGAATATTATTCATAAAAATATAAATAATACCCAAAACAAATAAGATTTGATGAAATTAAAATCTATTTAAATATTTTTTCCAAGGGTGAATTTGGGAAAATGTAATATATACTCGTTGTCAATAGTGAAGGACAGAGTGGAACATACCAGAAATATTGATTTAAAAAATGAACGCACTTGTCGACGATTCGTTTATACGACTGGGTAGAAAGTTACGGAACTATAGCGCAATTTAAAATATATACATGTATACATTGAACATAAGAAAAAAATATATATTTTGAATAAATTGGGGTAAAAGTTTTGTAAATAGACTAGTCCACGTATGCCAACAGTATGTAATCATCGAATGTCGATAGACTATTGTATACCAAAAGAAGAAGAAGAAGAGAAACAGGTCGATGTATAACTTGCTTTGGTTCATCCAAGGATTTGTATAGTAACAAATCCTTGGTTCATCGAAGTTGTGGACATAGTAAAATCACAGATTTATATTTCAATAAGATTGTTCTCGAACAAAGGAAGGAATTCGTCATCAAAATTGTTATATATGCCACTGGACGGACACTAATTATAAAAATAAATTGCTTGTCCGCTAAATAGGGGTATTCTAGTCAGATAAAAGACTTTTAGTTATATTAAAAAAATAGGGAAATATGACATTAAATTGGTTCTGTCGTTTTTTTTAAACATCGTTAAAAAGATGTGTGTGTAAGATGAACGCCACAAGAACCCTGTAATACTAGTACGAGAGTATAGCATGTAAACATTCCTTCTCAATAATATGGTTGTATTGGAAATCTTTTCATACAGATTGACAACTCATGGTTCGATATGCATGTAATATTTGCCACATGACGCCCATAGTTCTTTCTACCATCATCATCTTATTCTTTAATATTGCTGTTAACATCGATGGTTCACACCCAAACAAAATGGGAGTGATGTACCTTCAGAGCTTCTCCGTGTTATAACTTGTGAATCTTAATATATAGACGAAATTTCGGTATTGAAATGAATCTACATCTCACAAACAGGATGTTTAAATAACGATTTTGAGTAATCCCCTAACGAACCAATATAAACGTATGGAAAGATATAACCATGATTGAAGGAATTTAGTTTTTGTCAGACGCAAGAACTCATCACTATCGTAAACGTATACGTATATATGCATGCAGTTTCAAATATCAAGAACAAGCGGTCGATGTCGATAGTCCGTTTTCTAACTGTTCAGAGTTAGACATGTCACTTGTTCATTCTTGGAAGCCTTCATATTCCCAGTCCAACGATTGGAACTCTTTCTGGTTGTGTTGACTATATATGCTTGTATGGTTATTCTGTCGTTCAAGTTATCTGTACAACTGGTTGCATTTCCTCTTCTTTCCCAACAAAAAAACTAACGAAACGCTACTAGTCTGCTTTCTCTGGAGCTCATCCTCAATGGCGCTTATACATCAGGAAACTTACATGTATACTAATAATGATTGTTTTAAGAACAACGATGTAGGGACGAACTGTTCTAATTTCGTCAATATCAGTTATGCATGACTAAAATATAAGTTTTATTACAACAACTGTATTTGGTCTCGAATGTATGTTAACTAATTAATGTGTTTTTATAGACTAGCTCAAATCCTCATCCAAATAATATAATCTATATGTAATAATCGTTTCCTACCACACCGAGATTTAATGCCAAGCGGTAGACATATTTTAGGTACTAATTAAGTAATTAAATGAACAATATTATTGATAACAATAATTAATCATTAATGTGCAAAGATTAAACAAGAGTGCACACGATGAAATGTCTCGCCTTCTATACTAATCATTGATATTATGTTGATAGTCCTAAGTTTAAAGCTAAGCTTTATTACAACTGTCACATATACTTAACATTAACCAAGATAACTAAATAAAGACCAATGAACCTTGAAAATGAGGTCAAGGTCAGATGAATCATGCCAGGCAGACAAGTACAGCTAACAATGCTTCTATACAACATATAGTTGACCCATTACTGATAGTTTAAGAAAAATAGACCAAAACACAAAAACTTAACACTGTGCAATGAACTGTGAAAATGAGGTCAAGGTCAAATAAAACCTGCGCGACTGACATAAAGATCATAAAATATTTCCATACACCAAATATAGTTGACCTATGGCATATAGTATGAGAAAAACAGACCAAAACACAAAAATTTAACTATAACCACTGAACCGTGAAAATGAGGTCAAGGTCAGATGACACCTGCCAGTTGGACATGTACACCTTACAGTCCTTCCATAGACTGAATATGCTAGCCCTATTGCTTATAGTATCTGAGATATGGACTTGACCACCAAAACTTAACCCTGTTCACTGATCCATGAAATGAGGTCGAGGTTAAGTGAAAACTGTCTGACAGACATGAGGACCTTGCAAGGTATGCACATATCAAATATAGTTATCCTATTACTTATAATAAGAGAGAATTCAACATTACAAAAAATTTGAACTTTTTTTTCAAGTAGTCACTGAACCATGAAAATGAGGTCAAGGTTATTGGACATGTGACTGACGGAAACTTCGTAACATGAAGCATCTATATACAAAGTATGAAGCATCCAGGTCTTCCACGTTCTAAAATATAAAGCTTTTAAGAAGTGAGCTAACACCGCCGCCGCCGCCGCCGCTGGATCACTATCCCTATGTCGAGCTTTCTGCAACAAAAGTTGCAGGCTCGACAAAAACCACAGTAGTTTTTCTTTATTTGTACGTATTATATTCCGCTTCGGTAGAGTTATCTTCAAATAGTTTCAGATATTCATTAATACATGGGTTTCAAAAGTCTAAATGTAAGTATTCTCGTACATTTTTTTGCCTAATAAAGACTATCAAAATGCTTTGGTAAAGCTATTTCTAATTTCTAAGTTCCCCTTTTTTATGAGACATAAATCAAGGACAAGAGGTGTATATCATTTCATTCTGACACATGAATTAAGTTTCCCGTCTTTAACCGAAAATTGTTTATTTCTTAGTAAATTAATTTATTTGAATTCAAATAAATAATAGCACCAAATATAATTAAATAATTCCACGGCGATCTATTTTCATTTGTCACCAACTTGAATATGTATTTTAAATGTGTGTATTAAATGCTCCCTTGTTTTATAATCCACTGATCCGAATAGACAGTCACACCTGGCAAGGTGTGCCCTAGAGGCGTGGTTAACATGATACCGAAGTGCAAATAACAATTTACCTTTCAACAAGCCATCTACGAGTTTTGCCACAGAACCGTGAATACACACATCGTATAAACCCAGTCATAGCAGAGACAGTAAAAGGTCAATAAGAGTACACCAACATATTGTCTTTACAGATTATTGTACTTTAATCTGTTCACCTTATAAGTCCGAAAATGCATTAATTAAAAATAAATTTATAACATTTTGTGTTGTCTAAAAAATTAATTTGAATATATACGTTTAAAGGAGATGTGACATGATTTTTTTTTTTTTTTTTTTTTTTTAAATAAATATTTATTTATACATAATTACCCCCAAAAAACATCGATAACAAGATAATTATCGTTTAAATGGATAAAAAATAAATTTAAATGTATCGATCTGTCGCCATACTAATTATGCATATTTCAATCCCGGAAGTCACTCAAAACGAGGCTGTGACGTCAGTGGTTACATCAATCATATTTGACTGACGGGTGTAAAGGCATAATAAGCGCAATTTCATATTCGAATATCTTCCAACAAAACCCATGACAGTGATTAAAAATGATTCTGTGTTCTGCCAGTAGATGCAACAATAGGCATAAGGACAATTTGATAAAAAAAATCCGTTTTCTGAGTAACCCGCAGTCTAGTCCCAGGAAGAGATAGGACTTCCTACCAAGCACTAGTCATAGACTTTGTTCCTCCCACTTTACAAATGCATGTTACACGATCGTGACCCAGAAGTTATGAAGAATCTCGAGGGATGTCCTACCATGAAGCCAAAACTTCGTCCAAATGCGGTACCTGACATTCCATTGACACAACCAACAACAGCTGAGCCCCACCTAAGCGGGGAGCTTGTGAGAAGCGGAAAATGGCTGAGGGAGAAAAAAAAATTTTTTCTTCGCAAATATTTTTTGCGTCCCTTATTAATAATTGTTTTAATAGTGTAGTCATATTTGTGTATAATTCTATAGCCAAATATATCTCAATGTTTAAAATTTGGTATTGTGTACCTCTTGCGTGTACCTCACTACCTGTTCACGTGTGCAGGTGTGTACACTGAAATTAGACATAATAAATTAAAAGTCATCAACATCGACCAGAAGTTACAGGTATGCGGCACACTTTCTCTGCAGTGCTGGGTTACCTTTGAAGTTGAAAGCTACAGGTGTCATGCCCCCGGGTGTTGATATATGACATCGGCAATACGCACTATTACGTAACATGCGTCGAATCTGTGTACATCCATGATCACCTGCTGGGTGCACAGGTGAGGTTGGAAAATATACTAGAGCAATGGTTACAGATATAAGTTACGTAATGCATATCTGTTTAACCTGTTTGAATAAACAATGGTCAATACCTTACTGTCGGATATGGGGGTTTACAGAAAAGAGAAAAGAGGACTGACAGTGCAGCTTAAAAAAGGGGGCAGATACAAAATAATGTGTTGGTGAATTTACTTAGTAAAGAATGGAGTATAATAATATTAGATAAGCAAAATAAATAGAGAAAAATAAATAGAGAATTAAGAAAAAATGCTTCTAAAGTAAATAAGTAATTAAAAAAAAAAGCCTGTCAGTCCCCATAACCAAGGACGTATATTAGAGGTTAGTTATACGTCCTTGCCATAACCAATACATAACCTGTAGTGGGTACATAAATTTCCTTCTGAGTTTTCTAATAAAAATTAGGCAGGTATGAAGGGTGTATTGCAATAAGTTATTAGTACTTACCTATTCTATTTATTTATTAAAAATCATTTTATTTCTTAATAAAAAATAAATTGTGAAGAGATATCAAGTGATGCTTTTAAAATGACAGACCATTGACACAAGGTTATCGTGGTGAAAAATTATATGCAAAAGGTGACTTGAATGAGAAACAAATATTTTGGCTAGTGAATGTATGCAAGTCTTATATTGCATAAGACATGGAGATGAATAACATAGTTTTAACTTAAATAATGCAGATAAATCCAACTGATACAGCCCTGGGAGTAGTAGATAATGTATGAGTATAGACTGAGTTAGTTAAAACATATTTTACTTGCTGAATTAAAGCAAAAAGGATTAGACACAAGTAAATCATACTTATGCAGTCTTCTCCATAATACAATATAAAATTACAATAATTGTATGATATAATGGACATGCATATAAGGAAAACAGTTTATAGAATAATACTAGCTTTCATACGTAAAAAAAGAGAAAAAGAAAGTTTAAAAAGGCATATGATTCTGTGACGGTGACGTGTGTACTGATGATGCCAATGTCATTATGATGTTCCGTGCCAGTAACAATAACCTCTATCAAGGCATAAAAAATCTGTTTGACCATTTTATGAAATTTTGAACATGTTTGAAAATTTGAATAATTTGCTCATTCGAAAGTTCTATGTGTCCGCAAATTAATAGTTTTGTATCTAAAACAATGTTTTCGGATAGCCAGTTGAGATTATTAAATAAGATTTTTCTGCATAATGTGTATTTTGGACAAACAAAGAAGTAATGGTAGACATCATCAATATCTGACCCACAATGACAAGAAGGATCATTTATAAATTTATAATATAAGCTCTTAATATATCATTGTTTAAGAATGAAGGGGAACATCTCAATTGCTTTAGATGGTATTCAATTTCCTTGGGCCGTACAAATGAAACGTTTCAATTTTACATAATGGCCTATCTTTTTGTTAATTCTTTCTGTTATTCATTACTACTCTCTGTTTTCTGTCGTGTAGATAATCCTGAAACCAAGTTTCCGTCAATACCATAAGCTTTCATATTACATATAAGGCCCCTATGCCAAACTTTGTCGAAGTTGAAGAGAAGTCACAAAATACAAAACAATTATAGACTGAAGATATACCACACGGAAAAAATATCACAAAAAATAAGCCAGTACTCACAGAACATTTTCAATGGGATTATTATGGAGGAGAAAAAGACCTGAATATATATTACTGTTTTAAAACTTCTTTAAATCTTACTTATAATACCCCCCCTACCCCCCCCCCCCTGTTATGTCATACTTATTACACATTTATTTGGGGCAGCTTTAGTAATTCAAATTTTACACCCAACACACTTGGTAAGGTGATAGGTAATTTATGACGATTGTTGAGAATTGTTTTTAAATTATAAGAGAGTGATCTTGAAATATTTTATTTTATTACATTTATTCATTTTCGAGTTTAGAAAATTTTTCATGAAGCTTGATTAATGCAAAAAATTTAAATCATGCAAAGGATATAATTCATGCCACAATGAAGCCATTTATAGATACCAAGCCACTTTGACATGTTGTTTTTATAACTATTATTTGATCATTATTGATATCTATTTTGAATAAATTTTAGTAACAAAGTAACTTAATATATAATAGATCAAGAATTTTGTATTTTTTAAAATTATTTTTTCTTGTTATATGAAAAATAATTTCGAAAATAAATTGTGACTTTTTGTCCTGTGAATTTTTGTCCGTGACTTTTTGGCTGTGACTTTTTGTCCTGTGACTTTCTATCCTACATTATTTATGACCTGTCTATTTGTATTATTAAATGTAATTCAATTACCTGTTAAACGTAAACATTTTTAAGAAATATCTCTTTATTTTTGGTGAAATTAATTATTGATTTATATATTATATCGGCATTGCTTGAAAGATCGTCAATGTCGGATGACGAATTTATATCTTCTACTTGATTATTTTCAACAAGTAACGGCTCAAACTGATACGGTTGAATATCTAAAGTTTGAGAATTGCCTTGAAAACTGCTGTCAACACCGTCCATTGTTTAATTTTACAGGAATATGATCGACTTCGTCCTTTTTGCGACATTTTCTCAGATTGTATCCACTGACGTCATCACGATCACGTGACCGGTATCTCATTAAAAATCAAAGATTACGACAAGCGCTGGATTCTTTGACCATTAAAAAGGCCGTTAAATGAGGTTTTGACAAGAAAAAATTATTACAATATGTTATTTGACCAATATTTATTAATTAATTAAAAAAAAAAAAAAAAAAAAATTGTGTCACGTCTCCTTTAACATCGAAAATTTATCTCATGAATATGTACAATTGCACGTCTGTGCGTTTTATCTTCTTATTATCGGCTGGTTATTAGATAAAGCAGAAGTCATTGACGCGCTTACGATTACGTTAAATTATGATTAAAAACCAAGACTTTTAATGATTGTATTTTAAATCCCGGCATGCAAAAACCAGGAGAAAACGTCACGACCTACAGGAAGTTGTTAACATTTTTTCATTGATTATTGAATTTCTCCGTTATTACTGAAATTATAGCGATAAAACTTTGTGAATATATATATTATGTCATAATGAACAAATTTAAACCATAAGTAAACAATCGCGAATTTTCCCTTTAATAAAACAAATTGAAATTTGGTCAAAATTTGGAATGCATTGCAATTGGTGGAGAGCAACACTAAGTCAAGTAACTGTAAAAGTTTTCCTATATCCATGAAAATTAAAACCATAAAAATAAATAAATCCACAGTACTTTTACTCTTTAAATCATCAGTACGTTTGTAAAAGTCAAGTTCATCAATGTATTTTAAGCATTTACCTGAAACAGATTGAAAATAATCTATGTAACCTAGAAGCTTAGAATATATTTTTAAAAATGGTTGACACAAACATACGGATGATTTTAAGAGTTATTTCCCTTAACCTAGGTCTACCTCCTTAAATTTTTAAATTATTTTGCTTCATTTTAATCCATTGTTAAAACAAATTAAATAATTTTCAACAATTTTTTACCATTTTAAGAGGAGATCTCTGTTTAGACATTGCCGGTGATGACTTTTTCTCTTTGATTCCATCAGTTATTTTCCTTTTTGCTGTCAACTTCTTTTTCAGACCATCTTTCTTCCCTTTGATTGGTTCCTGGTTGTCTGTTGTTACTTTTTGCGGTGATACAGCTGCATCATCGTAACATTCCATTTCTAAAGCCACCTCGTCTAAATCTGTTTCACTGGCATAGGATATTGGAGAGTGCTGGAAACAAATTTAAAATCTATTAAAAATACATACCAGTGGCAGATCCAGAAATTTTTATTAGTGGGGGACCTACTAACTGCCAAAGAGGGGACCACCTCTGGTTATGCTTCAGTGATTCCATTTATAATAAACCAAATTTTCCCAAGAAAAGGAGAGCCCTGAAGAATTGCAGACTCATCTGTAGTTTTACTGTCAAAAATTAAGTTTACCTGGTGACCTGTAGGGGTAACAGGTAAATGGATATTTCGGAGAAATGTTTTCTTTGACAGTACAGCTAGTTGATGTCATAAGTATGTTGGGCGTATGATAGGTAAACACTGGACATTGCCTAGCTTCACGCACACCTCAAAATGTAATAAAATTTACAAGCAAGTTGATTTCTAGCTGCAAAATGTAATTTTTGCTTATCTTGGAGAAATTACATGTCAAAATTTAGGAATTTAAAATGACAATTCCCTTAGATACACATAAGACAGTTCGAAGAAGAATTGTACACTGATCGTCATTCTATCAGCACCATTGATTCAAAATAATTGAACCAGAATAATCAATATGATTTTAAGTCCTATTTTACCATCTGTTCTTTGACTGTAACCCGTTTTCCTTCAGTTTCCTTTGGTATATTTTTGACATCAGGTATCGATACTGCTGGTACTGCTATTGGATCCTCATTTTTTACTTCAGTTTTAACCCTAAGCTGCAACAGAAATTACATAATTTAAATTAGGTATTCTATTGAAATTTTTAAAATTGGTTGATAAAAATTTACCGGTAATTTGAACAAGATTGCATGTGTTGTTGTTATGCTAAGCATATCCCTACTTGTAATTCAAAGTGTCAGACAAATAGATGTCGGACATATCCCAAAAGTTCACACACATGACTTTTGAGCTGATGACCAAATATGACATCTTTCTGAGAAAAGTGTGATGAAAAAGTTTCAGTTGATCCATCAGGGTTGAGGTTGTAAACTTCAAAGTATCTTGTCAGTGATTTTGTAAAGTACTTTCATAGTACAGTTTTATTTCATTACAGCTTTAAAAAATTACAATGTATTTTATTTTGTAGAAAGTCAACAAGAGTATTTTCCACTTATATTCCTCAAGTTAACAAATTTCTACAACAAATTCAAATACTGTCAGATCTGTCCTTAATGTCATTTTTTGTTTTACTGAGGTGTTGGTTTTTTGTGTGTGATTTGTATTGATCTGATGAGTTTGGCCCTTTTCAAGTGATTCTTATGTTTGTTCTGATATTGTACTGTTACACAACTGTCCCAGGTTAGCGGGAGGCTTTTGTCCCAGCAAACATGTTTAACCTCGCAACATTCTGTATGTGCCTGTCCCAAGTCAGGAGCCTCTAATTCAGTGGTTGTCATTTGTTGCTGTACATCATATTTGTTTTTCTTTTCTTGTTTTGTACATAACCAGTAAATTAGACTATTAATTTTCTTGTTTGGATTGTGTAACAAATGTCATTTCAGGGTATAGCTTACTATACAATATTGGGTTTGCTCATTGTTGAAGGCCCTACAATGACCTATTGTTGTTAACTTCTACTTTTTTGGTCTCTGGTGAAGAGTTTTCTCTTTGGCAATTATATCCCATCTGCTTATTTTTAAATATCCATGATAGACAGGTGTATATAAAGATAATGTGGAACCAGTCATTCTGAAGGTTGTCAGACATTTGGCAAAGTCCAGTAAAAATTGGTTTGGTCCAGTTAAGTGATATGCGTTACTGGACCAAATGACTAGTATTTTGTTTTAACTTTATCCAAATCATATGTGTAAATGTCCTGTAAAAAAGAGTCAGGTACAATTAACAAGAATGGTTTACCGGACCAAATGTCCAGTTGATTTCTCAGAGCCTTTGGAGCCACTTTGGAACCATGCAATTTTTCATTCAAACTTACTCATTTGCTTAACATTAGTAAATGATCATTCATATATGTCACAGATAATTTATTTATATTTTTTTCGTATTCATTTTTTTCTCAATCATAATCACTTTGGTTTCATATACATGTTCTGCTATTATTTCATATATTCATATACATTCATTTTAATGAGTTCATATGGGAGCTGACCTGGTGTGACCTCCAATGCCATGAATTTCTATACATGTTACTAATATTTACATGCATGAGTAAAATGAATGCTTTCACCCGCGGAAAATTGTTATTTTAAGGGTACTAACCACTACCGCTCTTGGTTCATTAGTCACTGTACAAGATGTTAGTTTAAAACTATGGCTATTATATTTTCAGTAATAAAATTCTGTTCACCTATCACTAGTATTATAGAAGTTGTAAAGCCATTTCATAAACAAGAGTGACCATTTCTAACTGCGACAACTATTTATGACATTACAATTGACATTGTTGTATACATTTCCCTTAGAATCTAACACTGATTTTTCTGTACACGATTTCATTTAATGATCCCTTTTAGAATCCTGTAAACATATTTAAACAATTCTATTGTGGTAGAATGTATGTGTGCAAGTACATATTTGTGTGGTTACACATTAAAAGTACACAAATCTCTACCTGTAGTGGTCCCTTTGTCGTATCATGTAAACACTTGGGACATTCCCATTGTTGTCGGATGTCTTCATTGATAACACCCTCACTGTTTAAGTTCTCGTACTTCTGATGTAAACAAGGAACGTGGATAATCTCCCAACACAAACTGCACTCCATTAACTGGTTTGGTTCTGGTTGGTCGGCTTTATTACAAATCAAACAGGTGGCATTGTGTGGTAATACAGGCTGTAACATGTAAAAATAATAGCTATTACAAATCAAACAGGTGGCATTGTGTGATAGTACAGGCTGTAACATGAAAAAATAATAGCTATTACAAATCAAACAGGTGGCATTGTGTGGTAGTACAGGCTGTAACATGTAAAAATAATAGTTATTACAAATCAAACAGGTGGCATTGTGTGGTAGTACAGGCTGTAACATGTAAAAATAATAGTTATTACAAATCAAACAGGTGGCATTGTGTGGTAGTCACTATTATTTTTACATGTTACAGCCTGTACTACCACACAATGCCACCTGTTTGATTTGTAATAGCTATTACAAATCAAACAGGTGGCATTGTGTGGTAGTACAGGCTGTAACATGTAAAAATAATAGTTATTACAAATCAAACAGGTGGCATTGTGTGGTAGTACAGGCTGTAACATGTAAAAATAATAGCTATTACAAATCAAACAGGTGGCATTGTGTGGTAGTACAGGCTGTAACATGAAAAAATAATAGCTATTACAAATCAGACAGGTGGCATTGTGTGGTAGTACAGGCTGTAACATGAAAAAATAATAGCTATTACAAATCAAACAGGTGGCATTGTGTGGTAGTACAGGCTGTAACATGTAAAAATAATAGCTATTACAAATCAAACAGGTGGCATTGTGTGGTAGTACAGACTGTAACATGTAAAAATGATAGCTATTACAAATCAAACAGGTGGCATTGTGTGGTAGTACAGGCTGTAACATGTAAAAATAATAGCTATTACAAATCAAACAGGTGGCATTGTGTGGTAGTACAGGCTGTAACATGTAAAAATAATAGTTATTACAAATCAAACAGGTGGCATTGTGTTGTAGTACAGGCTGTGACATGAAAAAATAATAGCTATTACAAATCAAACAGGTGGCATTGTGTGGTATAGTACTGCAACCAGAGTTCATTTTAAAAAACTTTAATGGTCCGGAAGAACACACACCTAAATTATATATCGATCGAAAAAGGAATACGTGTATAATAAGAAAAGTTGGGTCGTAAAAATCCAGAATGGTCACAATTTTGTGAAATTGAGGTCAAAGGTCAGACCTAAAAATATCAACATTTCAACCACAAGGACAAAAAGGAGAAATATTCTGATATTTATTCAATAGAATGCCACAAAAACGATTCAATCATAAGCATATGGTATAAACGATGTTAAAACGACAAATTTGACTACTTATATGAAAAGCTGCCATTAAAAAATGGCGTTGATTTGGATTCTTCTGATTTTTTTCCATTTAAGACATAGCAAAAGAAGAAGTGGCCTTGACCTTTTCACATCCATAAACTTTCATATTGTGTATAGTATTTCACTAAAGTATATTACAGAATTATTTTCTAACGTATAAAACACCAGTTTATCAAATTATTTCAATATTTTTTCTATCTTTGAAAAAAAACTAAATTCAAGCGCTGAAACAGTGTTTTTAATTTTGCATCTTAAAGGTTGTGTATTTTGTGAAAATTAGTATCTAGTTATAGATAAACACATATTGTGTATTTGCAAAGTCTAGACAGGGCAGTTATAACACAAAATATACTATAGTCACACGAGGCGAATACGAGGTTTAAAAAAAAATGAGTGTAAAACAAAGTCAGTTTGGTTCATTTTTTTTTAAACATTTTTTTAGTGGGATAATCCTGGTAAAAAAGTTAACTCATTAATTTTTTAAGGGAAGGATGAAAAACTATACAATGCAATGCCAATTTTCTAATGTTGTAATTCAAAATCAGTCATGGTCCTTATATAACTTTTAAAAGTGACACACAATAGCTCAAGTATTCATAAAATAGAGACATGAATCAATCTCTTAGTCATCATATGCGGATTCAGTACGCGTATTAGCATTACAAGACACTTCCCTTTTTTATAAGAACAACTTCGGCGTAGGACAGAGTTTGTTCAAAGCAAACACAGTTTTTGAGTACAAATGCTATCTGGAGCGTAAATACCGTCATGCTTCGGTCAAACTCGTCAGATATAGTCTTACCTTTGCATAGGAAACACAAAAGAAATGTGAGTACAAAGTTTCGATCAATGTTAGTGACCCATATTCCCATATGCATATGCATGATGTATCTGCACTGCCAATCCAAAATGTAATGGGGCGAACGTTGCTACAGAAACGATTGATTTTGTAATAGCCATCCATTTACGAATTTTTGTTATCTTTAGGGACAATATACGGTTCAGAAGCGCCTTTGTGTTATTTTTATCAATTAACTAACAAATGAACTTTTGAGCCTAGGCTCCGTGTTGAAGACCGGACCGTGACCTATAATGGTTTACTTTTATAAATTGTGACTTGGATGGTGTGTTGTATCATTGGCACTCATACCACATCTTCCGATATCTATTAACAAGCTATGCATTTCCATAGAAATACCAAAACGAGGACATAGCTCATAAGAGCACTGGTGGCAGGGTGAAGTATTTGTTCTTCTTTTAATGTATCCTTAATATTTTCAGACACACCTTGGTGTAATTCTGAAAGTCTTAACATAGACTTCATTTTTTTTGCAGCAGATATGGCATCCCCTAAATTGAGTTCAGAGCTAAACTCTTTATTTCATATCCCTTGGCCCCACTGTGTCTGAATTGTAAGGTGTCACAATATCAAGTTACATGTAGTTCTGGAGTTTGGCAGTTTGGTAAGCATCAGAGACAATCTTGGGTAAAATTGATCGGTATATATAGAGGATGTGCTACATGAGAAAGGCTTTTTTTTTATGGAAGAACAAATCACATCACTAACAATCGTTATTAATGAACTGACAGCAAGTTCAAATTCTAATTTTTCAGTAACTGTTTTACTTAATTGCACAGGTGTTGACTTCAATAAGTACTTGGTTATGCATGGATAAATGATTACCCACATCAATAAGCACAACTTAAAAGACTGTCAACACGTTTAGAGGACTCAGTTTTGCGTAGTTTTCTGTTTTTTTTTTAAAGGTTTGTCTTTTACACAAAAACCCTGTTTTCATATCCAAACTACAAGGAAGAAACTGAGCGCGAGATCGTATAAAAGAGTCAGGTTGTGAGGATACATGTCGATCAGTTTGATCACATGTATGGATTTCTGTTGTTTCTAATTTAAAGTTTTCCAAGGGTGACTGGGGAAACGAAATGTGGTCACTTGGTATTCTCCCGACCGGCAGTAAAACGGAGTGGGGCGTCCGTTTGGCTGTGCGGAATGTATCAAGTTCGCAGTCACGTCCGGTCAGAATGGGGACGTTAAGTCCGATGCCTCTTGTAAAGGGAGTGTCACGTTCTTTGCATGTTAAAACCCTTGCATCAACTCTTTGAGGAGTCCGAAGGTGGCCTGTTGCAATGGAAAATTTCTGTCCCAATCCAATATACCATCATTTTCCAGTGGCAGTCTAAATTTTCCCGATCATCATCCCAAATGGCCTCTATTATGACAAAACCTACCTATTATTTTTATTGTTAGCTTGTTCTCGTCCTGAACATGCATGAAATATTTGTCACTGGACGTTAAGCAACCAACAATCAATCAATCTAATTTAAAGACGCACCAATTTTGCCTTCTGGTGCAAGTCTCATAACATCACTGATGATTCGCCCACAGAAAGCAGAATATTAAGAGAAGTTGGTTTTAGCATCACCTTGTCACACACCAAATCTCTGCGAATCGTCAATAGTACTTTCCCCCGACCACTTGCATGCATATTAATTGCTCTGAGGTTAAACATTGACATACAATGTATTTTCACACAATGTCAACTATAGTCATTATCCGGAAAAAACTCTTATCCGAAGGATTTGGTTAACTTTTATATAAAGTCAAAATTTTATTAACAAAAATATAACTTATTTACAGAAAATACACGAAAGAACTACTATATATATTCAAATCACTCAAAAATAAATTAACTTCTCCTACAAAATCTACATAATCACATCGAAACTATCAAATTGATGGTGAAGGAAAAAATAAATGGTGGAGCTGACTGACGGATAGGAAGTTTCCGTAATTAGAAAAAGGTACAAATGATGTTTTTATTTTTGAGTTTTTGACAAAATTGTTTGAAATTTGCCCAACAAAATTTGCATGCAGTATCGCAATAATATGTTTTGTCCTCTCAAATGTCAAATACTATTTTTGAATCTTATGTTTTCTCGTTTTCAAAGAAAAACGCGTTAAATTTTTACCTAAAAAACAGCTAACTTTAAGTTTGAAAGTTTTACTTGGAGATGGTATTATATTAATGTCTTCATCATTCCGATGATCCTTGATGATATGTGCATAGAAATTATTTACGAAAATAGCGGGAAATTTAATCACAAAATATATTTTTGGATTTTAAGGTAACTACCCAAAACCGTAAATTGTGGGGAACCCCCATTAAAGGGATAAAATACAAAAATGTGACCATAGAAACTTTTTACGACCCGACGGAAATTAAAATATAGATATTATTCTATCATTTAAAACAATTTGCAGCCGTGTGTTATTCCGGACCATTAAACTCGTTAACTAGGCGTCTTTTTCGATGTCAGTTGCAGTACTAGTAGTACAGGCTGTAACATGTAAAAATAATAGCTATTACAAATCAAACAGGTGGCATTGTGTGGTAGTACAGGCTGTAACATGTAAAATAATAGCTATTACAAATCAAACAGGTGGCATTGTGTGGTAATACAGGCTGTAACATGTAAAAATAATAGCTGAAGAGGCCTTTTTTTAGCAGGACCAAAGCAAATAGAGAAATTAATATATAGCGGGAAATTTGGGTAATGACTTTACTTTTTCCTAATTTTGTGAATGAAAGGAACCACGAAATAAGAATGCTAAAAAATGAAATATCAGTCAGATTTGGTCCTTGAAATCATAAAAGGAGAAGGTTCACGAAGGGTTAAAATTGGCCCTAAATTTTTGATGTTTTTTTTAAACGGGCCAAAAAATTACAAATTTCACAAAGAAGTACTTGTTATAATACTATTAAGACAAAAACATATTTTTCTGGCACCTTCCTTGACAATTTATGAAGCTATGACCCCTTAAAAAAACATTATTTGTATTTTCAGGTCAATTTTGGTACTTTTTCCCCATAATTTCAATTGTTTTTGGCATAATTAACCATGGCCTCCATCCACGATCCGAAAAGTTTTTATATTGATGAATTCTATATAAAAAATGGAATCTTTTGGTACCAACACATTCTGGATCGTAGGTGGCGGCCAATGTGTTTCTTAAGCTTTTAGGTCTGAAAATTGCACAAAATCATCATATTTTGACAAACTGTCCAAAATGGGCTTACTTTGGAGAATATTATGTACTTTAATGAGAAGAACTGATGTATCTAGCATTAAGATTTATGAAATAGACCCATTTATGAACCAAATTGGGACCTTTATGGTGTTTTATGATAAAGTTGATATTTAAGACCATTTTGTGCCATAAGTGAACCTTGTCGTTTGAACTACATACAATTTTGGCCATTGTAACTTGATTGGATGAATCACTGCTGCCATTTATTGTTTCCAGTTTACAATTTAATCAAAGTGTTATAGCACTTTAAAAAGCATTTGCTGTCTATCTAAAAGAAAATGTAAAAATGTTTATAGTTTCGTTTAAACTGTTTTCCACGAAACTTAAATACATTTGCTCAGCTTTCGCTATACTTACAGAAAGACACTGCTTGCTTTTACAACATTGCTTCATTCTGCCTGATCCACCAAACTTCTTCATATCTTTACAGAAATTACATTCCCCACAATCTGACCGTGTGCATGGTTCACATTTCTTACATCTTGTTCTCCGACGACGCACAACCTCCGACTTTTGTAATTTTCCCTTTGCAGCCTTGGGTGCTTTCTGTCCAGTGGAGGTATACTGTTTTTTTGGTTTGATAACCTGTAGCAGAAAATAAAGATAAATTAATACTGTAATCTTATATTTTATTTTAATTAAACATCATTATAATATATTAATTGTTGCATATAAAGTTAGAAACCCTTACCCTTCTAAGGATACCCTTTTTCATGGGGTTTGGTATTGCAAATTAAACTTAAGTTTTGAGTATTGTTGATATAAAATAAATGGTTTTTTTCCTGTCAGGGGTGGTTTTGATTGATTTCATTGGTGAACTGTCATCGGATCTCTATTTTCAAATCAAGTAAGGAATATTTTGAACCTGGAATAGTCACATGGGCATAGTTTTGAATTCTGGAAAATTGATAAGAAATGTAATGATATTTCCTTAAGAAATAACTAACTACGGTAAATTTAGAAATTATTGCATGCATTTATTGTTGAGATTTTGTCATTTTTGACTAAAATGCACGATTTTGTTATTATAAATGTTATAGTCAGGACCACCAAGGACTAGAAGCACTCAGATAACTGATTTCTTGTTGTTAGCTTAAAGTCCAGTGGCAAATATTTCATAAATAGTCAAAATGATCACTTATACAATATTGCAGTGTAAAGTTTTATGACCAAGAACCCTGCAACTATTTATTTAACATTACAGTGTAAATTTATCTACCAATAAGTTTAATAAAAACATCAGAAGTAAAACTTCCATGAAATTTTCAGGGGTTTTATATAAATCATTTAAGTAAGATTTTATAAAATTTCACATTTCTTTTAAATCCATATTCCTATATGATTGTCTGATGCCAAATAAATGAGGAATATACATGGGACAGATGATCCCCCCCCCCCTTTTTGGCATATAATGTTAAAGGAATATAACTCAAGAACTGTAAAAGTGACGCTATTCAAATTTGTTCTTGATCTGAGTTTTGTTGAAATGAGCATTGTGTATACGTTTCAAAACATTTAGTTGAGGTAAACTTTAGTAAGAGAACCTTAATGGAAAATCAAGCAATTTTTCATTTGTAACATGTGTAAAGGGAGGGGCACAACTCAAGAACATTAAAAGTGACACCACAAAACATCAAAATTGATCTATATATTGTGGTAATAAGCATTGTGTATAAGTTTCAAAACAATTGGTTGAGGCAAACTCAAGTTAGAGAACAGAAACCAATTTTGGGACGCAAGTATGGACGGACATACAGACGGACAAGGGCTACGGCGGGGGCATAAAAATGTTCAAGTAGAATTTTAATTAACCACTTAAGATCTTATGTAATTTCCATCATATATACTCTCACCTTTTTTGATGGTGGCCAATAAGTAATTGCCTCTCCTGTGATTGCAAGCTGTGCATTGTCTTGAAGATGGTCTATTACCAATTGCTGCAACAACACACATTACTAATTAACTTGGATAGTTTAAAAGCTTCAAAAACTTTTAAGTTTAACAAGAAAATGTTCAAAATTTGTTCTCCTCTTTGTCAAAAATAATCAAGATGACAAGCTTTCATTAACTATTTGAAAAAATACAATTTCTTTTCCGAAAAACCTGCAAAATTATCTCCCTTTTGAAAATATAATCTTTATCAAAAGAACAACAGTTAATTTAATGCCTTAAAATTTTATAATGAAGGTACATGTATAACAATAATTAATGAAACAGCAACCTGATAACTTAAAAAGTCACTTGTAAAGAAAATGTATATGTTATATAGTTAATTTTATTTTATTTATATTTAATTCAATATAGTTTAAATCATATATTAAAATAAACACAAAACAAATCAGTCGTCTGTTGGTCAAGTTTTTAACTAGCCAGGACAATATCAGGGTGATGGATTTTCTGGAATTGATGTTACTTAAACTTGCATAAAAAGATCATCTTCAGACACAGAGAAAACTGACATTATCAAATGTAAACTTTGAATTGAAGTTTGTAATTCAAACATTTTTTTACAGTGGGAAAAGAAATTGACATGACAAAATAGGGCTACATGTTATAGAAAATACCTTTATTGCAGGTTTGACTGTATGCAAAAGAAGTGACTTTTATAGTGGGTCTCATTGAGGTCTTAGTGCAACGTGGAATTGCTGATTTTTTGTAAGCGTGACATGTGAAAGTCAAATTATTGTGCCATGAAAACGGGAAATGAAGTCTATAGGGACACAGGAAATTACAAAAAATTGAGAATTGCTTACATACATAGTGTAAGCGGGATACGGTAATCTGACAAAACAGTAAGCGGAATCCTGGATCAAAACCCAACAATATGAGACCCCCTTTATAGTAGGTTTCACTGTATCTTGATATTCTGTTTTCTTAGTAACTTACCTTTGCCTCTCTGAGTACACCCTCAGGATCAATCAGATCTTTAGGGATACCTTTCTTAGATGGAGGTAAGTCTTCCAACCATTCAATCATTTTTTTCAATCCTTTTATCTCCCACTTGGTTAAATGAACATTCTTACGTTCTTTTTTCGTTCGTCTGAATTCGATTGATCCTGCCGAACTATTTGAATCCTCATTCATTTTCAATTTGCTTGCTTTGGAAGTTATTTCTTTTGATACATTTGAAAAATCAATATCACCATGGTGACCAGCAATATCATCTGGTCTCTCGTATATTTCAGTGTCTGCAGAACTACAACTATCAGATGTAGATTTCCGAGGTGATTGTTTCAACTTTATTGCCGATTTTTCATCATCAGCGGAAGGAGATTTTTTCACACTTTGGTGGTCTATCCTAGTGAGTTCTATTTTGATACTTTTTGAAATATTTGAAGTTCCAATTTCCGGAGAATTTTTTGATTCCATTTGTCCATTTTCTTGTGAACATCTTGACGAGGGTCTAGAATCATCTTGACAATCTGGTTTCTCGTCCTCCTGATTCTCAGATGGAAGTTCAATGCACTGCTTCCCTGTCAGACAAAACATACCATGCTATTTCGGCATAAAATGGATATCGAAATTTATGAGGCACCTGTAAATAGAAATAAATCTGTCATAATCAGAATCACAGGTATGGTTGCCAAACTTGTTTAAGTACATGGTATAAAAGTATCAATTTGATTTGTTACAACAAATTCAGGTGTTCTTATTTTTGGCGTTTGAATCATGTCAGGATATACAAATGACTGTGATTTAAAATGATGAAGGTATTATTTTCCTTATTTAAGGAATGACTGTAATATTTTTTCTGTCTATGCAGAAATAACATAAAAAAATTTGGTGCACACTAAATAACGCGTGTAGCGGGTTATTTAACAGTGTGCACCACATTTTTTATGTTATTTCGAATAGACAGAAAAAATATTACAGTCATTTCTTATAATTTAATTCTAAATTCCATTTTAAACCTTAGAAAACCATGAAAAAACGTTAATTACGTCACGGTCACATGACTAAGTTATGTCTATGGGCTCATAACAAAATAACGTCAGCCAATCAGAAGACGCGTTACATCCAAAATTGAATTATATTTAAATAATAAGAAATCAATCCACACATTCAGGTGGGTCGCGGGATTGCCGATTTTTTGTAAGCGTGACTCGTGAAAGTCAAATTATTGTGTCGTGAAAACGGGAAATGAGGTCTAGTGGGACCCGGGAAATGACAAAAATATGAGAATTGCTTATGTACATAGTGTAAGCGGGATATGGGAATCTGACAAAACAGAGAGCGGGATCCGGGATAGGAACTCCCCAATGAGACCCCCATTTAGTGTGTAACCATTGTTCACAATAATTGTTGGCTTTACAAGCAGAGCCAAATACAATGAAAGTCCCAACTATGTATTGGCTTCCGAAGCTATACAAAACCCCTTACAAATATAGATTTATTTCGTCTTCAAGCCATTGTTCAACTACTAAATTGTCTATTCTTCTTACCAGCACACTTGGTACAATTAAAAACCTGATAATAAATTGTTCAAATAAGGCCTTCGAAAATAGTGGAATAAATTACTTTTGGAGTGTCAAGAACTCGTTGGAAGTACTTGATAAATTGCATGCTTATATTGGTGATTTTGAATCTGTTCAAAGTTTGGATTTTTCTACCCTGTATACCACATTGCCTCACATTCTCATTAAGAAAAAATTCACACACCTAATTAAATGGGCATTCAAAAAATCAGAATGTGAATATATATGTTCAAACTCTTTTAGGTCATTTTTTAGTAGCAATAAACAAAAAAACTATGTTAATTGGACATGCTTTGATACTATATATGCCCTTGAATTTTTACTAGATAACATTTTTGTTCGCTTTGGGGATTCCGTATATCGTCAGATTATCGGAATTCCAATGGGGACTAACTGTGCACCACTTATTGCGGACCTGTTTTTGTATTGTTATGAGTTACAATTTATGACAAAAATAAGCAAAGACCCATCGAAACAACATCTGATAAACAAATTTAATAATACTTTTAGATATTTGGATGATATTTTGGCTCTCAATAATGACGACTTCAGTATGTATATTAATGAAATTTATCCTGTTGAACTTACTTTAAATAAAGCTAATACTAACAATGACCACTGCCCTTTTCTCGATCTTGATATCTATATCACTAATGGAAAGCTGAATACTAAAATTTATGATAAAAGGGATGATTTTTCATTTCCTATCGTTAATTATCCGTTTTTAGATGGTGACGTTCCCTTGTCACCATCTTACGGTGTTTATATATCTCAACTTGTACGATTCGCTCGTGTATGTAACAATGTTTTAGATTTTAAGAGAGAAATTTATGTATTACTGAAAAATTATTACACCAGGGTTTTCGATATCACAAACTAGTCAAAACATTTACTAAATTTTATCATCGGTATAAAGACATTATTCGTAAATATAGCTCAACATGCAGACTTTTAATACGTTCAGGTATTTCACATCCAATTTTTTATGGTAATATTCTTTATAAAGCACAAAGGTGTCAGTATTCACCTCAGAAACTTACAAAACCTTTGAATAGACTTATTAAGAAGGGATATAATTACGATACTGTTGTCAAGTCATTAAAGATTGCATATTTTGGCGTTAATATTGAGTCATTGATAAGGTCTTTGCATCGGAACTAAACACATTTATTCTAAAAACAGTTGTTGGCATGACACGGGTTATGTTCTTCTCATATATGTTATGATGGTATGATACTAAACCCCTAACGGGAAGGATTGTGCCTGATGTTCATATGATGAAATCATAATCTTTCAGTCAGTTTAGTTGAAGTCTGGAGCTGGCATGTCAGTTAACTGCTAGTAGTCTGTTGTTATTTATGTATTATTGTCATTTTGTTTATTTTCTTTGGTTACATCTTCTGACATCAGACTCGGATTTCTCTTGAACTGAATTTTAATGTGCGTATTGTTATGCGTTTACTTTACTACATTGGTTAGAGGTATAGGGGGAGGGTTGAGATCTCACAAACATGTTTAACCCCGCCGCATTTTTGCGCCTGTCCCAAGTCAGGAGCCTCTGGCCTTTGTTAGTCTTGTATTATTTTAATTTTAGTTTCTTGTGTACAATTTGGAAATTAGTATGGCGTTCATTATCACTGGACTAGTATATATTTGTTTAGGGGCCAGCTGAAGGACGCCTCCGGGTGCGGGAATTTCTCGCTACATTGAAGACCTGTTGGTGACCCTCTGCTGTTGTTTTTTATTTGGGCGGGTTGTTGTCTCTTTGACACATTCCCCATTTCCATTCTCAATTTTATTCATCTATCATCCTGACCTGAACATGACAAAATCAGAGGATGCAAGGTGCCTGAATTGATCACTTTTATTTATTTTGCCAAAATAGCCTTAAAATAAGCTTTTTATCAGTACATAAATCAAAACACAAAACATATGTAGCAAGTTTGGTTTCACTTTGTTTAGTGATTCTAGAAAAGATCTTTGAAAATAAGTTTGGTTTCACTTTGTTTAGTGATTCTAGAAAAGATCTTTGAAAATAAGTTTGGTTTCACTTTGTTTAGTGATTCTAGAAAAGATCTTTGAAAATAAGTTTGGTTTCACTTTGTTTAGTGATTCTAGAAATGATGCTAAAGTCAAAATAACAACATTTGGTAAGTACCTTCGAGGAAACGATTTGTTTTCAATTTACTTATCTACTATTGAAAAAAAAACCTGCCATTTCCTAGAGAGTTTAAATGTCAAATGTGACCTCAGATGGTGCATACCTGCCAACTGTCACTATTGGTGGAAGGATTTCCCCCCATGTAGATCCCAAATGGAAATTTTAAAAGAGCAATTGTGTCCACAATTTAAACAAAACAATTAATTTTACAATGACTATAGACTTCAACCAGATGCTCCGCAGGGCGTAGCTTTATACGACCGCAGAGGTTGAACCCTGAACGGTTAGGGCAAGTATGGACACAACATTCAAGCTGGATTCAGCTCTAAATTTGGATTGTGATTAAATAGTTGACACAGCATAGGTTTCTGACACAGAATGAATGTGTTCTAATGAACTTAAAATTTTTGTTTCTCTTAGAGCAATTCACTATGCTGTTGAATATTAATCCTCTCAAAAAAATGTTTGAAGAAATTTTCTTTTTTATTTATGAAATTTCAAATGAGAAAAATTGAACCCAATTTTTTTAATCACATCCCCCTTTCCCTTATTCCAAAACTAATCTCAATTAAAATTTCTAATGGAGTTTGCAACAATAACTACTCATTTAAATACATCATAAAATATTCAGATGTAAAAAAACTGCTTGTTATCACTGAATGGTAAAGATTATTTTAATTTATCAGTTGGTAGTAAAAAGTGAATATACATTGTATATTGTATATAACAAAGATTTAAGTTGATTCTGGACAAAGAAAGATAACTCTAATTAAAAAAAAATTTGATATTTCACAATATTGTGCAATTAGATATTTCTTGCCATTGCGCAATACTGTGCAATTGAAAAGACTTGCTATTGCACAATACTTAATATAATAATTTTAGATCCTGATTTGGACCAACTTGAAAACTGGGCCCATAATAAAAAATCTAAGTACATTTTTGGATTCAGCATATCAAAGAACTTCAAGATTTCAATTTTTGTTAAAATCAGACTAAGTTTAATTTTGGACCCTTTGGACTTTAGTGTAGACCAATTTGAAAACAGGACCAAAAATGAAGAATCTACATACACAGTTAGATTTGGTATATCAAAGAACCCCATTTATTCAATTTTTGATGAAATCAAACAAAGTTTAATTTTGGACCCCGATTTGGACCAACTTGAAAACTGGGCCAATAATCAAGAATCTAAGTACATTTTTAGATTCAGCATATCAAAGAACCTAACTGATTCATTTTTTGTCAAAATCAAACTAAGTTTAATTTTGGACCCTTTGGACCTTAATGTAGACCAATTTGAAAAAGGGACCAAAAGTTAAGAATCTACATACACAGTCATGACAGTTAGATTCAGCATATCAAAGAACCCCAATTATTCAATTTTGATGAAATCAAACAAAAGTTTAATTTTGGACCCTTTGGGCCCCTTATTATGTTAGGACCAAAACTCCCAAAATCAAACCCAACCTTTCTTTTATGGTCATAAACCTTGTGTTTAAATTTCATAGATTTCTATTTACTTATACTAACGTTATGGTGCGAAAACCAAGAAAAATGCTTATTTGGGTCCCTTTTTGGCCCCTAATTCCTAAACTGTTGGGACCTAAACTCCCAAAATCAATACCAACCTTCCTTTTGTAGTCATTAACATTGTGTTTAAATTTCATTGATTTCTATTTACTTAAACTAATGTTATTGTGCGAAAACCAAGAATAATGCTTATTTGGGCCCTTTTTTGGCCCCTAATTCCTAAACTGTTGAGACCAAAACTCCCAAAATCAATCCCAACCGTTCTTTTGTGGTCATAAACCTTGTGTCAAAATTTCATAGATTTCTATTAACTTAAACTAAAGTTATAGTGCGAAAACCAAGAAAATGCTTATTTGGGCCCTTTTTGGCCCCTAATTCCTAAAATGTTGGGACCAAAACTCCCAAAATCAATACCAACCTTCCTTTTGTGGTCATAAACCTTGTGTTAAAATTTCATAGATTTCCATTCACTTTTACTAAAGTTAGAGTGCGAAAACTAAAAGTATTCGGACGCCGGACGACGACGACGACGCCGACGCCAACGTGATAGCAATATACGACGAAAATTTTTTCGCGGTCGTATAAAAAGTATGAAGAAGCCAAAAAACAACTTCAAAATATATTTGAAGGCCCCCTTAAAGGTTTTGTAGGACTATGAGAGCCATCTTGCATGCAAAACCCCCATGGGCATTTTGAAAAGTTTGCAGGTATGATGGTGGCCATTTGTAATTTCAGATAAGGTAATAAGGAATTATAAAGGGAGTTAACTTTTAAGCAATTATTGCAGGATTATCTGAAATGTTTACTGTTATACTAATTAAAAGTATATATATATATCAAACATAAGATCATGTACAATAGTTGATCAATGCTGACTTTTGACTCATAAAAAATCTTGCAGATTCAAACTTTTGATATCAATTTTATTAAACATGTGATACTGTGGATTTAGTTATTTTCGTGTGACCAATTTCGTGGAAAACTTGCAAGTTGGTGGATATTTAATTAAGTGGTTTGCACAAGTTTGCATACAAAAGGGAATGTGTCATTTGATGAACATTTAATTTTGTGATTCACTTATACCCACAAAATCCACTAAAAATTACTTACATGTGTTCTGTCCTCAATATCAGACACGGTTAACTGGGTCTCCATGTTGTAATTGTGAAGAAAATTACCTCCAAACACTAGAGAGTCTTCAGGTGTATAAACTCCATGAATCCAACCTAAAAACACATAATAAGTATTATAGGTTATATTGATCTCAAGTTTTATATTTATTTCATTCATACCATTATCAATACGTCAGTAAAATATCTATATATTTAAATATAAAATTTTGACAAATGAGGGAGGAAAAAATTAATGTATGTTTCAATCTTAAAAAAATACAAGATCAAGCATGTGTCTAAAGTTTTTAATATTCACTAAGGTTTGAACATCTTGAAGGGCCCCAACATCTAAATGGTCTAGGTAGTGCATCTCATGGCACAGTGGTTTGTCACCAAAAGACAGACTCCAATCTGTGGTTTGTCACCAAAAGACAGACTGCAATCTGTGTTTTGTCACCAAAAGACAGACTCCAATCTGACTTTTCTATGATAGTCAGTTTGCAATCAACAACCAATCAATAAATCTTACCGCCGGTAGATGATCTTTCTTTGATTACGAATGGTCTTTCTCAACCAACATAAACTGAACTCTTTTCAGCTGTTTTTTTTTTAAAACAGATATCCATTGTGAATTTTTCTGGGAAAGATATCTTGAAACAAACTGTTTGAACTCTTTTTTCCTTTTACAAAATTAATTTTCTTTATTCTATAACACTACTGTCTTACTTGCAATAAATTGTCTACCATTTAAAACCATTAACTGAAATACACATATAGTTTCAGTTTCCATGGTAACTACTTACCTGATGGTATGATGAAAGTGTACCCAGCATGCAATGTAATTCTCTCACATCCCTCAACCTTGTCTGCCAAGAAAATGTCACCTTGTTTCCCTGACAACACCCAGGTTAAGTAGATTTCCATGTTTTTGGGTGTTGGTGGAATTAACCAAAATACCTGAAAACAAAATTATCTTAATCTACTTTGTATATGCTGTTTCTATGCTGTTTCTTTTTTCAATTTTATTTAAGGAAAAACTGTAATATTTTTTCTGTCTCTGAAGAACTAACACAAAAAATGTGGTGCACATTTAATAACCTGTGTAGCTGGTTATTTTAAAGTGTGCACCACATTTTTTTATGTTATTTTGAATATTCCTTATAATTCAATTCTTAATTCCATTTTAAGCCAGAGTAAATCATTAAAAAATGTTGATGACGTCACAGTCATATGACAAAATTATGTATATGAGCTGATGGACAAAACACTGTCAGCCAAAATTGTGAAGAAAATCTTAATATAAAAATCAAAGTGCTTTTGATTGCTATTATTTGACAGTTTGAACTGAATTGTGTTTAATATTAAAGCAATGGAACAATTTTAGACAAAAAAACAATTCAACTAGAGTTATTTCCCTTTGTCCGTAACATTTAAGATTCATTCATGCACCTAATACTGTATCTGCAACTTTTAAAAATACGAAATTTTTAATAACATATTTTATTTATAAAGTATGACTAGATTCAGATTTACATCATTTTATTACACTGATCATGGGCTTTCAAGTAAAAATAGATTTTTTTTTAATTCACAATATTATGAATATTATGGTATCTATTTACAGCATAAAGTTTGTACCTGTTAAAATGTTTAAACCTGCTGCATTTGTTTGCACCTGTCCAAAGTCAGTGATCTGATGTTCAGTAGTTGTTGTGTGTTAATGTGGTTCATATGCGTTTCTCATTTTTTGTGTAGATTACACCATTGGTTTCCCTGTTCGAATGGTTTTACACATGTCATTTTTGGGGCCCTTTATAGAATTGCTGTTTAGTGTGAACCAAGGTTTCGTGTTTAAGACTGTTATTGACCAATATTGATTTACTTTTTTACAAATTGTGACTCGGATTGAGAGTTGTCTCATTGGCACGCATACCACATCTTCTTAGATCTATATAACTTATACTTACTTTTTTCCCATGTAGTATATGATACCATACAGATGTCCCCCCAAAGTCTACATGGAAATCTGTATAACATCCCTTCACACTCATTAAACAATACCTAAAATCATGATAAAAAATGTTAATATATATAATATAAAATGTTATCACAGAGATATGTCTCGCCTTTTTGTTATTTTAAAATTGCAAATGTTGAAATTAAAATAGCAATACTCTAACATGTAAGTTTTGTGAATAATCAAAGTTGATAAACCATGACTGAAGGTACATGGCTACACAATCTTCATGGAAATGGAATATGCCAATGCCAATACAATTGCATACCAAAAACCATTGACTTATCATAAGTCTTTCCCTTTCAACAAACCTAAACACAAACTTGTATACTATGTAAAAGTGTCAGTCAATGAACAATGATGAGGGAGTGGGGCTATATAATTTCCATAGAACAATACTTGCAAATGCCAAAAAAAATTGCATACCAAATATTATTGACTTAACATTAGCAGTCCGTCTTAAACTGATCAATGACAAACTTATACATGTATATAAACTAAGCAAAAGATTCAAAGTCAATAGGCCAAATATTAGCAATGGAACTAAGATGTGCTAATGCTTATACAACTGTATACTAATCAACATTGGCCTACCACTAATGGTACCCATTGAAATGACCTAATCACAAACTTATACATGTACTTTGACCTATAATGGTTTACTTTTATAAATTGTGACTAATGGATGGAGAGTTGTCTCATTGGCACTCATTCCACATCTTCTTTATCTATGATAAAATATAATAAACTCTTTGGAAAGTTGAAACGTAATGTCCCTAATGATAATCAAATGGCAAAATCAAAAGCTCTTGACAACAAGAGTGCACACACTGAAATGTCTCGCGTTTTACTAATCATTGATATTATGTTGATAGACCTCAATATAAAGCTTTATTACAACTGTCACATAAACTTAACATTAACAAAGAAAACTAAACATTGACCAATGAACCATGAAAATGAGGTCAAGGTCAGATGAACCATGCCAGGCAGGCACGTACAGCTAACAATTCTTCCTTACAACAAATATAGTTGACCAATTGCTTATAGTTTAAGAAAAAAAGACTAAAACACAAAACCTTCTCACTGAGCAATGGACAGTGAAAATGAGGTCTAGGTCAAATAAGACCTGCATGATTGACATATAGATCATAAAATATTTCCATACACCAAATATAGTTGACCTATTGCATATAGTATTAGAAAAAAAGACCAACTCAAAACACTTAACTTTGACTACTGAACCATGAAAATGAGGTCAATGTCAGATGACACCTGTCAGTAGAACATGTTCACCTTACAGTCCTTCCATACACCGAATATACTAAACCTATTGCTTATAGTATCTGCGATATGGACTTGACCACAAAAACTTGTTCACTGATCCATAAAATGAGGTCGAGGTTAAGTGTAAACTGTCTGACAGGGATGAAAACTTTGTAAGGTACACAGATACCAAATATAGTTGTCCTATTACTTATAATAAGAGAGAATTTAACATTACAAAAAATCTTAACTTTTTTTCAAGTAGTCACTGAACCATGAAAATGAGGTCAAGGACATTGGACATGTGACTGACGGAAACTTCATAACATGAGGCATCCATATACAAAGTATGAAGCATCCAGGTCTTCCACCTTCTAAAATATGAAGCTGCTGCCAGATCACTCAACCTATGTCGAGCTTTCTGCAACAAAAGTCACAGACTTGACAAAAACACTTGTAACCTTCTTGAAGTCGTACAAATGTTGGTCCACATGCTTATTTTTTCAGAAATAGAAAACTTTTTTTTTTAATGCTAGAAATCCCACTCCTCTTTTTTCGCTAAAAATCATTGTTAATCATTCTAAATGCAACACCACAGAGCAGCTAGTCTAGCCATTGATCAGAACACCAGATGAATTAACCACAGGCACTTGTCTCAGAATTTTTTTTCCCTATATACCGAAACTATTTTTCTGAGACGAGTGCCTGTGGAAGTAATGTCATATACTAAAATCTTGATGAAAAGTTGCCTCCAATTTAAACCTACTTTTGAACTTTTGGGTATTTCATCTTGTCAATTATGTTAGTGGATTCTGTCTGACAATCTTTGTAGTGTCTTGGCCATACTGTATCCACCCAATCCACTTGTCTGACCTACAAAGAAAAAGGAAGGAGCTAGACCCTTTACAATGACCATAAAATACCTTTTAATTATATAGTCATGTAACTTAATCACTGATATTTCAGGCAGTCACTGAATCTTGAAAATGATGCAATGACAAAGGACAAATGAAAGACGGAATACGCATACAAGGCGTATATATATGAAGAATCTAGGTCTTCTACATTTTGAAATATTTAGCTTTATACAATTTACTAATAGTTTATGCTGACCCCAGATATTAATCCCTTTGTTTCGCATACAATGACTTTTGTGGCAGGCAGGGCAACAATGATAACTATTGTGTTTTCTATTATTTTGTTTATATTATTTTCAGGTACATGTTACTGGTGGGTTTTGTTTATAGATTAGTAAAGACATTAGATTAGACATTAGACTTTGTGTTGAAGCCAAACAAAAAAAATATTTAGTCTTATTAATGAAGCTCATTGAAATATTTATTGATAGGATCATGATTCTTAAAATGAAACAAATGTTATTGCATAGAAAACATTGATTCTACATATGGACAAGGTTAAAATCAGAGCAAAATCACACTATAATACAAAGTTATAGCAAATATTTTGTCATCTTACAAATAAGATGAGAGACAAAATATATCCAGATTCTTCCAAAAGATTTTTTTCTATATTTAGAAACATTGTTAACATTGTTAACATAAACCTTTTTTCTCTAATAGAAAATTTAAATCCCACTGATGTCTTTATTTCTAACTTTTATTATTTGGGTCAGTCATATGTTCCACGCCATTTAAATATTTATGAATTATGTGAATCAGATATAGACATGTCCTAAATAACTTCCTGGTTGGTTGACATTGAAGAAATGGTGATAGAGAACTAAACTTTTGTCATAACAAAATCAACAGGTATTTGGTTAAATTATTAGTTATTTTATTTAATGACTAGGTATAAAATGCAGAGTAATGTGTATGTAACCTATGTCCATACATTGTAAAAATATGTCTTATTGTTCAGAGGAGTAAGTTGGGTAAGGTCCTAAAATGGCCCCCTTTTTTAGCGTAAATTTCAAGTTAGGATTTATTGAGCAATATCACAATAAATTTTAGCTTATACATTGATTAGATAAGAAATAAACCATTTTGTTGAAAATTCATATTCCTGCGTTTTATGATGACGTCACAAGTTGTACTAATATTATATTTCCACGAAAAAATCATTGGAAATAGGCAAATTTTCATAGATTATTGGACAGGAAACATAGAGATCATACATTCGTTCATTGTCATGTCCATAAATCAGTGTGTTAGTTTTCTCCTTTGAATTTTTTTACATTGGTCATTCCTGGCCAAGTATCACCATCCATTCACCATTAACTATTTGGACCTCTACAAGAAAGCAAAATAATTTTTATCTTTGAAATTTCCAGGTCATGGCATCCAGTAAACCTATTCCATGTGGACCTTGTATAGAAGGAAAAGTAAACACTAAAGCTGACATCTGGTGTTACAACTGTGATGAAGGATTGTGTTCAACATGTTCTGGTCATCACAAAAGATCTAAGTTGTCACGTGATCATAAGATTATTGATATAAAAAATTATAAACCATCTGTCCAAGCTATTAGAACAGAATGTGACAAACATGGTCAACAGCTTAACTTGTATTGTCCCTGTCATTTAATGCCTTGCTGTGATCAATGTATATCCATAAGTCATTCAAAGTGTACCGGAATAAAAAGTTTAGCTAGCGTTGTGGAGAAAACCAAGATTGAAAAATCTAAAGAATCTGTAGAGAAAGAAATTAACTCCATCTCACAACTCTTAGGTAAAATTGTAAATAACAAATCACAAAACATTAAAAGAGGAGAACAAAAATATGAAAGCATTAAAGAATTTATTGTGAAAATACGCAATGAAATAGATAAACATTTAACCCACCTAGAGAAGAAGATATGCAATGAGGCAGATACCATCCTGAATGAAGAAAAATCAAAGGCAACAGATTTAATTGCTGAAATTGCAGAAAAACAGAAAAACTTAAAGAAAATGCAAGACCAGTTACATACAGTCATACCACATGCCTCCAAACTCCAATCATTTCTAGGCATACATCAGATTGAACAACAAGTACATCAATGTCAACGATACATAGATGATCTGAAAAAAGACGACAGGGCAAAAGAATTTACCATCAAAATGGAGAAAAACAATGAAGTAGAAAAGATAATTAAAAAGTTAGGATCCTTAGGAGAAGTAACCATTGTTAAAACAGACATGGATTTGAAGAAAGAGACAGGTGTGAGAAGGGAAGCACAAGTAGAATCACAAGAACAATCAAACATAAACAACATGACCATGAACATTGAGAATAAGATACAGATCAACATGGGGAAGCAGATAAGTGACATTATTTGTCTGATGGATGGAAGACTTATACTAGTCGAATGGGGTGACAAAGTTAGCCTACTTACTCCTGATGGCAATAAACTACTGAAACAGTTACCTATACCTGGTAAAGCTTTGAGTGTAACACAGATCAATCAGGACACTATAGGCATAACTTATCCTAGTGAGAAAGCCATTAAGATCTTCAATATGGAGAATGAAACAGTAACCGAAGTTATCACATTAGACAAACAATGCTTTGGATTATCATCATCAGATGATTCTTTTGTTGTAGGTTTGGATAACGATGAAATCCGTATTATAGACTTAGAAGGAAATACACTGAAGTCAATACAAGTTAAGAGTGAATCATACCTGGGGAACCTTGTTTACTGTAACGACAGAGTAATCTATAGTGACTATGATGGTAAAGCAGTATACTGTGTTGATCAATCAGGTAAACATATCTGGCAATATAAACAGGATTTATCAGGACCATATGGACTTTGTACAGATACTTATGGTAACATTTTTGTAGCAGACCAGGAGTCTCAAAGAATAATAGTTATATCAAAAGATGGAAAGGAGAGTAAAGTACTACTAAGTGATGGACTGAAGTATCCTAGATGTATTTGTTTGAAACAAAATGAGTCTTCAGGTTTTATATGTGATTACAGTGGCAAAGACTTGACAAAATTCAATTTATCTTCTGGATAAAATATACACTAAGCAGTCAAATGATTTTACCTGACTTTAATACATGTACTACAAATAACAACTTGCTATGTCTATTTATTTAGTATTATACAGAATCAGTAAACTTATTTGTTTTTTGTTCAATTTTTACATAAATTAGGCCCTAGTTTTCTCGTTTAAATTGTTTTAAATTGTCATTTCGGGGCCTTTTATAGCTGACTATGCGGTATGGGCTTTTCTCATTGTTAAAGGCCGTACGGTGACCTATAGTTGTAGATTTCTGTGTTATTTTGATCTCTTGTGGAGAGTTGTCTCCTTGGCAATCATCTAATTTTTTATACAAGTTGAGTCTGGTATCAGTTATTTTGGAACATATCCTGTGTTAGATCACTCAATCATGTTCATAATTTTAAACATCTATAATTCTAAAATATTGAGGTACAATTGACAGCTGGTATGATGTTACAACAGAGAATCAAAGGATTCAATGTTAAAAAATATGAATAATGTAGGACAATGGCATTGATTAAAAATAACACCACTCCCGTCCTATTATTTTCCACATTTTACCCCTAGTTGGAAAATTGACCCAGCTTCAAATTTTAGGGAGGTCAATTTTCTATATGTCACCAATAGTTCACATCGTATATGTCACATGAAGTTTTCAGTTGTAGTAAGAAAACCAGGATGGATTCAAACAGTAGTTTGAAAGCAAAGAAAACTGTGCACCTTATAATTGCATTCATGACTGAATCAGATGATAATACGGATACATAAAATGTAGGCTAAAACATCCTAGTAATTCTTGTCCTTTAGGTTTAAACAAGTTTGGCCACCCTGAAATGTCTTATAAATTAAGGAGATGTGGTATGATATAATGAGACAATTATCAATCAAAGTTGCCTGCTTTTTCTCAAAATCAAGTAATAATGAGGGGGTGAAGGTCAAGTGAACCCTGCCATACAGACATACCGTACAAACATTCCATTCAACAAATATAGTTGACCTTTTGCTTAATGTACCTGAAAAAATAACAAAACCATGACAAAATCATTGAGAATTGAAAAGGAGGTCAAGGTCATAAGCACTCTGCTAGACAGACATGTAGATTTAATAATTCTATACACCAAATATAGTTGACGGATTTCTTAAACTACCTGATTAACTGAAAATGAAAACTAGAGGCTCTAAAGAGCCTGTGTTGCTCACCTTGGTCTATGTGAATATTAACAAAGGAAGCAGATGGATTCATGACAAAATTGTGTTTTGGTGATGGTGATGTGTTTGTAGATCTTACTTTACTCTTACTTTATTAAATAGTCTTGCTGCTTACAATTATCTCTATCTATAATGAACTTGGCCCAGCAGTTTCAGTGGAAAATGTTAATAAAAATTTACCAATTTTATGAAAATTGTTAACAAGAGGCTGTCACAATGACAGCAAACCGGATTTATTAACATTTATTTGTGTCCTGGCAATATCACAAGAACCATAACTGATGAATGCTAAAAGTGAAAATCGTCAATATCAAATTTGACCTCCATTTTGTAGTCAGTATCAACATATTAAAATTTGAAAAGCTTAGATTGAAGGGTTCATTAGTAAATGCAACAACGTGAATGGAAACGCCATTTTACGATCTTTCAAGAACCATAACTCCTGAATGGTAAAAGTCAAAATCGTCATTATTGAACTTGACCTCTATTTTGTCATCAGTAACAACAAATAAAAATTTCAAAAGCTTTGGTTGAATGGTTTATGAGAAAATGCACCTACATAACTGGAAACACCATTTTTCAATCTTTCAAGAACCATAACTCCTGAACGTTAAAAGTCAAAATCGTCATTATTTAACTTGACCTCCATTTTGTCATCAGTAACAACATATTAAAATTTTAAAAGCTTTGGTTGAACAGTTCATGAGTTAATGCACGGACAACATTTGATTGCCGCCCGCCTGATCACCCACCCGCCCGCCGTACATCCCCAAATCAATAACCGACATTTTTGTCACAAAAATCCGGTTAAAAACAGCAAAATTTCCTTAAAATTACAGATTCAGGCCTAGGGCAGCAACCCAACAACGGGTTGTTCGATTCATCTGAAAATTTCAGGGCATATAGATCTTCACCTGATAAACAATTTTACTCTGTCAGATTTTCTCTAAATGCTTTGGTTTTTGAGTTATAAGCCAAAAACTGCATTTTACCCCTATATTCTATTTTTAGCCATGGCGGCCATCTTGGTTGGTTGGCCGGGTCACCGGACACATTTTTTTAACTAGATACCCAAAAGATGATTGTGGCCAAGTTTGGATTAATTTGGCCCAGTAGTTTCAGAGGAGAAGATTTTTGTAAAAGATAACTAAGATTTACGAAAAATGGTATTAATTGATTATAAAGGGCAATAACTCCTATAGGGGTCAATTGACCATTTCGGTCATTTGACTTATTTGTAAATCTTACTTTGCTGAACATTATTGCTGTTTACAGTTTATCTCTATCTATAATAATATTCAAGATAATAACCAAAAACAGTAAAATTTCCTTAAAATTGCCATTTTAGGGGCAGCAACCCAACAACGGGTTGTCCGATTCATCTGAAAGTTTCAGGGCAGATAGATTTTGACCTGATAAACAATTTTACATGAAAAAAGTAACATTGACCACTGAACCATAAAAATGAGGTCAAGGTCATATGAAACCTGCCAGACAGACAGACAGACAGACAGACAGACAGACAGACATGTACACCTTACAATAATTCCATTGCTTATGGTACACCAGAAAAAGACTAAACCACAAAACTAAACATTGTCGAATGAACCATAAAATAATGGTAAAGATCAGATGAAACATTTTACACATTAAATCCTTCTTTACGCCAGATATATGTGACCTATTGCCTATAATACAGTATCTGGGATACAGACTTGACCACCAAACTTTAACCTTCATCACTCATCTATGAAATGAAGATAAGGTCAGGTGAACCATGTCTGATACATGTATAGACGTATAGAGTATATTACTCATAACAAGTGAGAAATTCACATCCCCAAATTCCAAGCCATTACTGAACCCTGAAAAAGATGTCAATGAACAAATGACTGAGGAACTTCGTAAAATAAGGTATCTGCATACAAGTTATTAAGCATCAATGTCTTTTACCATCTGAAATATTTAAGCGTTATACTAACAAGAGTGCACACGCTGAAATGTCTCTCTTCTTTACTAATCATTGATACAATGTTGATAGTCCTAAATATAAAGCCTTATTACAAGTGTCACAAAAACTTAACATTAACCAAGAAAACTAAGCACTGACCAATAAACCATGAAAATGAGGTCAAGGTCAGATGAACCATGCCAGACAGACATGCACAGGTAACAATTCTTCCATACAACAGATATAGTTGACCTATTACATAAAGTATAAGAAAAACAGACCAAAACACAAAATCTTAACTTTAATTACTGAACCATGAAAATGAGGTCAAGGTCAGATGACACCTGCCAGTTGGACATGTACACCTTATAGTACTTCCATACACAGAATATACTAGTCCTATTGCTTATAGTATCTAAGATATGGACTTGACCACCAAAACTTAACCTTTTTCACTGATCCATGAAATAAGGTCGAGGTCAAGTGAAACTGTCGGGCATGAGGACCTGACAAGGTACGCACATACCAAATATAACTATCCTATCACTTATAATAAGAGAGAATTTAACATTACAATAAATCCTAACTTTTTTTCAAGTAGTCACTGAACCATGAAAATGAGGTCAAGGACATTGGACATGTGACTGACGGAAACTTCGTAACATGAGGCATCTATATACAAAGTATGAAGCATCCAGGTCTTCCACCTTCTTAAATATATATCTTTTAAGAAGGAAGCTAACACCGCCACTGCCGGATCACTATCACTATGTCGAGCTTTCTGCAACAAAAGTTGGCTTGACAAAAATTCAAGTCGTCACATCCACTACAGGATTATTATCCCTATGTCTTGCAGTCACAGGTGAGACAAAAACGGCTACTAACTCACATGACTTAGTAGCTGTTATATAGACTTTAATGTAACAGACTTTTAACTTACCAGAGCTGGTGATTCCACATAATTCTCTAACTTGGTGTGACTAAATTCTAAACTAATGACATTCAGCAACCTTGACCTTTCTGTATTCTCATAATACTGGACCCAGTCTCTCATGGACATCTCAATCCCTTTCTGTGTATTTACATCCATAACATCAAGCATCCTCCGACTCCCTGCAAATATATAATAATCAGTAGATTTCAAAATGTGTCAATTTAGAAATACCTGTATTTTTTTTACTGGTAGACATAAACTGTTCATTTTTATGGTCTAACATTGATTACCTGTACAAAGATATTGTGTAAAATCTCTGACTGATGAAAGACAACATTAAAATTCTTTATCCCTACTCCTGTTTTAATGCAACGGCTCAATCTTTCTCGTAAATTATCTTTTTTTTAAGTTAATCTTAAAGGCTATCTGTAAACATGATAAATGTGCATTGAATCGGCCGCTTCGACAATTGTTTTGACTATAAATTATACAGGTCAAACATATCTCAGTGTTTTTTTTACTTTTTCAAAGGAAGACTCTGAAACCAGTGTAAAAGGACAGTTTTCTCCATCAGCAGTATATAAATTTGATTTTTTTTCTTTATTTTACACAAAATATTAGTTTTACATGAAAATAAATGTTTAGCTGGTCAGTAATATTGTCAACTTCAGATCCAAATATTTTGTTTGTCATAAGGTAGATAACTCTGATAAATTTTCAGCTTAAACAAGGAAAAGATAGTTTTAAAGACTACATGACCTTTTATTCAACATCGAGAAATATTACAGTATTTTAAGGATTTTGCACAGGCAAAAAATTCATAATTTTTTTTTCATGAAGGAACAAAGGAATAGAGTACATACCCACACACTGCTTGACATCACTGACTTTAAAGTTCTCACTTGGTACCCTGAAAAATACAAAATATACAATGACAAATGTATTTATATTATCAACTGTTAAATTTTAATGTCAGATCAAAAGAAAGTTGTATATGTTAATGCCTTATATTGGTCAAGTTGTGTTGTTGGGTGGCCAACTAACTCTTTTACAAGTCAATATACATTAACAATTAGACCTTGGTTTTCTCTTCTGAATTATTTCACACTTTTTCATACCATTTCTTTTATACCTTATAACATATGATACAGTATGGGTTTTGCTAATTGTTGAAGGTCGTAAAGTGACCTGTAATTTTTATCTTTGTCCTGTGATCTAGCATAAATTTGATGGATAGTTGCCCAATTTGCATATATATATATATGTGTGTATTTATACCCACCGTAAACCTAGACCACTCTTCTCATGGAAAACAATTGGTGTCTCTAACCCATGTTCTTGTAGATACTTTACAGTAAAATCTGAAAATAAAAGATAGATTGCATCCACTATCCACCAAGTTTATACTTATCTGTTCAAAGTATCTACATAAGTTCCAACCTTCTGCTTTTCAAAACAACAAGACTTGCTTTTATTCTTATTAATATTTTTTTTCATTTACTTACCTAGTTCCTCATTACACAATTTGATTATTGTTTTTTTAGTGGATTTAATTTGATATCCTCAGTTACTTAATTGTGTCATGGCAAACCTAGGTTACATATCCCTTTAGGGCTCGCCACAACCAGACTGGAAATATCATTTGTTGGACTTGTTAATGTATGTGCAAGGAGGTGAATTAAGTTTGTTAACCACACTGAAAACTAAACTTCTATTGTTGGAATTTTTACATAATTTTTGTTTCATATTGTGGATTTAATTTCTAATTCTCACCATTTACAAACACCTTTCTGAACAATAACACATTTTTGTACTTTGTAGATTTTATTGACAACAAACAAATTTTGGCAAAAGGTGCTTTGTTGTCAGTGTAATAATTTATTGTTATCAAGCTCAAACATAGCATCTCCTTAATATGTCTTTTGATTGAATTAAGCCATTTCAGTTGATATTTCATAATGTGTCTTTCTATGTTGTAATGCTACACTTAGTCTATTATTTCAGATAAGGGTGAGTGTTTGGTACCATTAAAACATTAAACCCAATTGCAATTGTTTGCACCTGCCCTAAGTCAGGAATCTGATGTTCAATTGCTGTGGTTGTAAATGTGGTTCGTAAGTGTTTCTTGTTTCTCATTTTTTACATAGATTAAACCATTGTTTTTCACATTTGAATGGTTTTACACCAGTAATTTTTAATTATTAGCTTGCTCTTTTTTTTGTGCTGGAACCGTACTTTGACCTATAATGAATTACTTTTATTAATTGTGACTTGGATGGAGAATTGTCTCATTGGCACTCATACCATATCGTCTTGTATCTATAGCATCTCCTGCACAAATCACATCTAGAATGAAACCCAACAAGAATGAAACAAGGAGATACAACTCAAGAACAAGACATGAACACTTGGTTGCAATGAGAGTTACCTCCCCTTGTACATACTTTGTTCTCCATACAGTATACTAACCTTCCCCTTTCAATATTTTAACAAATACTTTGTTGTATTTTGTGGATTTAAGTTTTTCCTCCACACTGTATGTTCTTTTCCCTTCAATTTCATCATCGTCAATACCTTCATCTGAATAAATCTTCTTTTCTTTCACTCTCTGGAAAAAGAGAAAAATATATTATTAAAGATTACTGTTGAAAATCTCCTAGCTCTTCAGATTTCTAGTTTTCACTCTCTGAAAAAAAGAGAAAAATATCATTTAAGATTACGATTGACAACCTGAGTGATCTTCATGCTAGGAACATTTTTGTGTTAATGTCTGAAAACTGGAAAAATCCCCCCTTTTTAATTAATAAAACCCGTTAACTCGGAAACGTAAAATCTAAAATTTATAAAAATTGAAAGTGACCTCATGTTAATTGATATAAACAATTCACCAAAATTCCTTGCTTTGTGAAAGCCTTTTTGAGATATTATCAGAAAACTGAAAAAACCACCAATTTCATTGAATAAAAACCCATTACCCAGAAACTTAAAATCTAAAATTTATATAAAAAAAAACAAAAAGAGAGCTCACGTCAATAGATATAAACAATTTCCCAAAGTTTAATGCAAATTGTTTAAAGAGTTTTTGAGTTAATGTCCGACATGTTGACAACAGACGGACAACAGTATACCATAATACGTTCCGTAAACGAGCGTATAAAAAATATTATAATATATTGAGTAGTAATTTAAACACATTCTATATTAGTAATTTAAACACATTCTATATATAGCTAGCTACATAAATTAATAATTATACTAAAAACATAGTCATAGAAAATGGAACGCATTACAAAGGATTATATCCGTATAAATAAGAAATACTGATTTGTCAAAGACCGAATTATTTTAATATTTTATTTACTGTTTTATGTTTTTGTCCATTTTAATTCCTTGTTATCTGTTATGAGCCAAATCAATTTGCTGTTTTGCTGTTATTGGGACCCCCTTGCCCCCCCCCCCCCTCCCTCTTAAATGCAACCCCGATTTTGCGACATGTTGTACGCCGGTATAAAGTCAAAAGGTTGTAAATTATAGCACTAGCATCTGCTTTTATCCATTCAAAACATGTGTAAGATAATATTTACCTTTCGTTGCGCTTTCCAAGTACAAAATAGTGGGTACATAAATCCATCGGTATCAGGTCGTTCCGGCCCAAAGTCAAACCGGCCCAAAGTCGATTCGGCCCAAGTCAGTCCGGTCCCATAATAAAATATGAATAAACTATATTCACTATATGGAGGAATTTGTGACAAATTTGAACAGTATATATAAACGAAATCATTAGTTTGTTTATTCAACAACTGTCTGATTGTGAACTAAGGTAATGCCACTCGTAATGATCACTTAATTCAATCAAATATCCTGATTAATTAAAGTCACGTAATCAACAAGGTCTTTATAATTCGATCTTTTGTTTGGTGTATATAATAATAATATTAATTGTATTTTTGTTTCAGGTAACATTAGAGGTTTCTATATAACTTCTTCTTCTCTGGATCTTTACACCCTTTATAGGGTAACCATATCTTTTGTATGTCGAACAGTTCCACCACCAAAAAAATAATTGAAGAATAAATTAACAATCGTAACACAACAACATTATATACACTATATACATTTTTTAAGTCTTTATGTGTTTTTATAAAGGAGGTTTACAGGTTTTATTTTGACCTTTACATAGGAAGTTTACAGTTTAAGACTTTTAACATACAATTAAAGGAAAAATTATGATTTTTACTTTAAGCAGTTATTTTTCATATATTTTTGGTTTACTGATCAATATTTAATATAATATTTACAGATTAGGTCACATATTCACTTTTTAGATAATTCACTTTTTAGATAATTTACAAAATGAAAAAAGACAAGATTTTGGTCTTTGATCTTTAGGAATTCGCCTTTATATCTTTAAAGATAATTTGACATTAATTTATTCACTGTGTATAACACTTTTTTTTGTAATATCGAATATAGTCAATATATTAATTTTAAGTTTGTATGTATCAGCTTGGGGATCGGCTTGTACCCGTTGTGTATATATGTAACTATTTGTTATTACACAAGACAATTGAAAGAAAATGTCACAATTTGAACAGAACGTTGCCTTTTACAGTGCTTATTTAAGGGGGTTTGTCCGACCCCCCTGGCTACGGGTATGTTAAATAAGCAATTATTATATAATATCATATAGACTGATTATTATTTATTTCGTTTAAGTCATTAACTTATTTTACATTTTCAGAATCCATGATTCAGAATCAAGTTACTCTGCTGAGGGGTTGACATTCTTCTGTGCCCCCTTTTGTGATGTGGGATGTGTAGTGTGTTTGTGGAGGAGGGGGACATGGAATTTGGGAAAGTTGACAAACGAGAATTAATCAAATCAGAGAATTTAGAAATCTTATAGTGTAAATAAATAAAATACAACACATAGGAATACTCTTGGTTTGTTAGTGTTCCTGTCGAAGATCTCTCCAGCTTCCTCCATTAATAAAAACTTACCACCACGAAATAACCTTCGAGAAATAGTCAATACTGTTGACAGTGGCGCAAAAATGATCAATCAATAAGTCTTGAATGCAGATACATGTATATTCATTTAACAAGTGAATTATACATTTTACCAGAGACATATAATGTATTATACTGTCTCTGATTTTTACTAATCTGAATTTAAAGACGTATTATATTATTAGGAAATATACTTTAAGTTTGCTACTGTCTCTGTGACTTAGAATTGCACACTCTACAAAGCTCTACACAAATAATAGCCAGTGCTAGCCTACATTATCAGCATAGTTGATCCTTGAAATGGCTAAATTTTGGACTCGATCTATTGGTCCAAGGTTAAACAATAATTTTTTTTTCTTTTATAATAATCAACTCATGGATTTATTAACTATGCAAATACTTTTAACACTATCTCTTATATTCCACGAAAAGCTCGCCAAACCTTATGTTCACTATGTTAGTATAATAGTCCCAGCATCATTTGTAATTTTACTAAAACCTGTTGAGGCTAGGTTGCCACATGTTGACAGCAGAAAGTTCCGAACTGTTTACCATCTATAGTACCTAAGTTCAACCATGTATTTTGGAGGTTCGTGTTCCACAAAGAAGGCAATGGATCATATAGGGAACCACTGAAGCATGACTATAGAGCGAAAGTAACAGTCAGTGCCCTCCCCCTTTTAAAGTTATCAAAATTTCTGGATCCGTCCCTGGCACAATCGTTAGTTTCTTTGTAATGGTAATGCAAAGTTATTGGTGTTTTACTGCATGAACATTTTATATTTTAGGCTTTCTTGTTTTATTGGATTTATGGTAATCCTCCTTTGATTTCACGGTTAACAGCAGACACACAGCTAAAGACCCTGTATTGTTATTTTTTATCTTATCTTTTCTTACCCAATTTTATTTTCACCAGTAGGCTGGAGAAATCTGTCAAAATTTCTTACCAAGTCTGTTTTGGTATACTAAGTACATCGCAATTTTAAAATGTGTTCAGATTTGATCTTATAACTAACGACTTTTTGCAACTTTAATCAAAATCCGTTTCGTGAATGTTTTCCCGCACACTGGTATTTATAAATGCCTCGAAAACTGACATTTTTTGTTTCCTTTATACATGTATAGAATAGAGAATTGAGGAGTTATGAACTTTGAAAAACCACAAACACGGGTAACTTTTGAAACCACCCGCAGGACAGCAGTGGCGGATCCAGAACCTTTCTGATGAACTTAGCTTTCATGTGTAAATCATGTGTTAACAATATATGTGATACACGCATGTATTTATTACGTGCGAACACCGCATGTGAAGATCATGCGTTTAACGCATACTTCAGATACCGCATGATTTTCGCACGATTCACACACGATTTACGCATGTAATAGCCTTCATGCGTAAATCATGCGTTTAAGAAATGATGCGATACACGCATGTTTAAAACGTGTGAAAACCGCACGTAACGATCATACGATTTACTCATATTTCATATTTCGCATGATTTACGCATGATTCACGCATGATATACGCATGTAATGGCCTTCATGCGTAAATCATGCATTGCACTTTTGCCTGTGTAGGAATTGCCTTAGTTTTCCTTGTTGTTGAGTACCCATGGAAAGACTTGAAAATTATAGAACTTGCAGTAGAGAGTAGATTCGAAGAGAGGCATTGTGGTGTACTGGTCACCATGTTATCAAAAATTTATTTTTAATACTTTCCCTGTTTGCTAAAATCTTTGTTCTCATTAACCCTTTCCTCCATGAAAATTATTTTTAACACACTTGATTGGCATAGGATTTTTTCAATAAAAAAAAATCATCATGTTTAAAGTGTTAATTTGCATTGGTAAAACAATTATTTTATCAATGAAATTCCAGTCAGATATTCTCATGTATATCCTTTTTAGCTCACCTGGCCGAAAGGCCAAGTGAGCTTTTCTCATCACTTGGCGTCCGGCGTCCGTCGTCCGTCGTCGTCGTCCTGCGTTAACTTTTACAAAAATCTTCTCCTCTGAAACTACTGGGCCAAATTTAACCAAACTTGGCCATAATCATCATTTGGGTATCTAGTTTAAAAAATGTGTCCGATGACCCGGCCAACCAACCAAGATGGCCGCCATGGCTAAAAATAGAACATAGGGGTAAAATGCAGTTTTTGGCTTATAACTCAAAAACTAAAGCATTTAGAGCAAATCTGACACGGTTAAATTGTTCATCAAGTCAACATCTATCTGCCCTGAAATTTTCAGATGAATCGGACATTCCGTTGTTGGGTTGCTGCCCCTGAAATGATAATTTTAAGGAAATTTTGCTGTTTTTGGTTATTATCTTGAATATTATTATAGATAGAGATAAACTGTAAACAGCAATAATGTTCAGCAAAGTAAGATCTACAAATAAGTCAACATGACCAAAATGGTCAGTTGATCACTTTAGGAGTTATTGCCCTTTATAGTCAATTTTTAACCATTTTTCGTAAATCTTAGTAATCTTTTAGAAAAATCTTCTCCTCTGAAACTACTGGGCCAAATTTAACTAAACTTGGCCACAATCATCATTGGGGTATTTAGTTTAAAAAATGTGTCCGGTGACCCATCCAACCAACCAAGATGGCCACCATGGCTAAAAATAGAACATAGGGGTAAAATGCAGTTTTTGGCTTATAACTCAAAAACCAAAACATTTAGAGCAAATCTGACATGGGGGTAATATTGTTTATCAGGTCAAGATCTATCTGCCCTGAATTTTTCAGATGAATTGGACATTTCGTTGTTGGGTTGCTGCCCCTGAAATGGTAATTTTAAGGAAATTTTGCTGTTTTTTTGTTATTATCTTGAATATTATTATAGATAGAGATAAACTGTAAACAGCAATAATGTACAGCAAAGTACGAACTAAAAATAAGTCAGTATGACCAAAATGGTCAGTTGACCATTTTAGGAGTTATTGCCCTTTATAGTCCATTTTTAACAATTTTCTTAAATTTGAAGATTTTCAATAACATTTTCCACAGAAAGTACTGTTATAGATAGAGATAATTGTAAGCAGCAAGAATGTTTAGTAAAGTAAGATCTACAAACACATCACCATCACCAAAACACAATTTTGTCATGAATCCATCTGTGTCCATTTTTTAATACTCACATAGACAAAGGTGAGCGACACAGGCTCTTCAGAGCCTCTAGTTGGGTCAAGCCAAACAAGTTTAAAAATAGTATTTGTTGCTTCTTCAACAAAATATCTGACATTTAGAATAAGACTGGGAGTTACAAACAGAATGATATGTCCTTGGAGGCTTGCATCGGTGCAATGTTCCTAGCTCAAACGGAGTATGCCAGTTTTTACCCACTCTATCTAGAGATATAACATGAATGTGTCCATAGTACATGGATGCCTTACTCGCACTATCATTTTCTATGTTAAGTGGACCATGAAATTAGGATAAAAACTCTAATCTGGCAATTAAATTAGAAAGATGATATCATAGGGAACATGTGTTCTAAGTTTCAAGTTGATTGGACTTCAACTTCATCAAAACCTACCGTGACTAAATACTTTAACCTGAAGCAGGACAGATGGATGAACAGAAGAATACACAAACAGATGGACGAACGGACATACAGACCAGAAAACATAAGCCCCTCTACTATCGTAGGTTGGGCCTAAAAAAACAAGATGTGGTGTGATTGCTAATGAGACATCTCTTCACAAGAGACCAAATGACACTTAAATAATTAAATTAACAACTACAAGTCACTGTGCAGCCTTCAACAATGCGCAAACAAAGCCCATAGTCCAGTTTTACTAACTACAACTTACTTTGAGTAATATCAAACATGAAATGTTGTGTTATATAATTTATTTTATGTGAATTGAGGCGTCTTATTATCACAGACCAATAATAACAAATAAACTATAAATACTACCAGTAAACATATACATATCAAGATCTCTACTTCTATATTTAAAGTCACAAAACAGCAGAATTCTACAATGTAAACAAAATGACGAACTTTTTAATATGACTCCTGCAAATACATTCGTTTTGTGAGTTTTATAGGGGGTTAGTAAATTTCATAGGGGGTTCGTGTCGTCATGTCTACTGTTAATGATGACGTCATCTATTAATGTTGTTGTGTTTCATTGTTTATTTTTTCAAATAAACAGCAGAAAAATTCCAGCGTGCCATAAATTTGTTATACAGTTAATAACTGACCCCCTACTGACCATAGAGGGTGAATAAAATCAAAAGGGGATTCAGCCTCCAGCCTCACCCCCTATGGATTTTACTAACCTTCTATGGATCGGTTGGGGGTCAGTAGCAAACCATAATACTTACAGTACAAAATTTTATCTGACAATTGTCACAGATTTGTCCTCAACTTCAAAGACATTTTCACATCTGGTTTTTCACATTACAGAATTTTTTACAAAAATTCCAAGGATTTTTCTAAGATTTCTTCCAGACCTATTTTCAAGGATTGTATTGAATTAGATATGGCAGGAAGATACTATCATTTACTCTTACTTCAACTGAAAAAAACTTTGGTTTAAACTCTAAAAATGGTTTTCCAGGCAATGTCATTCTTATTGAATAAAAGTTTTTGGAACTGAAGGAAATTGTACTTCATATAATAACAAAACAAGCTAAATTCTAAGTAAACAAGCTACAAATAGTCTATCAAAAAACTTCATACAATTAACATAAAACAACGTACAAGAACCATGCTTGTAAACATTAGATATTATAGAGTTTTTCCAGGATCCTGACATTGCATTCTTGAAACTTAATAGCCATTTCAGGACCAGCAATGTTTAAAAAAAGTCCTGATTTTTATCAGTTTGCATAATAGCAGGGAGATTTTGCATGCAAGACATAAGACTTTTGATACCTGTGGTAATGAATTGAGAAAAGGAGGTAGAAAAAGTATGTTTACAAAATACATTTGTACAACAAAAAACCATAAAAGTTAAATCATCACCATCAACTATACAGTCACAACTAATACCTTTGATTTTTGATGTCTATAAAAATATTCAAGAATATCAAAAATGTCCTATTAAACTGGAATGAAAAATAAGGAAGACCTGCCTCCATCAAAATGAAATGACTATAAATAATTTGATATTAAAGATTGTAAACCCAAAACATGTCCTGTTGACTTAAATTTCATACTGTATGTATACCTTTCAATTGATACAAATTCAGCAAGAGTTACTTCCCTTATAATACCATTTTGGAGGTTTAAGTGCACAAACTCTTTTAAAGAATTTTGCATAAATTAGTCAAATTCAACTGTTATACAGACCGCTAGACTTGAGTAAAAAATAAATTTCTGAAAAATTTTAATTTTGTATAGCCTTGCTTTCTTTTAATTCATCCTTATCCCATAATAAGGATCTCTTATTAGACTTGGTTGTATAGCATATAGCTGGTTCTCTTCAGCTTCCTCAACCTACAAAAACTAAAAACAAGGAATTATTTGAATCTGGAATAATTTTGAATTCTGGAAAATTGATTAGAAATTATTGCTGAAAACTAAACCAACTAAATAGGGTTAGCCATGCATGCATGACTAAGGTTAATTTTTCTTTCACTATCATTTCAGTATGAACTAACTAACCCCCCTTAGCCATGCGCACATGGCTAACCCTATTTAGTTGGGTTAGTTTTCATCAAAAATTTCTGATCAATTTTCCAGAATTCAAAATTATTCCAAATTTAAATAATTCCTTGTTTAAACGTGACTGCCACGAAATAGCACAATAATGTTGAAAGTGGCTTTAAACGCCAATCAATCAATCGATGTATGGCATGCTGCATTTTAGTTAGTCAAACAAGAAATTGAACCATCAATCCGTCTAAAATGGCGACCAAGGGAAACAACTGAAACATGAAACTCAGAGTATATCAATCGAAACCAATCTATTCATAAAGATGAACTGATTGCATAACCATAGGTAGGAATATGGAAATGAAATATAGGTTACATTGGCTTAATTTAACTTGCGTATTTATATAACCTCTTTGGATAGAAAACTATGCACACAATTGTGGACAGAAACACTTAAAAAATTGGAAAAGACTACAAAAAGTAATCATAAAAATATATAACATGATTTCAAAAGTATACAAAATTGTCGCATGATAGCTTACATACATAAGGTAAATGTTACCCTTTATAAATCTTACACACGGTTTTATGCTGGAACTTAAATATGGTAAATTATGCTGTCAAGTCAAAGAAAACAGGCAATATGGTCAGAAAAAAGCGACACTTCTAATAGGCATTAAACAATTTAAGGTGATAACATTTAGTTTAGCTTTACTCATTTTTCTGATGCCACTTTAATTTTAACCTTTGTACTTATTGTTCATGGCAATGCCAATATGGGTACCGGTAATGGCTAACTGATATAATTAACTTAACCTTCTATTTCATAAGGTCACATCCTCTAAACTTTGTTTGATAAACTTCAACTCTCTTTGCTTAGCAGTTGTGGTCAATTAAAATAAAATGATTACATTCTGCTGATATTCTTGTATATATATATGTGTGTATGTATAGTAGTATGCCTGTAAATGCTTTAATGACTCCAATTACTTCTGAAAGTAATTTCGAAAACAACAATACCTAAGTACTAATCTATCCTATTTTGCTAAGCACTATCAAAATCAAAATATGACCTGTTTCGGATAGAAATCAACATATGCAAATGATTATCAATTGAATATCAATACATATTTTTTTTAACATTGTTTCGGGTTGAAAGAAATTCTTACTAGTATTTCAATTTTGTAACTGTTTACAAATTTAGTGACATAAAAACCCTACAACACAGACCAAAGTTAATCTATTACTTTAAGTTTGAAACTTGGTCAACATCTTATACATGTACACGTACAGGAGGACTTGCATAAGGTCAATTTCTACCTGAGGCAACTCATATCATGTGACAAGTCATGTGATCTGGAATGAGGATTGTGTGATAAACGAGACCACAGGACATTTCTTCCGTATCTTAGCAGAGATATGCGGAGAGGAAGCCATCTTAACTGTTTGTAATTGTGTACAATGTTGGAATGAATCTCCTGCACGATCTGTGATCTTTGTGCATCCACTTATATCCAAAGCAATCAAAGACTGAGTCACAGAGTTGCCTGGCAACAGTAACTGTCGGATACCATCGTCAGTCATCCTTGGACAGTAGCTGATGTCTAATTTTTCTAGTGATATTAAATGGTTGGGAATTTCTGATAGTAATGTATTCGAAATTTCTGTCCCTGCTACCGAAAGATGTTTTAATTTATGCAGACGACTTATATCTACCATCCCTGGGTGTCTGTCTGCTGGGGGACGAATTATGTCCCGAAACTGTTCGTCGGACATTGTAATCCAGCTGATGTCAAGAGAATACAAAAGAGGACAAACAGCAAATCCTAATGCACTAACAACGGCCCATGAACATGACGACAAAGAAAGAGTTTTCAGCTGAGGAATTCTAGCTAACAACCAAGCTAATTGTTTGTGTGTAAGTTTTGATGATTTAAGAATTAATGTTGACGGCTGTCGTTTCACAATACCAATCAAATGAACTTGATAAATGTATTTTCCACTGAGATTTATAGTTTTCCATAATGTATGATGCATGCACCATCGATTCCAAGTCTTACAGCATCCCAAACTTTTAACCAAGGATGTTGGATTTAGATGAGCAAATATTTTCATCCATATTTCTCTACAGAGTGGATGATTTTTACCATTGTTCATTACAAAATAATCTGCTGGTGGAGGTGGGGGTGGGGGGCGTATCACATATCGCTTTATATCTTTCAGAGGTTCTATTTTTAGTGGTGCAATTATTTCTGGAGTTATGTCCCCTCTTCCAGGTGCAAACAGTTTATTTGGTTTCTGCAAATCATTAGTATTATTTGGTGCACTCTCAATCAGTTTTTTTCTCTTTTTGCCTTGACCTTGACCTCTGAAACCTGACTTTGAAGGTGTGTGATTGGCTCCATGTTCGACGTATGAAGTAGATGGAACATCAATGTCCATAACATTTTCAACTAAATCTAATGCCTCTGTTGACAATTTCTTTCTGACCTTTGACCCAGCAGACCTCCTGAACTTTTTGAATCCATAAAGACGTCTTCCCCTTGGTGATGTAAGTGCCTATAAGTACAAAGATGTGGAGTTAAGGACACTGATGTTCCAATTTCAAAGTTCACAAACTAGTTCCTGGTCTGAATTTGTGTTGGATCTTCTCTGTTCAAGAAACAGCTAGAAGGAAAATGTTAATTCAAGATTTTTTATTTATCAACTTTTTTTTGCTTTTTTTACACCATTTTCAGTTCTCAAGGTCAAAGGTTGGGAGGAAGAACAACACAAATTCAGTTTGAACTATATAAAATTTATTTCATTCAAAAACATATCAAACAATCAATTAAAAGAAACATCAAAATGAAATCTTGTTTTCCTGATTAATGATCTTAAAAGTATAGTGCAATGGAAAATTCTATTGAATTTCGATTTTTTTACTCACAAAAATGAAATTTGTGATTGTTCCATAAATTTTGCTGTGATTGAATACCAAAAAGGTAAAAAAGAATAGCTTGGTCTTTTTATCCAGTACTTCCTATACATTATAAGAAAAACAAATTTCAGAGAACTTTTTCATTTTGATGATGTAACAATTTAAAAACAAATTTGTTTGTTTCTTCTTTTTTTTTGCGATTCAAAGAAATCAAATTAATTTAATAATTGAATACTGTAAATTCAGAAATTTTGTGATGTTTCTATTATCCTGAAACTTAGGATAGGAAGTCGAAGATATCATGAAAATTAAAAAACTTGCATTTTAAAATTCTGACTGCATTATTTGTATGGAGCCATTCCTGAAATAATTACATATAATCTCACATTGTTATCCATTCTTCAACAGTCTTAATAAAAAATGTACACAGCAATTTCTGAATTTACAGTATTTTAAAATGAGTTGATTTACTTCCAATATTATTTAATATACAAAAAAATGAATAAAATTTTAATAACTTATATACATAACTTAAACCTGATAGTATGGCATTATATTACAAAATTACCAATGAAGTAATATGCTATGTGATTTATGTAAACTGTCCCTCATATATTCCCCTCAATAATATTACATAAACAATCATACTAAATGAAGAGGTAGCGTTGTGTGAATTTAAGACGATTACTGTTGATTCATTTATTTTTGTGGGTACCAATAGTCGTAGTTTGAGAAAAAGAGTATTTAGTGGATATTTAATTTCAAGGCTTTTCCAAAGTCTGTAATGATTGAGGACTATAGAAATTTGTACTTTGTCCAATATCTGAATTCCTACTTTAGGCTTATTCACGAAAGTTGGTATCCCACGAACAATAATGAATCCACAGTCCATTAAAACAAACATATTATTTATTTATATAAACATAAAAACAGGATACCTAATAAAAAAAGCCATTTTCTAATACCTTTCATTGCCCCAAAAGCCCATTAAAAAAGGAATGATTCACCTTCTTCAGATAATGCAATGATAAAGAACAGAACACTCCTTGTCTGCTATCTAATTCAGTCATAAAATATTCAACATACAGAAATATATGAAGGATCTGACAGAATTGTTTGTTTGTTGAAAATATGAGGATTTTTTTCAAGAAATTTAAAAATTAGTTTTTTGGCAAAATTAGTATCACTAGGTGTTAGAATAAAGAAAAACAATTTTAAAATTATAATCGAATATAAATTTGAAAATTAACTAAAGTGTGTCAAAAATTGTTGAATTTTTCACATTGATAAAAAAAAAAAAATACTGATATCTCTTACACATTTCATTAATGAATTCAAAATTTTAATGTTAGGAAAAGCAAATGTGTTATTTTGATTTTAGATTTAAATATGAATAAGTTGAGTATTCATTATTGGGGATAACACTTATTTTTCTTAAAAATTAATCATTGAAAAAAATAAAACAGGAAAATTTTTACAGGAAAACAAAATCAGTCAATTTATAACAATTTGTGAACTTTTACAATATATAATAAGGCAACCAATGAAGAATTTGTAATGGTTGATTAAACATTCATACTTCCTTTCGAAATGATGAAACTAAAATTAACTTACCTTTAAAAATTATCTAATTACATTATATTAACAATAATCACAATTTCTCTTCTTTTTTTCGATATGTAATAACAAAATTGGCACATTCAGATATTCATTAACAAAATGTTCTTTAATATATATACATAAGGATTTGTATACAACCCTAGTAATGTCAATTTGGAATATTGGATCGCAAGAGCATAAATTGGGATAATTTTCATACTACTTTTATAAAACCTCAGAACTTTATTATTCTTTTAGTTTTAGTACAGTTTATTATCCTTTTTTTTATTATAATTATTTACTCTCATCTCAGTAGGTACATTTTTAAGTTGAAAAAATTTTGATATATATATTACAGTATCATGATATTATAGAATGTATGAATGGTCATATAATTTTATGTTATGTATATTGTGCTCATATTTTGTCCAATATCCACTTTTTTAGAGTAAAAATTTTAAAAAAGCTTACTTTACTGAACAGGTATAATTAGTTATCTGATAATTTTATAAATTTCATGAATTTTGTCTTTTTATTTTGTCATTTATTTATTCAATAAAACTTGTCACTGCAATACCTTTCCTTCTTTCCTATGAAAAATACCCCCCCCCCCCCAAAAAAAAAAAAAAATTTTTTTTTTTTTTTTTTTTAATTTAAAATGAAATCCAGGAACAAAACAAAACATATAGAAAATAAATTAAACATATTGGGAATTGAGATCATTGGATTAATTCATTATACTTTAAAAAAAACAATTAGTAATCTAAATCAGTATCAAAATAAAAAAAAAATAAGATAAAAATCAGCTGATTACACAAAAGTAATGATGATGACATGAACAGAAATTATTTCAACCGCCATAAATATTTTTCTTATATTGCCCTATATCTAATACAAACATTAGCAATTTAGAACAAAAATGAAATCCATGCCTTATTTTTATCTTGTTTAAAATATAAAGGAAGTTAAATATACTTTTTGGTTCCCAACTTTTATTTTTCAACATGCTAGATGTACCAAAGATTAAACCGTCATTTTCTTTTACCCATACTGGCCTTTATAAAATTATATACATAGAGAAAAAAAGAGAAAAGTACAACAGATTTGAGCAATGATACACGGCAAGTTTTGAATATCCCCTGAAAGAAACTAGGAACATGAATAATGAATATCAACAGTAGTCCAAAAATCTACGAGGTGTAACTACCTCACGTCTCGGTCGCTTAGCCATGTGATCTGATGTCATGTTTTCATCGCTCAGAGTCGGGGACCTTTTTATGGTTCGTCCCGATCTAGTTTTGACAGACTCTGGTGTTTTTGCAACTCCATTTGTTTTTGGGTTATCTCCCTTGGGTGTCCCTTGTACTTCCTCTGACGTTGGTAGAGGGTTATCAATAACATCACCATGATCGTCAGGTTTGATAGTTTTCTTTAACGGAGAAGCTTTGACATTTGTTATAGACTTCTTCTACAATAGATTAAATATACAGTTAGAATGCATGCTCAATTCCAGCTTCTGTAAACCAACTTATTTTGCTTCATTTTGCATTTAGCCTTTTGTTTCCCAATACTTGGCGACTTAATTTTGTTATTTTCATATTTACTTGATTTAGCTTTAAATTTTCACGATGATTTATATTGGAGAAAGTTGTAACTAGAGGCTCTCAAGAGGCTGTGTCGCTCACCTTGGTCTATGTGCATATTAAACAATGGACACAAATAAATTCATGACAAAATTGTGCTTTGTTGATGGTGATGTGTTTGTAGATCTTATTCTACTGAACTTTATCTTTATCTTTAATGAACTTGGCCCAGAAATACAGTGGAAAATATTTTGTAAAAAATTTACAAAACTTTATGGTGAAAATTGTCAAAAATTGACTATAAAGAGCAAATTCTTATGAATATAGAATACTTTTAGAAAGAAAATCTATATGAAAGCTTAGAATTGACATTTTTATAGCAATTCAAAATAATAACAGTTCCTTCAGCATGGAAATGACTATAATATACCTATACAAACTGATAGACTAATTTTGTCACAACATCATGAAATTGGAGTTAAAATCTTATAAGATTGTAATAAAATTGAGAATGGAAATGGGGAATGTGTCGAAGAGGCAACAACCCAACCATAGAGCAGACAACAGCAGAAGGTGACCAACAGGTCTTCAATGCAACGAGAAATTCTCGCACCGGGAGGCGTCCTTCAGCTGGCCCCTAAACAAATATAAGTATGTTTGATTTTATGTCACTTTGCACTTTCACATTTGTCTGAACAATTTGTTCAATATTCTGACCAGTTGAACAATTTGATTTAATAAAACAAATTGAAATTTGGTCAAAATTTGGAATGCATTGCAATTGGTGGAGAGCAACACTAAGTCAAGTCACTGTAAAAGTTTTCCTATGTCCATGAAAATTAAACCCATAAAAATAAATAAATCCACAGTACTTTAAATCATCAGTACGTTTGTAAAAGTCAAGTTCATCAATGTATTTTAAGCATTTACCTGAAACAGATTGAAAATAATCTATGTAACCATAAGCTTAGAATATATTTTAAACAAGAGTGCACATGCTGAAATGTCTCGCCTTCTATACTAATCATTGATATTATGTTGATAGTCCTTAGTATAAAGCTAAGCTTTATAACAACTGTCACATAAACTTAACATTAACCAAGATAACTAAACATAGACCAATGAACCTTGAAAATGAGGTCAAGGTCAGATGAACCATGCCAGGCAGACATGTACAGCTAACAATGCTTCTATACAACATATATAGTTGACCTATTACTTATAGTTTAAGAAAAATAGACCAAAACACAAAAACTTAAGACTGTGCAATGAACCGTGAAAATGAGGTCACGGTCAAATAAAACCTGTGTGACTGACATAAAGATCATAAAATATTTCCATACACCAAATATAGCTGACCTATGGCATATAGTATTAGATAAAAAGACCAAAACTCAAAAACTTAACTTTGACCACTGAACCATGAAAATGAGGTCAAGGTCACATGACATCTGCCCGCAAGACATGTACACCTTACAATCGTTCCATACAACAAATATAGTAGACCTATTGCATATAGTATGAGAAAAAGAGACCAAAACACAAAAATTTAACTTTGACCACTGAACCATGAAAATGATGTCAAGGTCACATGAAATCTGCCCGCTAGACATGTACACCTTACAATCATTCCATACAACAAATATAGTAGACCTATTGCATATAGTATGAGAAAAACAGACCAAAACACAAATATTTAACTATAACCACTGAACCATGAAAATGAGGTCAAGGTCAGATGACACCTGCCAGTTGGACATGTACACCTTACAGTCCTTCCATACACTGAATATACTAGCTCTATTGCTTATAGTATCTGAGATATGGACTTGACCACCAAAACTTAACCTTGTTCATTGATCCATGAAATGAGGTCGAGGTCAAGTGAAAACTGTCTGACAGACATGAGGACATTGCAAGGTACGCATATATCAAATATAGTTATCCTATTACTTATAATAAGAGAGAATTCAACATTGCAAAAAATTTGAACTTTTTTTTCAAGTGGTCACTGAACCATGAAAATGAGGTCAAGGACATTGGACATGATACTGACGGAAACTTCGTAACATGAGGCATCTATATACAAAGTATGAAGCATCCAGGTCTTCCACCTTCTATAATATAAAGCTTTTAAGAAGTTAGCTAACACCGCCGCCGCCGCCGCCGTAGCCGCCGCCGCCGGATCACTATCCCTATGTCGAGCTTTCTGCAACAAAAGTTGCAGGCTCGACAAAAATGGTTGACATAAACATACGGATGATTTTAAGAGTTATTTCCCTTAACCTAGGTCTACTTCCTTAATTTTTTCAATTATTTTGCTTCATTTTAATCCATTGTTAAAACAAATTAAATAATTTTTTACCATTTTAAGAGGAGATCTCTGTTTAGACATTGCCGGTGATGACTTTTTCTCTTTGATTCCATCAGTTATTTTCCTTTTTGCTGTCAACTTCTTTTTCAGACCATCTTTCTTCCCTTTGATTGGTTCCTGGTTGTCTGTTGTTACTTTTTGCGGTGATACAGCTGCATCATCGTAACATTCCATTTCTAAAGCCACCTCGTCTAAATCTGTTTCACTGGCATAGGATATTGGAGAGTGCTGGAAACAAATTTAAAATCTATTAAAAGTACATACCAGTGGCAGATCCAGAAATTTTTATGAGTGGACCTACTAACTGCCAAAGAGGGGACCAGCTCTGGTCATGCTTCAGTGATTCCATTTATAATCAACCAAATTTTTTCCCAGAAAAGGAGAGCCCTGAAGAATCGCAGACTCAATCTGTAGTTTTACTGTCAAAAATTAAGTTTACCTGGTGACCTGTAGGGGTAACAGGTAAATGAATATTTCGGAGAAATGTTTTCTTTGACAGTACAGCTAGTTGATGTCATAAGTATGTTGGGCGTATGATTGGTAAACACTGGACATTTCATAGCTTCACGCACACCTCAAAATGTAATAAAATTTACAAGCAAGTTGATTTCTAGCTGCAAAATGTAATTTTTGCTTATCTTGGAGAAATTACATGTCAAAATTTAGGAATTTAAAATGACAATTCTCTTAGATACACCCAAGACAGTTAGAAGAAGAATTGTACACTGATCGTCATTCTATCAGCACCATTGATTCAAAATAATTGAACCAGAATAATCAATATGATTTTAAGTCCTATTTTACCATCTGTTCTTTGACTGTAACACGTTTTCCTTCAGTTTCCTTTGGTATATTTTTGACATCAGGTATCGATACTGCTGGTACTGCTATTGGATCCTCATTTTTTACTTCAGTTTTAACCCTAAGCTATAACAGACATTACATAATTTAAATTAGGTATTCTATTGAAATTTTTAAAATTGGTTGATAAAAATTTACCGGTGAACAAGATTGCATGTGTTGTTGTGCTAAGCATTTCCCTACTTGTAATTCAAAGTGTCAGACAAATAGATGTCGGACATGTCCCAAAAGTTCACACACATGACTTTTGAGCTGATGACCAAATATGACGTCTTTCTGAGAAAAGTGTAATGAAAAAGTTTCAGTTGATCCATCAGGGTTGAGGTTCTAAACTTCAAAGTATCTTTTCAGTGATTTTGTAAAGTACTTTTATAGTACCGTTTTATTTAATTACATTGTATTTTATTTTGTAGAAAGTCAACAAGAGTATTTTCCACTAATATTACTCAAGTTAACAAATTTCTACAACAAATGAAAATCTCTCAGATCTGTCCTTAATGTCCTTTTTTGTTTTACTTCGGTGGTTTTTTTTTTGGTGTGATTTGTATTGATCTGATGAGTTTGGCCCTTTTCAAGTGATTTTTATGTTTGTTCTGATATTGTACTGTTACACAACTGTTCCAGGTTAGCGGGAGGATTTTGTCCCAGCAAACATGTTTAACCTCGCAACATTCTGTATGTGCCTGTCCCAAGTCAGGAGCCTCTAATTCAGTGGTTGTCATTTGTTGCTGTATATAATATTTGTTTTTTGTTTCTTGTTTTGTACATAACCTGTAAATTAGACTGTTAATTTTCTTGTTTGGATTGTGTAATAAATGTCATTTTAGGGTCTTTGATAGCTTACTATACAATATTGGGTTTGCTCATTGTTGAAGGCCCTACGATGACCTATTGTTGTTAACTTCTACTTTTTTGGTCTCTGGTGAAGAGTTTTCTCATTGGCAATTATATAACATCTGCTTATTTTTAAATATCCATGATAGACAGGTGTATATAAAGATAATGTGGAACCAGTCATTCTGAAGGTCGTCCAGTAAAAATTGGTTTGATCCAGTTAGACCCCACCAATTTGATTCCTTGTTCGATGGACCCGCCCGCACCTATTTTTTTCAAAACAGATTTTTTTTTTTTTTTATATCCGCTTCACGCATCCGGAAATGTAATCATGTCTATTTCACGCACCGTTTTTTTTTGTTTGTAAATATTATAAAAAGATATCAACATTGGTTTCTTTCCCCCTTACTTATATTCCCTATCAAAAAATGTTCGTTGTTAGAATAAAGTACAAAGAACTTCTGCAGGATTTGCCTTCAACTGCAATTATATTGTATGCTGGCAAAACAAAACTATCTATAGCCGCTGCATGTTTATGCACCTGTCCTGATTGATTCAGGGGCCTGTCGTTCAGCAGATATCGTTTGTTGATGTTGTTCATTGGTATTTTGCCGTTTAGAAATATAAATAGATCGTTGGTTTTCCAGTTCGAATTGTGTACGCTAATAATTTTGGGATCCTTTATAGCTTGCTGTTTGGTCTGTATCAAAGCCCTGTGTAAAAGGCCATACTTTGACCTGTGTTTGTTATTGTCAGGTTGAGAACAACCCTCCCTCAGGGCAATAACTCCTTAGGGGGTCCATTGACTATTTTGGTCATACTGACTTATTTTTAGTTCTTACTTTGCTGTACATTATTGTTGTTTACAGTTTCTCTATCTATAATAATATTCAAGATAATAACAAAAAAACAGCAAAATTTCCTAAAAATTACCAATTCAGGGGCAGCAACCTAACGACCGATTATCCGATTCATCTGAAAATTCCATGGCAGATAGATTGTGACCTGATCAACAATTTTACTTCCTGTCAGATTTGCTCTTAATGCTTTGGTTTTTGAGTTATAAGCCAAAAACTGCATTTTACCCCCATGTTCTATTTTTAGCCATGGCGGCCATCTTGGTTTGTTGGCCGAGTTACCGGACACATTTTTTTAACCAGATACCCCAATGATGATTATGGCCAAGTTTGGTTAAATTTGGCCCAGTAGTTTCAGAGGAGAAGATTTTTCTAAAAGATTACTAAGATTTACGAAAAATGGTTAAAAATTGACTATAAAGGGCAATAACTCCTAAAGTGGTCAACTGACCATTTTGGTCATGTTGATTTATTTGTAGGTCTTACTTTGCTGAACATTATTGCTGTTTACAGTTTATCTCTATCTATAATAATATTCAAGATAATAATCAAAAACAGCAAAATTTCCTTAAAATTACCATTTCAGGGGCAGCAACCCAACAACGAAATGTCGGATTCATCTGAAAATTTCAGGGCAGATAGATCTTGACCTGATGAACAATATTACCTGATGAATAATATTACCCCATGTCAGATTTGCTTTAAATGCTTTGGTTTTTGAGTTATAAGCCAAAAACTGCATTTTACCCCTATGTTCTATTTTTAGTCATGGCGGCCATCTTGGTTGGTTGGCTGGGTCACCGGACACATTTTTTAAACTAGATACCCCAATGATGATTGTGGCCAAGTTTGGTTAAATTTGGCCCAGTAGTTTCAGAGGAGAAGATTTTTGTAAAAGTTAACAACGACGCCGGACGCAAAGTGATTGGAAAAGCTCACTTGGCCCTTCGGGCCAGGTGAGCTAAAAAGTGTTTGGTACAATTAACAAGAATGGTTTAACGGACCAAATGTCCAGTTGATTTCTCAGAGCCTTTGGAACCCCTTTGGTACCATGCAAATTTTCATTCAAACTTACTCATTTGCTTAACATTAGTAAATGATCAACATATATGTCACAGATAATTTATTTATATTTTTTTCGTCTTCATTTTTTTCTCAATCATTCTCACTTTGGTTTCATATACATGTACTGCTATTATTTCATATATTCATATACATTCATATTCATGAGTTCATATGGGCGCTGACCTGATGTGACCTGCAATGCCATGAATTTCTATACATGTTACTAATATTTACATGCATGAGTAAAATGCATGCTTTCACCCACGGAAGTTGTTATTTTAAGGGTACTAACCACTACCACTCTTGGTTCATTAGTCACTGTACAAGGTGTTAGTTTAAAACTATGGCTATTATATTTTCAGTAATAAAATTCTGTTCACCTATCACTAGTATTATAGAAGTTGTAAAGCCATTTCATAAACAAGAGTGACCATTTCTAACTGCGACAACTATTTATGACATTACAATTGACATTGTTGTACACATTTCCCTTAGAATCTAACACTGATTTTTCTGTACACGATTTCATTTAATGATCCCTTTAAGAATCCTGTAAACATATTTAAACAATTCTATTGTGGTAGAATGTATGTGTGGAAGGAATCTGATGTACAGTAGTTGTCGTTTGTTTATGTAATACATACATGTTTCTCGTTTCTCGTTTTGTTTATATAGATTAGACCGTTGGTTTTCCCGTTTGAATGGTTTTACACTAGTAATTTTGGGGCCCTTTATAGCTTGTTGTTCGGTGTGAGCCAAGGCTCCGTGTTGAAGGCCGTACTTTAACCTATAATGGTTTACTTTTTAAATTGTCATTTGTATGGAGAGTTGTCTCATTGGCACTCACACCACATCTTCCTATATCTAAGTACATATTTGTGTGGTTACACATTAAAAGTACACAAATCTCTACCTGTAGTGGTCCCTTTGTTGTGTCATGTAAACACTTGGGACATTCCCATTGTTGTCGGATATCTTCGTTAATAACACCCTCGCTGTTTAAGTTCTCGTACTTCTGATGTAAACAAGGAACATGGATAATCTCCCAACACAAACTGCACTCCATTAACTGGTTTGGTTCTGGTTGGTCGGCTTTATTACAAATCAAACAGGTGGCATTGTGTGGTAATACAGGCTGTAACATGTAAAAATAATAGCTGAAGAGGCCTTTTTATAGCAGGACCAAAGCAAATAGAGAAATTAATATATAGCGGAAAATTTGGGTAATGACTTACTTTTTGTTAATTTTGTGAATGAAAGGAATCACGAAATAAGAATACTAAAAAATGAAATATCAGTCAGATTTGGTCCTTGAAATCATAAAATTTGAACTACATAAAATTTAGGCCATTTTAACTTGATTGGATGAATCAATGCTGTCATTTATTGTTTCCAGTTTACAATTTAATCAAAGTGTTACAGCACTTTTAAAAGCATTTGCTGTCTATCTAAAGAAAATGTAAAAATCTTTATAGTTTCGTTTAAACTGTTTCCACTAAACTTAAACACATTTGATCAGCTTTCGCTATACTTACAGAAAGACACTGCTTGCTTTTACAACCACCCTCTCCCTTAACTAGTGACCCATAAATACTTACAGAAAGACACTGCTTGCTTTTACAACACTGCTTCATTCTGCCTGATCCACCAAACTTCTTCATATCTTTACAGAAATTACATTCACCACAATCTGACCGTGTACATGGTTCACATTTCTTACATCTTGTTCTACGACGACGCACAACCTCTGACTTTTGTAACTTTCCCTTTGTAGCCTTGGGTGCTTTCTGTCCAGTAGAAGTATACTGCTTTTTTGGTTTGATAACCTGTAGCAGAAAATACAGATAAATTAATACTGTAATCTTATATTTTAATTAAACATCATTATAATAATATTAATTGTTGCATATAAAGTTAGAAACCCTTCTAAGGACCCCCTTTTTCTTACGGTTTGGTATTGTAAAATAAATATAGTTTTGAGTGTTGTTTACATAAAATCATATTTTGTTTTCTTTCAGGGGTGCTTTTGATTGATTTCATTGGTGAACTGTCATCTGATCTCTATTTTCAAATAAAGTAAGGAATATTTTGAATCTGGAATAGTCACATGGGAACAGTTTTGAATTCTGGAAAATTGATAAGAAATGTAATGATATTTCCTTAAGAAATAACTAACTACGGTAAATTCAGAAATTATTGCATGCATTTACTGTTAGAGATTTTGTCATTTTTGAATAAAAATACGATTTTGTTATTATAAATGTTATAGTCAGGACCACCAAGGACTAGAATCACTCAGATAACTGATTTCTTGTTGTTAGCTTAAAGTCCAGTGGCAAATATTTCATAAATAGTCAAAATGATCACTTATACAATATTGCAGATTTTCACAAGTGTAAAGTTTTATGACCAAGAACCCTGCAACTATTTATTTAACATAACAGTGTAAATTTATCTACCAATAAATTAATAAAAACATCAGAAGTAAAACTTTATATAAATCATTTAAGTAAGATTTTATAAAATTTCACATTTATTTAAAATCCATATTCCTATATGATTGTCTGATGCCAAATAAATGAGGAATATACATGGGACAGATGATCCCTCCCCTTTGGCATATAATGTTAAAGGAATATAACTCAAGAACTGTAAAAGTGACGCTATTCAAATTTGTTCTTGATCTGAGTTTTGTTGAAATGAGCATTGTGTATACGTTTCAAAACATTTAGTTGAGGTAAACTTTAGTAAGAGAACCTTAATAATCAAGCAATTTTTCATTTGTAACATGTGTAAAGGGGCACAACTCAAGAACATTAAAAGTGACACCACAAAACATCAAAATTGATCTATATATTGTGGTAATAAGTATTGTGTATAAGTTTCAAAGCAATTGGTTGAGGCAAACTCAAGTTAGAGAACAGAAACCAATTTTGGGACGTAAGTATGGACGGACATACAGACGGACAAGGGCCAAGGCGGAGGCATAAAAATGTTCAAGTAGAATTTTTAATTAACCACTTAAGATCTTATGTAATTTCCATCATATATACTCTCACCTTTTTTGATGGTGGCCAATAAGTAATTGCCTCTCCTGTGATTGCAAGCTGTGCATTGTCCTGAAGATGGTCTATAACCAATTGCTGCAACAACACACATTACTAATTAACTTGGATAGTTTAAAAGCTTCAAAAACTTTTAAGTTTAACAAGAAAATGTTCAAAATTTGTTCTCCTCTTTGTCAAAAATAATCAAGATGACAAGCTTTCATTAACTACCTTTATTTGAAAAAATACGATTTCTTTTCCGAAAAACCTGCAAAATTATCTCCCTTTTTGAAAATATAATCTTTATCAAAAGAACAACAGTTAATTTAATGCATTAGAATTTTACAATGAATATAGAACAATAAATAATGAAACAGCAATCTGATAACTTAAAAAGTCACTTGTAAAGAAAATTTATATGTTATACTTAATTTTATTTTATTTATATTTAATTCAATATAGTTTAAATCCTATATTGGTCTTATTGAAATAAATACAAAACAAATCAGTCGTCTTTTGGTCAAGTTTTTAACTAGCCATAACAATATCAGGGTAATGGATTTTCTGGAATTGATGTTACTTCAGTAAACCTGCATAAAAAGATCATCTTCAGACACAGAGAAAACTGACATTATCAAATGTAAACTTTGAATTGAGGTTTGTAATTCAAACATTTTTCTACAGTGGGAAAAGAAGAAATTGACATGACAAAATAGGGCTACATGTTATAGAAAATACCTTTACTGCAAGTTTGACTGTATGCAAAAGAAGTGACTTTTATAGTGGGTCTCAATGAGGTCGAAGTGTGACGCAGAATTGCTGATTTTTTGTAAGTGTGACATGTGAAAGTCAAACTATTGTGCCATGAAAACGGGAAATGAAGTCTATAGGGACACAGGAAATTACAAAAAATTGAGAATTGCTTACTTACATAGTGTAAGCGGGATACGATAATCTGACAAAACAGTAAGCGGGATCCTGGATCAAAACCCCACAATGAGACCCCCTTTATAGTAGGTTTCACTGTATCTTGATATTCTGTTTTCTTAGTAACTTACCTTTGCCTCTCTGAGTACACCCTCAGGATCAATCAGGTCTTTAGGGATACCTTTCTTAGATGGAGGTAAGTCTTCCAACCATTCAATCATTTTTTTCAATCCTTTTATCTCCCACTTCGTTAAATGAACATTCTTACGTTCTCTTTTCGTTCGTCTGATTTCGATGGATCCTGATGAACTATTTGAATCCTCATTCATTTTCAATTTGCTTGCTTTGGAAGTTATTTCTTTTGATACATTTGAAAAATCAATATCACCAAGGTGACCAGCAATATCATCTGGTCTCTCGTATATTTCAGTGTCTGCAGAACTACAACTATCAGATGCAGATTTCCGAGGTGATTGTTTCAACTTTATTGCCGATTTTTCATCATCAGCAGAAGGAGATTTTTTCACACTTTGGTGGTCTATTCTAGTGAGTTCTATTTTGATACTTTTTGAAATATTTGAAGTTCCAATTTCAGGTGAATTTTTTGATTCCATTTGTCCATTTTCTTGTGAACATCGTGAAGAGGGTCTTGAATCATCTTGACAATCTGGTTTCTCGTCCTCCTGATTCTCAGATGGAAGTTCAATGCACTGCTTCCCTGTCAGACAGCACAAGTATTGAGTCAAAACATACCATGCTATTTCGGCATAAAATGGATATCGAAATTTATGAGGCACCTGTAAATAGAAATAAATCTGTCATAATCAGAATCACAGGTATGGTTGCCAAACTTGTTTAAGTACATGGTATAAAAGTATCAATTTGATTTGTTACAACAAATTCAGGTGTTCTTATATTTGGCGTTTGAATCATATCAGGATATACAAATGACTGTGATTTAAAATGATGAAGGTATTATTTTCCTTATATTTAAATAATAAGAAATCAATCCACACATTTAGGTGGGTCGCAGGATTGCCGATTTTTTGTAAGCGTGACTCATGAAAGTCAAATTATTGTGTAGTGAAAACGGGAAATGAGGTCTAGTGGGACCCGGGAAATGACAAAAATATGAGAATTGCTTACGTACATAGTGTAAGCGGGATACGGGAATCTGACAAAACAGTGAGCGGGATCCGGGATAGGAACTCCCCAATGAGACCCCCATTTAGTGTGTAACCATTATTCACAATAATTGTTTTCATCTATTATCCTGACCTGAACATGACAAAATCAGAGGATGCAAGGTGCCTGAATTAATCACTTTTATTTATTTTGCCAAAATAGCCTTAAAATAAGCTTTTTATCAGTACATAAATCAAAACATAAAACATATGTAGCAAGTTTGGTTTCACTTTGTTTAGTGATTCTAGAAAAGATCTTTGAAAATAAGTTTGGTTTCACTTTGTTTAGTGATTCTAGAAAAGATCTTTGAAAATAAGTTTGGTTTCACTTTGTTTAGTGATTCTAGAAAAGATCTTTGAAAATAAGTTTGGTTTCACAGTGTTTAGTGATTCTAGAAAAGATCTTTGAAAATAAGTTTGGTTTCACTTTGTTTAGTGATTCTAGAAAAGATCTTTGAAAATAAGTTTGGTTTCACTTTGTTTAGTGATTCTAGAAAAGATCTTTGAAAATAAGTTTGGTTTCACAGTGTTTAGTGATTCTAGAAGATCTTTGAAAATAAGTTTGGTTTCACTTTGTTTAGTGATTCTAGAAAAGATCTTTGAAAATAAGTTTGGTTTCACTTTGTTTAGTGATTCTAGAAAAGATCTTTGAAAATAAGTTTGGTTTCACTTTGTTTAGTGATTCTAGAAAAGAACTTTGAAAATAAGTTTGGTTTCACTTTGTTTAGTGATTCTAGAAAAGATCTTTGAAAATAAGTTTGGTTTCACTTTGTTTAGTGATTCTAGAAATGATCTTGGAAAATCAAACTAATTGGCCTCTATTTTTTTTGCCAGCTAAAGTCAAAGTAACAACGTTTGGTAAGTACCTTCGAGGAAACGATTTGTTTTCAATTTACTTTATCTACTATTGAAAAAAAACCTGCCATTTCCTAGAGAGTTTAAATGTCAAATGTGACCTCAGATGGTGCATACCTGCCAAATGTCACTATTGGTGGGAGGATTTCCCCCCATGGAGGCTCCAAAATGGAAATTTTAAAAGAGCAATTGTGTCCACAATTTAAACAAAACAATTAATTTTACAATGGCTATAGACTTCAAAAAGTATGACTATGAGAGCCATCTTGCACGCAAAACCCCCATGGGCATTTTGAAAAGTTTGCAGGTATGGTGGCCATTTGTAATTTCAGATAAAGTAATAAGGAATTAAAAAGGGAGTTCACTTTTAAGCAATTATTGCAGGATTATCTGAAATGTTTACTGTTATGCTAATTAAAAGTATATATCAAACATAAGATCACGTACAATAGTTGATCAATGCTGACTATTGAACTCATAAAAAATCTTGCCGATTCAAACTTTTGATATCAATTTCATTAAACATGTGATACTGTGGATTCTGTTATTTTCGTGCGACCAATTTCGTGGAAAACTTGCAAGTTGGTGGATATTTAATTAAGTGGTTTTGCACAAGTTTGCATACACGCCTATAGGGAATGTGTCATTCGATGAACATTTAATTTCGTGATTCACTTATACCAACAAAATCCACTAGAAATTACTTATATGTGTTCTGTCCTCAATATCAGACACAGTTAACTGGGTCTCCATGTTGTAATTGTGAAGAAAATTACCTCCAAACACTAGAGAGTCTTCAGGTGTATAAACTCCATGAATCCAACCTAAAAACACATAAGTATTATAGGTTATATTGATCTCAAGTTTTATATTTATTTCATTCATACCATTATCAATACGTCAGTAAAATATCTTTATTTCTAAAAATATGAATTTTCGACAAATGAGGGAGGAAAACATTAATGTATGTTTCAATCTTTAAAAAATACAAGATGAAGCATGTGTCTAAAGTTTTTAATATTCACTAAGGTTCCAACATCTTGAAGGGCCCCAACATCTAAATGGTCTAGGTAGTGCATCTCATGGCACAGTGGTTTGTCATCAAAAGACAGACACCAATCAGACTTTTCTATGATTGTCAGTATTTAATATTAAGCAAACAATCAATCAATCCTTGCCCAAGTACATGCCTTTCTTTGATAACGGGCCGTCTTTTTCAATCAACATAAACTGAACTCTTTTCAGCTGTTTTTATTCAAAACAGAAATCCATTGTGAATTTTCTAAGAGAAATATCTTGAAACAAATGATTATCAAACTCTTTCTTTCTTTTACAAAATCTATATTATTTTTCCAAAGCTCTATTGTCTTACTTGCAATAAATTGTGTACCACTTAAACCATTAACTGAAATACACATATAGTTTCAGTTTCCATGGTAACTACTTACCTGATGGTATGATGAAAGTGTACCCAGCATGCAATGTAATTCTTTCACATCCCTCAACCTTGTCTGCCAAGAAAATGTCACCTTGTTTCCCGGACAACACCCAGGTTAAGTAGATTTCCATGTTTTTTGGTGTTGGTGGAATTAACCAAAATACCTGAAAACAGAAACAATTTAAATCCACTTTGTATGTACATGTGCTGTTTATTTCTTTTTAATGTGGATATAACTGCATTTTATTTCTTTTATTTCATTTCTGTACATATGTGTTGCATATCAAAAGTTCAAAATTGTGATGAAAATCTTCACATAAAAATCAAAGTGCCTTTGATTGCTATCATTTGACATTTTGAACTACATTGTATTTTATATTAAACTAAGCAATGGAACAAATTTAAACAAAAGTTTTTAACTAGAGTTATTCCTCTTTGTCAATAACAGTTAGATTCATTATTGCAACTTTGATATGAAATCTTTAATACAAGAAATAGATTTTTTTGTTAAATATGGTTATTTAAATTTTTTTTTACATCATTTCATATCTTTACTTCACTGCAATTCTGTTAGTAATTAGGGTAAAGATAAGGTATAGAGTATAGGTTAATATAGCTGTGTCAATAGGGTAAAGATAAGGTATAGAGTATAGGTTAATATAGCTGTGTCAATAGGGTTAATATAGCTGTGTCAATAGGGTAAAGATAAGGTATAGAGTATAGGTTAATATAGCTGTGTCAATAGGGTAAAGATAAGGTATAGAGTATAGGTTAATATAGCTGTGTCAATAGGGTAAAGATAAGGTATGGAATATAGGTTAATATAGTTGTGTCAATAGGGTAAAGATAAGGTCTGGAATATAGGTTAATATAGCTGTGGCAATAGGGTAAAGATAAGGTATAGAGTATAGGTTAATATAGCTGTGTCAATAGGTTAATATAGCTGTGTCAATAGGTTAATATAGCTGTGTCAATAGGGTAAAGATAAGGTATAGAGTATAGGTTAATATAGCTGTGTCAATAGGGTAAAGATAAGGTCTGGAATATAGGTTAATATAGCTGTGTCAATAGGGTAAAGATAAGGTCTGGAATATAGGTTAATATAGCTGTGTCAATAGGTTAATATAGCTGTGTCAATAGGGTTAATATAGCTGTGTCAATAGGGTTAATATAGCTGTGTCAATAGGGTAAAGATAAGGTCTGGAATATAGGTTAATATAGCTATGTCAATAGGTTAATATAGCTGTGTCAATAGGGTTAATATAGCTGTGTCAATAGGGTTAATATAGCTGTGTCAATAGGGTTAATATAGCTGTGTCAATAGGGTTAATATAGCTGTGTCAATAGGTTAAAGATAAGGTCTGGAATATAGGTTAATATAGCTATGTCAATAGGTTAATATAGCTGTGTCAATAGGGTTAATATAGCTGTCAATAGGGTTAATATAGCTGTGTCAATAGGGTTAATATAGCTGTGTCAATAGGGTTAATATAGCTGTGTCAATAGGGTTAATATAGCTGTGTCAATAGGGTTAATATAGCTGTGTCAATAGGGTTAATATAGCTGTGTCAATAGGGTTAATATAGCTGTGTCAATAGGGTTAATATAGCTGTGTCAATAGGGTTAATATAGCTGTGTTCAGTAGTTGTTGTGTGTTAATGTGGTTCATAAGTGTTTCTCATTTTTTGTGTAGATTAAACCGTTGGTTTTCCTGTTTGAATGGTTTTACACATCATTTTGGGGCCCTTTATGTTTTGTGTGAACCAAGGTTCCATGTTGAAGACCGTACATTGACCTATATTGATTTACTTTTACAAATTGTAACTCGGATTGAGAGTTGTCTCATTGGCACTCATACCACATCTTCTTAGATTTATATATCTAGCACTTACTTTTTTCCCGTGTAGTATATGATACCATACAGATGTACCACCAAAATCTACATGGAAATCTGTATAACATCCCTTCACACTCATTAAACAATACCTAAAAAATAATAATATATATAATATAAAATGTTGTCACAGACGTATGTCCCACCTTGTTATTTTAATATTGCAAATGTTGAAATTATAATAGCAATACTCTAACATGTAAGTTTTGCGAATAATCAAAGTCCATAAACCATGACTGAAGGTACATGGCTACTAATCTTCATAGAAATGAAGATATGCCAATGCCAATACAATTGCATACCAAAAACCATTGACTTATCGTAAGCTGTTTCATTTAACCAACCATAAACACAAACTTGTTTACTATGTAAAAGTGTCAGTCAATTAACAATGATGAGGGTTGGGGCTATATGATCCCCAGGCCATAAAAAAGAATAGGTTTGTTTGCCTAAACCCTACCTACCCAGAAAAAAGCTTTCTACTCAAATTTTATTGTCCTGATTTAAAGAAGTTTTTTTTTAATCAGATAGGCATGAAGACTAATAAACATCCGATACTTCAATTTCTTTAAAAAAAATTTTTTAAAAAAAATGCCTACCTACCTACCCACTGTCTCAACCTTGAGTAGGGTTTGGGCAAACCAAAATATTTTTGATTGTGGCCCCATGGAAATGATACTTGCAAATGCCAAAAAAATTTGCATACCAAATATCATTCACTTAACATTAGCATTTCATTTTAAACTAATCTAATCAAAAACTAATACATGAAAAAACTAAGCAAAAGTTTCAAAGTCAATAGACCATGACTTAGAGGGCAGGGCCAAATATTAGTCATGGAACTAAGATGTGCTAATGCTTATGCAACTGTATACTAATCAGCATTGGCCTACCACTAATGGTTCCCATTGAAATGACCTAATCACAAACTTATACATGTACTTTGACCTATAATGGTTTACTTTTATAAATTGTAACTTGGATGGAGAGGTGTCTCATTGGCACTCATTCCACATCTTCTTATATCTATGATAAAATATACTAAACTCTTAGGAAAATTCAAAACATAATGTTCCTAATGGTAATCAAATGGCAAAATCAAAAGCTCTTGCACACACTGAAATGTCTCGCCTTTTACTAATCATTGATATTATGTTGATAGTCCTCAATATAAAGCTTTATGACAACTGTCACATAAACTTAACATTAACAAAGAAAACTAAACATTGACCAATGAACCATGAAAATGAGGTCAAGGTCAGATGAACCATGCCAGGCAGGCATGTACAGATAACAATTCTTCCTTACAACAAATATAGTTGACCAATTGCTTAAAAGTTTAAGAAAAAAAAGACTAAAACACAAAAACTTAACTATAACTACTGAACCATGAAAATGAGGTCAAGGTCAGATGACACCTGTCAGTTGAACATGTTCACCTTACAGTCCTTCAATACACTGAATATACTAGACCTATTGCTTATAGTACATGTATCTGAGATATGGACATGACCACCAAAACTTAACCTTGTTCACTGATCCATGAAATGAGGTCGAGGTCAAGTGTAAACTGTCTGACGGGATGAGAACTATGCAAGGTACGCACATACCAAATATAGTTGTCCTATTACTTATAATAAGAGAGAATTTAACATTACAAAAAATCTTCTTTTTTTTTCAAGTAGTCACTGAACCATGAAAATGAGGTTAAGGACATTGGACATTGGACATGTGACTGACGGAAACTTCATAACATGAGGCATCCATATACAAAGTATGAAGCATCCAGGTCTTCCACCTTCTAAAATATGAAGCTGCTGCCAGATCACTAACCCTATGTCGAGCTTTCTGTGACAAAAATCACAGACTCGACAAAAACAATTGTAACTTTCTTAAGTCGTACATAGTAGGTATCAAAAGAAACAAATGTTGGTCCACATGCTCATTTTTTTAGAAATAGAAAACTTAAATTATTTTTTTTAATGCTAGAAATCCCACTTCTCTTTTTGTAGCTAAACATCATTGTTATGCATTCTAACAGAGCAGCTAGTCTAGCCATTGACCAGAACACTAGATGAATTAACCACAGGCACTTGTTTTAGAATTTTATTTCCCTATATACCGAAACTATTTTTCTGAGATGAGCGCCTGTGGAAGTAATGTCATATACTAAAATCTTGATGGTAGAAAGGTTGCCTCAGATTTAAACCTACTTTTGAACTTTTGGGTATTTCATCTTGTCAATTATGTTAGTGGATTCTGTCTGACAATCTTTGTAGTGTCTTGGCCATACTGTGTCCACCCAATCCACTTGTCTGACCTACAAAGAAATAATAAATAACTTTAGTTGACCCTTTCATCAAGCAGTATCGTATCATCTAACCAGTACAGTGGGGTTGTTTCCTTGGGTTGCAACCCCCCCTTTTTTTGGACAATCACTGCATTTGAATGGGGGCATATAGTTGGAACACCCCCCCCCTTTTTTTAAATGGCTGGATGTGCCCTTGAAGGAGCTAGACCCTTTACAATGACCATGGATTATTACACATGTTTTTCATATAAAATCAATCCTTACACCACATATAGTTTACCTTTTAATTATATAGTCATGTAACTTTAACCTTAAGCAGTCACTGAATCTTGAAAAATGAGGCAATGACAATGGAAAAATGAAAGACAGAATCTTTGTAAAATACAGAATAGGCATACAAGGTACGAAGCATCCTGGTCTTCTACATTTTGAAATATTCAGCTTGATAAATTTACATATAGTTTATGCTGACTCCAGATATTAATCCCTTTGTTTCGCATACAATGACTTTTGTGGCAGGCAGGGCAAAAATTTTAACTATTGTGTTTTCTATTATTTTGTTTCTATTATTTTCAGGTACATGTTGCTGGTGTGTTTTGTTTATAGATTAGTAAAGACATTAGATTAGACATTAGACTTTGTGTTGAAGCCAAATGTAGTCATTTAAGGTGGTACCCAACACTTTCACCAAAAATAATTTGGCTAATCTAATTTTCATAAAATTTTGACAAATTATTTACTTTGACCCTTTTACAAAAATATAAAAAAAATCAAAAAATTTGAACCAAGCATTTTATCAGAAAAATTACACTGGTTATATAGCAGTTTGACAAACACTAATTTTGATCATTGTGAAGCTTTATATTGCCTTCACAAGGCAACGTAATTAAAACGTTTAGCTGATATTACAGAGTTATCTCCCTGTAGTGTTAGGTACCACCTTAACAAAAAATTATTTAGTTTTATTATAGTGAGGCTCATTGAGATATGTATTGAAAGGATGATTCCTAAACTGAAACAATTGTTATTGTATAGAAAACATTGTTTCTACATATTGACAAGGTTATAATTATAGCAAAATTACACTATAACATACCCGTAGCCAGGGGGGTTCGGGTGTTTCGGACTAACCCCCCCCTTAAAAACAAATAAGCACTGTTAAAGTCAATGCTTTATTCGAATTGTGACTGTTAAAGTCGAGTTTGTGAGTCCAAATACCCCCCCCCCCCCCTTGGAAATTCTTGGCTAGGGGCCTGTATAACACAAATAGCAAATATTTTGTCATCCTACAGATAAGATGAGAAACAAAATATATCAAGAGTCTTTAAAAAGAATATTTCTGTATTAAATACTATTTAGAAACATTATTAACATCTGTTTGTATAATAGTCCCAGTTAACATACACCATTTTTCTTTATTAGAAAATTTAAATCCTGTAAATGTCTTTATGACAAAAAATTATTTTGAACTTTTATAATTTGGGTCAGTTATTTTCTATGTCATTTAAATATTTAATAATTAGCTGAATCAGGTATAGACATGTCCTAAATACCTTCCTGGTTGGTTGACATTGAAGAAATGTTGAAAGAGAACTAAACTTTTGTCATAACAACAGCAACAGGTATTTGGTTAAATTATTAGTTATTTTATTTAATGACTAGGTATAAAATGCAGAGTAATGTGTATGTAACCATGTCCATACATTGTAAAAAATATGTCTTATTGTTCAAAGGAGTGAGTTCGGTAAGGTCCTAAAATGGCCCCCTTTTTTAGCGTAAATTTCAAGTTAGGTTTTATTGAGCAATATCACAAGAAGTTATAGCTAATACAGTGATTAGATAGGAAATAAGCCATTTTGTAGAAAAATTTACGTTCCTGCAATTTATTATGATGTCACAAGTTGTACTCATATTATATTTCGACGAAAAAATCAATGGAAATAGGCAAATTTCCATAGATTATTGGACAGGAAACATAGAGCGCATACATCGACAAAAAAGATCTTTTAAAATAATGTGTGTAAGGCATTTCATGTCTTATTTGAATATTTATTTTGTCGACGCCTGCGCTCTATGTTTCCTGGTCCTTAATGGTGTTAAAATCCAGCAGATTTTCACCAAAATCTCTTATCTTAACCTTTTGGAATGTAAAAATCAACGTGTTAGAATTAAACTTTGACAAAAATAGTTCTATTTAAATTTCTCACATGTCTCTAAGTCAACTTAAAACATTTTTTGTCTTGTAACATTGAACTTTATAATCAGGGCCAAATATGGCCTTTACCGAACTAACTCTTTTATAATCAACAATGTCATCCATCATTTTTACCTGTGTGATTGAGAATTATTATTTAATATTCAAATCAATTTTGTTTTATGTAATCAACAAGAAGCACAGCTAGTGGCCAATACAACAGGGTGAATCAATGCAAGATAAACAAATAAAATATATAGCAACAAATGACAAACATTGAATCATTCAACAAGTCCCTGTCCCTAGTCAGGAGCCTGTAATTAAGTGACTGGAGATTGTTGTACATTATAAATTATTTGCTTTGGTTCATTGTTATGTCCATAAATCAGTGTGTTAGTTTTCTCCTTTGAATTTTTTTTACATTTGTCATTTTGCCAAAATTCACCATCCATTCACCATTAACTATTTGGACCTTGACAATAAAGTGATATAACTTTTATCTTGGACATTTCCAGGTCATGGCATCCAGTAAACCTATTCCATGTGGACCTTGTATACCAGGAAAAGTAAACACTAAAGCTGATATCTGGTGTTACAACTGTGATGAAGGATTATGCTCAACATGTTTTGGTCATCACAAAAGATCTAAGTTTTTACGTGATCATAAGATTATTGATATCAAAAATTATAAACCATCTGTCCAAGCTATTAGAACAGAATGTGACAAACATGGTCAACAGCTTAACTTGTATTGTCCCAGTCATTTAATGACTTGCTGTGATGAATGTATATCCATTAGTCATTCAAAGTGTACCGGAATAAAAAGTTTAGCCAGTATTGTGGAGAAAACCAAGATTGAAAAATCTAAAGAATCCGTAGAGAAAGATATCAACTCCGTCTTACAACTTCTAGGTAAAATTGTAAATAACAAATCTCAAAACATTAAAAGAGGAGAACAAGAATATAAAAGCATTAAAGAATTCATTGTGAAAATGCGCAATGAAATAGATGAACATTTAACCCATCTAGAGAAGAAGATCTACCAAGAAGCAGATACCATCTTGAATCAGGAAAAATCAAAAGCAAGAGATTTAATAGCTGAAATTGAAGGAAATCAGAAAAACTTAAAGAAAATGCAAGACCAACTACATACAGTCATACCACATGCCTCCAAACTCCAATCATTTCTAGGCATACATCAGATTGAACAAAAAGTACATCAATGTCAACGATACATAGATGATCTGGACAAAGACGACAGGGCAAAAGAATTTAACATCAAAATGGAGAAAAATGATGAAGTAGAAAAGATAATTAAAAAGTTAGGATCCTTAGGAGAAGTAACCATCGTTAAAACAGATATGGATTTGAATACAGAAACAGGTGTGAGAAGGGAAGCACAAGTAGAATCACAAGAACAATCAAACATAAACAACATGACCATCAACATTGAGAATAAGATACAGATCAACATTCGGGAGATAAGTGATATGATTTGTCTGATGGATGGAAGACTTATAATAGTCAAATGGGTTGACAACGATAACCTACATGTACTTACTCCTGATGGCAAACTACTGAAACAGTTACCTATACGTGGTGAAGCCTTCAGTGTTACACAGATCAATCAGAACACTATAGCCATAACTTATCCCAATGAGAAAGCCATTAAGATCTTCAATATGGAGAAAGAAACAGTAACCAAAGTTATCACATTAGATAAAGAATGCTGTGGATTATCATCATCAGATGATTCTCTTGTTGTAGGTTTGGGTTATGATGAAATCCGTATTATAGACTTGGAAGGAAATACACTGAAGTCAATACAAGTTAAGATTGTATCACCACTGTCAAAACTGTATAACCTTGTTTATTGTAATGACAGAGTAATCTATAGTGACTATATGTTTAATGCAGTATACTGTGTGGATCAATCAGGTAAACAGATCTGGAAATATAAACAGGATTTATCAGGACCATATGGACTTTGTACAGATACTTATGGTAACATTTTTGTAGCAGACCAGGAGTCTTATAGAATAATAGTTATATCAAAAGATGGAAAGGAGAGTAAAGTACTACTTAGTGATGGACTGGAGGAACCTAGATGTATTTGTTTGAAACAAAATGAGTCTTCAGGTTTTCTTTGTGATTACTATGGCACATACTTGGCAAAATTCAATTTATCTTCTGGATGAAATATACACTGAGAAATCAAATGATTTTACCTGACTTTGATACATGTACAACAATAAGTAAATTGTATATATTTTTATTAAATATTACACAGAATCAGTAAAATTAGTTGAGTCTGTCATCAGTTATTTTTGATCATATCCTGTGTTAAGATTTTACCATTATTTAGAAAATCTAAAATACTGAGGTCCAATTTGTTAGCCACCATGATGTTAAATTAGAGAATCAAAGGATTCAATGTTAAATATGAATAATATAGGACAATGGCGTTGACAATAACACCACTCAGGTCCTATTATTTTCCTCATTTCACCACTGGTTGGAAAATTGACCCAGGTTCAAATTTTAGGGAGTTCAATTTTCTAATGTCACCAATACCAAAAGTAAACATGGTACATGTTGCATGAAGTTTCCAGCTGTAGTAAGACAAGAGTGCACACGCTGAAATGTCTCGCCTTCTATACTAATCATTGATATTATGTTGATAGTCCTAAGTATAAAGCTAAGCTTTATTACAACTGTCACATAAACTTAACATTAACCAAGATAACTAAACAAAGACCAATGAACCTTGAAAAAGAGGTCCAGGTCAGATGAACCATGCCAGGCAGACAGGTACAGCTAACAATGGTTGAGATCTCACAAACATGTTTAACCCCGCCGCATTTTTGCGCCTGTCCCAAGTCAGGAGCCTCTGGCCTTTGTTAGTCTTGTATTATTTTAATTTTAGTTTCTTGTGTACAATTTAGAAATTAGTATGGCGTTCATTATCACTGAACTAGTATATATTTGTTTAGGGGCCAGCTGAAGGACGCCTCCGGGTGCGGGAATTTTTCGCTACATTGAAGACCTGTTGGTGACCTGCTGATGTTTTTTTCTATGGTCGGGTTGTTGTCTCTTTGACACATTCCCCATTTCCATTCTCAATTTTATTCTATACAACATATATATTTGACACATTACTTATACATGTAGTTTAAGAAAAATAGACCAAAACACAAAAACATAACACTGTGCAATGAGCCGTGAAAATGAGGTCACGGTTAAATAAAACCTGCTCGACTGACATAAAGATCATAAAATATTTCCATACACCAAATATAGTTGACCTATGGCATATAGCATTAGATAAAAAGACCAAAACTCAAAAACTTAACTTTGACCACTGAACCATGAAAATGAGGTCAAGGTCACATGACATCTGCCCGCTAGACATGTACACTTAACAATCATTCCATACAACAAATATAGTAGACCTATTGCATATGGTATGAGAAAAACAGACCAAAACACAAAAATTTAACTATAACCACTGAACCATGAAAATGAGGTCAAGGTCAGATGACACCTGCCAGTTGAACATGTACACCTTACAGTCCTTCCATACACCGAATATACTAGCCCTATTGCTTATAGTATCTGAGATATGGACTTGACCACCAAAACTTAACCTTGTTCACTGATCCATGAAATGAGGTCGAGGTCAAATGGAAACTGTCTGACGGGATGAGAACTTTGCAAGGTACACACATACCAAATATAGTTGTCATATTACTTATAATAAGAGAGACTTTAACATGACAAAAAATCTTTTAATTTTTTTTCAAGTAGTCATTGAACCATGAAAATGAGGTCAAGGACATTGGACATGTGACTGTTGGAAACTTCATAACATGAGGCATCCATATACATAGTATGAAGCATCCAGGTCTTCCACCTTCTAAAATATGAAGCTGCTACCAGATCACTATCCCTATGTCTAGCTTTCTGTGACAAAAGTCACAGACTCGACAAAAACACTTTTAACCTTCTTAAGTCGTACATAGTAGGTATTAAAAGAAACAAATGTTGGTCCAAATGCTCATTTTTTCAAAAATAGAAAACTTATATTTTTTAATGCTAGAAATCCCACTTCTCTACCTTCTAAAATATAAAGCTTTTAAGAAGTGAGCTAACGCCGCCGCCGTAACCAGCAGGATCACTATCCCTATGTCGAGCTTTCTGCAACAAAAGTTGCAGGCTCGACAAAAACCAGGATGAGCTTAAACAGAAATAGTTTGACACCTTTCTGACACATGTCTCAATTGAATTCATGACTGAATACATAAAAATCTAGGCTAAAACACACTAGTACTTTTCTTGTCCTTGAGGTTTAAAAAAGTTTGCACATCCTGAAATGTCTTATTAAAATAAGGAGATCTGGTATGATATCCAATGAGACAATTATAAATCAAAGTTGCCTGCTTTTTCTTGAATCAGGCCACACTTGAAATATTTGGTTTGCCCAAACCCTACCCAAAGGTTGAGACAGTAGGTAGGTAGGTAGGCATTTTCTTTTTTTCCCCCACAAAAGGAAATTTTATATATTTGATGTTTATTAGTCTTTGTGCCTATCTGATTAAAAAAAAACTTATTCAAATCAGGAAAATAAAAGATTTTGAGTAGGCAGCTTTTTTTCTAGGTAAGTAGGGTTGGGGCAAACAAACCTATTCTTTTTTTAGTCAAGTGAAAATGAGAGGGTGACGATAAAGTGAACCCTGCCATACAGACATACCTTACAAACATTCCATTCAACAAATATATTTGGCTATTGCTTAATGTACCTGGAAAAACAACAAAACCATGACGAAATCATTGAGCATTGAAAATGAGGTCAAGGTCATAAGAACTCTGCCAGACAGACATGTAGATTTAATAATTCTATACACCAAATATAGTTGAACAATTGCTAAATGTACCTGATAAACTGAAAAATGAAAAAAAATAAAAAGTAACAATGACAAATGAACCATGAAAAGTAGGTCAAGGTCACATGAACCCTGCCATACAGACGAGCAGAAATTAAAAAAAAATCATACACCAAATATAGATGAACAATTGCTTAATGCATCTGATAAACTGGGGAAAAAAACATGAAAAAAGTAACATTGACCACTGAACAATAAAAATGAGGTCAAGGTCATATGAAACCTGATAGACATACATGTACATGTTACAATATTTCCATTGCTTAAAGTACACTAGAAAAAGACCAAACCACAAACACTTAACATTGTTCAAACATCCATGAAATAAAGGTTTTAAAAGGTCAGATAAAACCAGTGTGTTAGACATTTTGCACATTACAATCTGTCTATATGCAAACTATATTTAACCTATTGCCTATAGTATCTGAAATTCGCATCACAAAAAAAAATGAAATTTTTTCAAACCATTACTGAACCTTGAAAATGAGGTCAAGGGCAATAGACAAATGACAGATAGGAACTTCGTAAAATAAGATATCTGCATACAAGGTATGAAGCATCTATGCCTTCTACCATCTGAAATATAAAGCTTTATACAAAAAATTCAAGCCATCACATCCACTACAGGATTGTTAGCCCTATGTCTTGCAGTTGCAAGGCAGACAAAATAATAGCTACATATTCAGTTAAATAGACTTTAATGTAACTGACTTTTAAGAGGGTGGTAAAGGGTTAGTTTCATGCAACGTGTTTTATCATTTTTATTTCATGTGCAGCCGTGAAAAAAGTTTGTTATTCACTGTGTTTCGTGAAATTGGAAAAAAAGATCAACGTGCAAGAAATTTTTAATTGTTCTTTCATCGTGAAATGGCAATTTTATTTCGCGTTCTTCCGTGCAGATCATACCCCCCTTTATGCCCCTCTTTTAACTTACCAAAGCTGGTGATTCCACATAGTTCTCTAACTTGGTGTGACTAAATTCTAAACTGATGACATTTTATAACCTTGACCTTTCAGTATTCTCATAATACTGGACCCAGTATCTCATGGACATCTCAATCCCTTTCCGAGTATTAACATCCATAACATCAAGCATCCGCCGACTCCCTGCAAATAAATATAATAATCAGTTGTTACAAAATGTGCCAAATTAGAAATATCCTTGTATTAAAGGTGTAGGTCCGGTAAGGCCCAGTTTTGGCCTCAAATTTCAAGTTCATCTGACAAAAGATTTTGAACACTTTTTTAACGCTTAAGGGAATACGATACAGTAGCAGGGGCAGATAATAACTTTCTCAATGCTGTTCGTGTTCTTTTCGCGACGTTGGTAACTAGAACGTTGTAATTTCGCAATGTTTCTAATAAGAACTTTAACATTTCGTGACGTCGCTTTAAAAGAAGTCATATTTCGCGTCATTAATTTCGTGCGAATTTCAAAATTCAAAAATTCAAAAAAGTACCTGCTAAAAAAGTGGCCATGCCGTTTCTAAAAGACAGAGAAATCTGCCGAAAAGCAGTGAGATTAAAGGAAATACTTGAGATGTACAAAAATAAATCAAATACAATTTTGCCTGACGAAATTGAAGAAATGGTGATAGACACAGAAGAGAGTACTGACAGTATACCATGGAAGAGGGAAGAAGAATTGTGGAGCTTTTTAGTCTGGCACTGAATAACTGCCAGAACTGCACGGCCCAGTGGAATCTGCTCAACGTAGAGAAAGAAAAAATGCAAGGAATTGGGATCTATCTTACTATTCGTTTAAACTTAAACTGTAACATGCTGAAAAACATTTTACCAATAACACAATTCGGAACAAAACGACCTGCAATAGCTAATTATGAGTATTGGTGGCTGCTTAACGTCCAGCGGCAAATATTAAATTGCACATTTATGATATCGAATGTTATTTTAATGAAACTTAAAGAAATGAGAAAACTTATGAACCCCTGATTAATGAAAAGGTTCCTGTCCAAATTTCGTTTCATAAATGTTTAGCAAAAATGTTTTTCCATTTTATGATTAACCATCTTATAAATTTTACTGATAAGTATCAACGCTTTGAAAAACACCTGCATATACTTGACAGCGAACTTGTGTATGGCGGGAATGATTACACGACGTTGTTGCGATTAAAACTTAATTTAACGTAATTTAGCGCCATACTGACAGACGTCGTAAAAAATTAAGGTATATGGTTTTTATTAAAAAACAAGCACATGGACCCCAATTTTTTTCTTTTGCAATCAATCAAGTACTGTTTCAAGAACACTCCGCCAAAATTTCAGGAAAAAATCAACGATCAAATTTTTTCTGCACTCCCAAAAAGAAGCAAAAATATGGTCATTTTTTTTTATTTCGGATATACATGTAGCCATCGAAATCCAGAACATGATGATTTGGTTTAACCTTAAACTTATTTCAGCATGTTGGTGCCATGGATCAAGGGAATATTTTACAAAAAACCTGGTTATGTTATGACTTTTCGTTCAAAAGTATTGTTACTTTCTTTAAAAGTCATAATTTATGAAATTTCCGGGATTTTCTTCCAAATATGCAAATTTCGAACCAAATTATCTTAAAAAGTAAGTCATGAAGATACTTTTTTCTTTGCATATTTTAAAAGTACACATTGAAATTGACCTTGTATCAAAATTTTAAGAAAAAATCAAGGAGGGGTCTCTTCTGTATCGTATGCCCTTAAATGTCTATTTCAATTGCTTCAATCATTTTTTGTGAAAGATTTTAACTGATTCACTCATTAAAAACGCTCCGATTCTACCTTAAATATGAAAATCTATCAAATATGCTAAAAAATGTCACTTTTCATATGGTTTTTGTCAAAAATGAAAGTGGCCACATCCGTGTTCATCCTCGAACTTTATATATCTTATGTATTATTATTAAACATAACTAACGTTTCAATATCAAGAATGAACACGAATGCGGCCTCTTTCATTTAAGACGGAAACCGTCTGAAATTTAACTAAAATGCTGAAGATTTCAGTAATTTAGCATGACTTAGTGATGTAAGTACTCAATATATGTACATTATAATGACAAAAACAGCCCACATTTATGTAGCAAAGGCATTATACCTTCCAAAAAATAACTAAAAGTTTACATTTACCGGTAAACAATTTTGTAAAACTGCTATATTTTGGAGCCAAAGGGGGTCTTACTGAACCTACTCCTTTTTATACAGGTGGTCCGAGACCACAGTTATTTCATAGTGTATTTCTTTTAGACAATAATGAAAATTCAAAAAATCCCACCTGCTCTTTCTCAATAATATTTTTACAGTGTGTTGTACTACTTTTGGGACAAATTATATCAAAATAATAGAAAACTTCATCAGCTTGAACTCAAAATATGGACAATTTTATGTTAATGACGTCTTGAAATCTTTTGACAAGTAACACACTGTCCACATTAAAGACTATATTTGTGGGCAATGAAAATCAAAGTACCTACAATTACTGTGTTGTCAGACCAGGCAAACATATAACTTCGGTTTTTAATGTATAAAATTGGGATCAAATGTCTAATTTGGCTTTAAAATTAGAAAGATCATATCATAAGCAACAAGTGAACTAAGTTTCAAGTTGATTGGAATTCAGCTTCATCAAAAACTACCTTGACCAAAAACTTTAATCTGAACGGACGGACGAACGAACGGACGGACGAACAAACAAACGAACTCACAAACGGAGCCACAGTCCAGAAAACATAATGCCCCTCTACTATGGTAGGTGGGACATAAAAATCACTTCTTTAAGTATCATTATTCTAATAACCCCTACTAAAGTAATTTCAACACCCCCGAACAGTGAAATTACAGTGAAAACAGTAGAATTTTATTACATAATCTGAAAGATGAAACCTTGAACTTTACAGGAAATATACTCCCACTGTAAAAAAAGTCTCTTACTCTTAGGAAAGTATCAGTTCATTAAGTTAGACCGTTATTATAGCATTTTATCCACCAAAATAGAATTTGCAGCTAAATTATTGCACCAAAGGCATAAACCTTTCTACTTAAAAAGAAGCAAAAAGTTCATTTTCTTCAATTATACTAATGAAAAGATATTATCTAAACCTATGAGTTTAAAATTTTGGTAAAACTACAAAATCACAATTTATGACGAAATTTCAAATTTGCTACTTAAATAAGTGATTTAAAAATCACTTATTTCAATAAGTCCCCTGATCGATATCTTTCTCATAAATTATCTTTTTGTTTAGTTAAACCTAAATTTTATCTATAAATGTGCAGTGCATCAGCAGCTTCAACAATTGTTATACAGGTAAAACATATCTCAGTATTTTTTTACTTTTTCAAAGTAAAGTTCTGGTGCGAGTTTAAAAGTACATTTTTCTCAATCAATAGTGTATAAATTTGAATATATATATACTTTTATTTTTATTTTACACAAAATACCAGTTTAAGATGAAAATAAATGTTAAGCTGGTCTGTAAGGTTTGTCCACTTCAGGACCAAATATTTTGTTTCAGTCATAAGGTAGATAACTCTGATAAATTTTCAGTCTTAACAAAGAAAAGACAGTTTTGAAGACTTCATGACTACTAAATTTATATTGAAGAATTTTTCTTGGGGGTTGCTAAATACCAGATTACAGATCCTGTTTTTTCAAGAATTTTTTTTTGATTGATGATTGATTGTCCCTTCATAGAACTATAAACATCTGTAATACATTTGGGAAGTTAGGTTTTACTCACCATTTTCTTTGGAAAGTGCCTGTACCAAGTCAGTAATATGGCAGTTGTTTTGCACTTTTGCCGGTGATTGATAGTGTTCAGTTGTTGTCAGTTTTTACGAACTTCCCCTTTTTGAGTTTGCCTTGGGAGTTCGGTATTATTTTTTATACTTACTATACATTGAACTGAATTTTAATGTTCGTATTGTTATACGTTTACTTTTCTACATTGGCTAGAGGTATAGGGGGAGGGTTGAGATCTCACAAACATATTTAACCCCGCCGCATTTTTGCGCCTGTCCCAAGTCAGGAGCCTCTGGCCTTTGTTAGTATTATTTTAATTTTAGTTTCTTGTGTACAATTTGGAAATTAGTATGGCGTTCATTATCACTGAACTTGTATATATTTGTTTAGGGGCCAGCTGAAGGACGCCTGCGGGTGAGGGAATTTCTCGCTACATTGAAGACCTGTTGGTGACCTACTGCTGTTGTTTTTTTTTTCTATGGTCGGGTTGTTGTCTCTTTGGCACATTCCCCATTTCCATTCTCAATTTTATTGTAGTTTCATTTCAATACAACGTTACAAGAGCTCTATTCTTAATTAATGTTTAATCAAACAGTAACATATGAATTGTAAACCAGATGCTCCACAGGGCGCAGCTTTATACGACTGCAGAGGTTGAACCCTGTACGGATAGGGCAAGTATGGACACAACATTCAAGCTGGATTCAGCTCTAAATTTGGATTGTGATTAAATAGTTGACACAGCATAGGTTTTGGACACAGAATGAATGTGGTCTAATGAACTTAAAATATTTTTTTTTGTCTTTGAGCAATCACTATGCTGTTGAATATTAATCCTCTCAAAAAAATGTTTGAAGAAATTTTCTAATTATTTATCTGAAATGAGAAAAATTTAACCCCCCCCCCCACCATTTTTTTTTCACATCCCCCTTTCCCTTTTTTCAAAACTGATCTCAATTCAAATTTCTAATGGAGTTTGCAACAATAACTACTCATTTAAATACATCATAAAATATTAAAATGTAACAAAAAGTGCTTGTTATCACTGAATGGTAAAGATTGTTTTAATTTATCAGTTGGTAGTAAAAGTGAATATACATTGTGTATTGTATAAAACAATGATTTAAGTTGATTCAACTACTATTCTGGACAATTGAAAATTTCTTGCTATTGCACAATATTGTGCAATTAGATATTTCTTACTATTGCGCAATACTGTGCAATTGAAAATATTTGCTATTGCACAATACTGTGCAATTGAAGATTTCTTGCTATTGCACAATACTGTGCAATTGAAAATTTCTTGCTATTGCACAATACTGTGCAATTGAAGATTTCTTGCTATTGCTGAATACTGTGCAATTGAAAATTTCTTGCTATTGCACAATACTTAATATAATAATTTTGGATCCTGATTTGAACCAACTTGAAAACTGGGCCCATAATCAAAAATCTTAAGTACATGATTAAATTCAGCATATCAAAAAAGCCAAAGAATTCAATTTTTATTAAAATCAAACTTAGTTTAATTTTGGATTCTTTGGTATTTAATGTAGACCAATTTGAAAATGGGACCAAAAATTAAGAATCTACATACACAGTTAGATTTGGCATATCAAAGAACCCCAATTATTCAATTTTTGATGAAATCAAACAAAGTTTAATTTTGGACCCTGATTTGGACCAACTTGAAAACTAGGCCAATAATCAAAAATCTAAGTACATTTTTAGATTAGCATATCAAAGAACCCCAAGGATTCAATTTTTGTTAAAATCAAACTAAGTTTAATTTTGGACCCTTTGGACCTTAATGTAGACCAATTGGAAAACGAGACTTAAATTTCAGAATCTACATACACAGTTAGATCCGGCATATCAAAGAACCCCAATTATTCAATTTTTGATGAAATCAAACAAAGTTCAATTTTGGACCCTTTGGGCCCCTTATTCCTAAAAACCTGTTGGGACCAAAACTCCTAAAATCAAACCCAACCTTCCTTTTATGGTCATAAACCTTGTGTTTAAATTTCAAAGATTTCTATTTACTTATACTAAAGTTATGGTGCGAAAACCAAGAATAATGCTTACTTAGGTCCCTTTTTGGCCCCTTATTCCCTAACTGTTCAGACCTCAACTCCCAAAATCAATCCCAACCTTCCTTTGTGGTCATTTCATTCATTTCTATTTACTTATACTAAAGTTATTGTGCGAAAACAAAGAAAAATGCTTATTTGGGCCCTTTTTTGGCCCCTAATTCCTACACTGTTTGAACTAAAACTCCCAAAATCAATCCCAACCTTCCTTTTGTGGTCATAAACCTTGTGTCAAAATTTCATAGATTTCTATTTACTAAAACAAAAGTTATAGTGCGAAAACCAAGAAAATGCTTATTTGGGCCCTTTTTGGCCCCTTATTCCTAAAATTTTGGGACCAAAACTCCCAAAATCAATCCCAACCTTCCTTTTGTGGTTATAAACCTTGTGTTAAAATTTCATAGATTTCTATTCACTTTTACTAAAGTTAGAGTGCGAAAACTAAAAGTATTCGGACGACACAAGACGACGACGCAGGACGACGGCGTCGCCAACGTGATAGCAATATACGACGAAAAATTAAAATTTTTGCGGTCGTATAAAAATGTTACTACAATATTTGCACAGGCAAAAAAAATCATCATTTTCTTTTTTTTTATAAAGGAAAAGACTACATACCCACACACTGCTTGACATCACTGACTTTAAAGTTCTCACTTGGTACCCTGAAAAATACAAAATATACAATGACAAATGTGTAATCTAATGTCAAATTTTAATGTCAGAAGTCGGTTTCACAAAAATACTTACTGTCTTACAACTAAGATTGATTGTAAGTACACTGAATTGTTCATGACTTACGACCAATTTTAGTCATAAGTTTCTTTGTGAAATTGACTCCAGATTATTAGAAAGTTGTATATGTTAATGTCTTATTTTAATCAAGTTGTGTTGTTGGGTTGCCAACTCAACTAACTGGTTTACAAGTAAATATACATACATTAACAATTAGACATTGGTTTTCTTTATAATTTCATTATTTCACACTTTGTCAAACCATGGCTTTTATAGCTTATGATTGAAGGCATTAAAAACCTGATTGACCTGTAATGTTCAAGGGTGGATCCAGCCATTTTAAAAAGGGGGGTTCCCAACCCAGGACAAAAGGGGGTGAGGGGGGGTTGGTTCCAACCACATGTCCCCTTTCAAATGCATTGATTGTCCAAATAATAGGGGGTTTCAAACCGCTGGAACCACCCTGTATCTGCCACTGATGTTTATCTTTGTCCTATGAATATGCATATCTACACAATATCTATTTATATGTGTGAATTTATACCCACCGTAAACCTAGACCACTCTTGTCATGGAAAACAATTGGTGTCTCTAACCCATGTTCTTGTAGATACTTTACAGTAAAATCTGAAAAATAAAAGATAGATTGCATCCACCTACCTCTTTAGTTTATACTTATCTGTTCACTGTCTCTATATTAGTTTCCAAATTTTGCTTTTCATTTACAAAACAACAAGCCTCACTTTCATTTTTGGGGCTATTTGTTTTCCATTTATTCCCATTGTTTACTTATCTTGATCATCATTTCACAATTTGATTTTTTATATTTTTGGTGGATTTAATTTGATATCCACAGTATTTGAATAATGTGAAAATGACAAACCTATATGTTGTATACCCATTTAGGGCTCGCCACAACCAAATTGAAATATTATTTGTTGGACTTGTTAATGTATGTGCAAGGATGTGAATTAAATTTGTTATCCACATTGATAATTCTAAACTTTGATTGTCTGAATTTTAACATATTTTTTGTTTCATTTTATGGATTTAATTTCTAATTCTCCCTGTTTACAAACCCCTCTTCTGAAATAAAAACTTTTTTTTGTACTTTTTATTGACAACAAATAAATTTTGGCAAAGGGTACTTTGTTGTCAGTGTAATGGAAATATTTGATTGTTATCAAGATCGAACATAGCATCTCCTTAATATGTCTTTTAATTGAGTTAAGCCATTTCAATTGATATTTCATAATGTGTCTTTCTATGTTGTAATGCTACACTTAGTCTATTATTTCAGATAAGGGTGAATGTTTGGTACCATTAAAACATTAAACCCAATTGCTATTGTTTGCACCTGCCTTAAGTCAGGAATCTGATGTTCAATTGTTGTGGTTGTTAATGTGGTTCGTAAGTGTTTCTTGTTTCTCGTTTTTTACATAGATTAAACCATTGTTTTTCACGTTTGAATGGTTTTACACTAGTAATTTTTGGGAACCTTATTAGCGTGCTCTTTTCGTTGTGTTGGAACCGTACTTTGACCTATATATAACAGTCAGGGGACTTACTTAAATGACTGATTTTCTAAATCACTGATTCAAGTAACATTTTGTTCATAAAGGTTGAAAGTAAGAGTTGTCTTTCTTTAATAATCACCTATTTAAGTAGTACAAATTTATCACTAGACTAAGTGATTTAATTTTATTGTAGTTTTAAATATAGAATACTAATGATCCAGGGACTAATTCTGTTTCTAACTTATCAGAACCAACATCTGTGTTGTCTAGGATGACCAGGTCATTTCAGGTGATGACCTTGTACTGAATCTAGGATAATGACATAAAAATCACTTGTTAAAGTACCATACCTCAATTTTTTTTCCCAAAAATCACTTCTTTAAGTATCATTATTTTAATAACCCCAACTAATTTCAACATCCCCAAACTGAATTTTTTATCGCGAACAGTAGAATTTTATTACATAATCTGAAAGATGAAACCTTGAACTTCACAAGAAAAATACTCCCACTGCTAGGAAAAATCTTTCAAGAAAGTATCAGTTCATTATGTAAAGCCATTATTATAGCATTTTTTCAACTAAAATAGAATTTTCAGCTAAATGATAGCATGAAAGACATAAACCTTGCTAATCAAAAGAGGCAAAAAGTTCATTTTTTTCAATTCTAATAATTAAAAGATATTATTAAACATCTATGTGTTTAAAATTTTGAAAAAACTACAAAATCCTAATTTGTGACCAAACTTCGAATTTGCTACTCAAATACTAATAGTAAGTGATTTTTAAAAATCACTTATTTCAGTAGGTCCCCTGACTGTATAATGAATTACTTTTATTAATTGTGACTTGGATGGAAAATTGTCTCATTGGCACTCATACCACATCTTCTTGTATCTATAGCATCTCCTGCACAAACCACATCTAGAATGAAACCCAACAAGAATGAAACAAGGAGATACAACCCAAGAACAAGACATGAACACTTGATTGCAATGAGAGTTACCTCCCCTTGTACATACTTTGTTCTCCATACAGTATACTAACCTTCCCCTTTCAATATTTTGACAAATTCTTTGTTGTATTATGTGGATTTAAGTTTTTCCTCCACACTGTATGTTCTTTTCCCTTCAATTTCATCATCGTCAATACCTTCCTCTGAATAAATCTTCTTTTCTTTCACTCTCTGGAAAAAGAAAAAAATATTATTAAAGATTACTGTTGACAATCTCCTAGATCTTCAGAATTCTAGTTTTCATCTCTGTCAAAGGGAGATAAATATCTCTGTCAAAGGGAGATAAATACATAATACTAAAAAGACAATTCTGAACAACTTCCTTCAACTCTCTGTAAAACTAAAGATGTATGATGTGTAGTGACAATGTTTTGTTTTAAAAATCTTTTTTTCTTTTTCTTTCGTTTTCATGATGGTTTACAAAACATTATTTAACAGTGACTTTCTTGTACCACCCATGACACAATTTTTTTTGTTCAGAACATGAATGAAATGTTTGCCACTGAACATTAAGCAACCAAAAATCCAACAATTAATCAGATTTTTTTAACTGAAACTTTCCAACAGCATCAAAATTTCTCTGTCATTAATGTATACAGCATTGCATTATTTTAAAGAAGTAAATGTCTGTTTACTTAAAGTTTGCTCAGCTATTATTTCCAATTACAATATCTTTAGGGTGAATGTGCATGAGACAAAGAGTCATGGAGGTGGGAATAAAAGAAGATCTCTTGAAAAAAAATACTTGAGTTAAATTAAGAAATGCACAATTTAACTTTTAAAAAAACAAAAACAAGGTAAGATAAGTAAAGAACATTATAATTTATGATGACTTGGTAAACAGGTAATCATTCCTTTTCCTTTCTTATCTACCTTAAATTATATATATATATATATATGGGCCATAATTTGCTATTGGGCTCCGTTTCCTATAACTATAAAAAAGTGATAAAATGTGAATTACTGTAAGAAAAGTTGTAACTACATCTTAAGATGCCATTATTTTTATCAACATACAAGTGTATGCTACTCTTCTCTAGAAAAAAAATTGAAATTAACAAATTTCAAAGATTATACGACCGTATTTGTGTGTCGTTTCTCGCGTTACTTTTCGCGTCCGAAGTGCATAACGCTGACTAATTTATAGATAATCGTCACCGGCAAATTTGTAATTTTTGCTTTAAAATAACAAAGAACATCGACCAATAAGAATAGTGAGAAGAAAATGCCGAGAACTATAAGTATTTCTGTAGCAGGTGTAAGAACACTGTCGTTATTTTGGTTTCCCATTTCGTAACGCACATTTTAGATGGTTTAATCTGCTTTGTTGTAAAAGAATTCTTTGCAACAATATGCAAATACGAACTCTCGCGAGATGTTCAAACAGGTAAATCAGAGATGATTTACATTCTTGTTTTGTTCTTCGTAATAATTAAGTTAGAAAATGACGTTATCGTTATGCGTTACATTTCACACGAAACAGAAGTCCATTTATTTATTAAAATTGTTTTTGTCGTTAAGTTCTAATCATTTCCGGTCATATGTGAAACATGTGACTAACATGTGATCACGCCCTTACAGCCGGATATACGAAATACTAGGTCTAAACATTGTATTTGTTTCCAACGGGATGTAAGCAAACATAATCTGTAGGCTTGTTTCGTCTTGTTTAAAAAAGGAAAATACAATTTTCAAAGAGATTGAGCCGGGGGTCTATTATATTTCCTATGTGCATATAATTTTACATACGATCTTGTGTGAAAATAAATGCCCAATGACTTGACAAAATCGATTTCAGATTTGACCGACGTTTTAACACACTTCGTTTCCCAATAACGATGTAAAGGGTCCTTGGAAAATTCAATCGAAATTACGTCTCCTATCATGGTGCCGATGTTCGTTGGATTGATTTAGCTTCAACAGTAAATACATGTATTACTGGATATTTTAGGTGAATAAAGATAATTTAATAAAAAATACATGTTAATGTACCGTTACACTTGGAATGTACAAAGTTGGTATCTTTGTCACAATTTTTAATTAATTTTTTTTATTCATGTTCTGCAAACACTTATCACTTACGCAATAAACTTGTCAAAGGAAGAGTAAACTTTTACCATGCATGACTTGAAAGGAAGTACTTTATTGATTTTAGCCCACTAAAGTAGGTTAAAATGTGGAAACCATGTAGATGGTGTACAGGTCACAAATATCACATGGTGCCTATTTTAAAGATGCTAATTCCAAGTTAAAAGTTGCTTTCTTTACTGGATTTAAAGAATTTTACATTACCAATGATTTGGAATAAATTTTATATAACTGGAATTTCAAAACCAAATATAAATACATTTTTTTGGCTAAAACATCAAGATACAACGATTATGGTATCCTGTATCAATGAAGAAAATACGGAAATTCCTGAATAAATTGTACTAATTGTTTTCAAAACAAGCACATATTTAGGAGTTTTATAATACTGTTACATTTAAGATGGATTTTTAGAAAAAGTATACTGTTCAGATCATTTTAAGCAGATTTTGCAATAAAATAAAACTAAAAAAATGCTTTCGGTTTCTTATGGTTTCCTGTCGCGTTTAAAAAAACTTTAATTTAACATTGAAAATAGATTTTAAATATTAACATGAAGCAAGTAACACTAGTAATGGTGTTCATTTATGTCTTTTGAAATATATTGTGCAAAATAAAGAAAATAAAGATTGGTTTCCTGTTTTGTTTCCTGTCACGTAAACGGTGAATCAAAATGTATTAATTTTTTCTCGAAAAACTCAATTGTTCCATTAATACTATTCTAACATCAACACAACCCACAGAATAAAAGTTAAAGTTTTAGAACTTATAACCAGATGCTCCGCAGGGCGTAGCTTTATACGACCGCAGAGGTTGAACCCTGAACGGTTAGGGCAAGTATGGACACAACATTCAAGCTGGATTCAGCTCTAAATTTGGATTGTGATTAAATAGTTGACACAGCATAGGTTTCTGACACAGAATGAATGTGTTCTAATGAACTTAAAAATTTTTTTTCTCTTAGAGCAATTCACTATGCTGTTGAATATTAATCCTCTCAAAAAAATGTTTGAAGAAATTTTCTTTTTTATTTATGAAATTTCAAATGAGAAAAATTGAACCCAATTTTTTTAATCACATCCCCCTTTCCCTTATTCCAAAACTAATCTCAATTAAAATTTCTAATGGAGTTTGCAACAATAACTACTATATCATAAAATATAAGATGTAAAAAAACTGCTTGTTATCACTGAATGGTAAAGATTATTTTAATTTATCAGTTGGTAGTAAAAAGTGAATATACATTGTATATTGTATATAACAAAGATTTAAGTTGATTCTGGACAAAGAAAGATAACTCCAATTAAAAAAAAAATCTTGCTATTGCACAATATTTTGCAATTAGATATTTCTTGCTTACTATTCTGGACAAAGAAAGATAACTCTAATTAAATTTTTTTTTTGATATTTCACAATATTGTGCAATTAGATATTTCTTGCCATTGCGCAATACTGTGCAATTGAAAAGACTTGCTATTGCACAATACTTAATATAATAATTTTAGATCCTGATTTGGACCAACTTGAAAACTGGGCCCATAATAAAAAATCTAAGTACATTTTTGAATTCAGCATATCAAAGAACTTCAAGATTTCAATTTTTGTTAAAATCAGACTAAGTTTAATTTTGGACCCTTTGGACTTTAGTGTAGACCAATTTGAAAACAGGACCAAAAATGAAGAATCTACATACACAGTTAGATTTGGTATATCAAAGAACCCCATTTATTCAATTTTTGATGAAATCAAACAAAGTTTAATTTTGGACCCCGATTTGGACCAACTTGAAAACTGGGCCAATAATCAAGAATCTAAGTACATTTTTAGATTCAGCATATCAAAGAACCTAACTGATTCATTTTTTGTCAAAATCAAACTAAGTTTAATTTTGGACCCTTTGGACCTTAATGTAGACCAATTTGAAAACGGGACCAAAAGTTAAGAATCTACATACACAGTCATGACAGTTAGATTCAGCATATCAAAGAACCCCAATTATTCAATTTTGATGAAATCAAACAAAAGTTTAATTTTGGACCCTTTGGGCCCCTTATTATGTTGGGACCAAAACTCCCAAAATCAAACCCAACCTTTCTTTTATGGTCATAAACCTTGTGTTTAAATTTCATAGATTTCTATTTACTTATACTAACGTTATGGTGCGAAAACCAAGAAAAATGCTTATTTGGGTCCCTTTTTGGCCCCTAATTCCTAAACTGTTGGGACCTAAACTCTTAAAATCAATACCAACCTTCCTTTTGTAGTCATTAACATTGTGTTAAAATTTCATTGATTTCTATTTACTTAAACTAATGTTATTGTGCGAAAACCAAGAATAATGCTTATTTGGGCCCTTTTTTGGCCCCTAATTCCTAAACTGTTGAGACCAAAACTCCCAAAATCAATCCCAACCGTTCTTTTGTGGTCATAAACCTTGTGTCAAAATTTCATAGATTTCTATTAACTTAAACTAAAGTTACAGTGCGAAAACCAAGAAAATGCTTATTTGGGCCCTTTTTGGCCCCTAATTCCTAAAATGTTGGGACCAAAACTCCCAAAATCAATACCAACCTTCCTTTTGTGGTCATAAACCTTGTGTTAAAATTTCATAGATTTCCATTCACTTTTACTAAAGTTAGAGTGCGAAAACTAAAAGTATTCGGACGCCGGACGACGACGACGACGACGACGACGACGCCGACGCCAACGTGATAGCAATATACGACGAAAATTTTTTCAAAATTTGCGGTCGTATAAAAAAGGATACAAAAAGAAACCAAAGGCCGAATACCAAATTATGGTCCATATATTTGTATTATATATTTCCAGTTATATACAAGGTCACCTACATATGTATATATGATCCTAAATATTGGGTTTGACTAAAAAATCAAGAAATAAAACAACATGAACAAGGGGCAGTGTGCTTTGATAAAATTAGATAAGATATTTTATTGGTCTAAAATCAAAAATTACAGGACTGATACCAAGACAATATGCCTGATACACATTGGTTATACACAAACATACAAACATATATATCTGATCACATTTATAAACATTGTACATACATATATATAAACGAGTCTAAATTGAAAACTACATTCAAACCTATGATTGCGTTGGATAAAACCACAATTTTTATACGTGTGCATGTAAAACAAATTTCAGAAAACGAAATCTGTAACAAACATAAACTTTTAGCCACCGCTTTACAAGCAGAGCCAAATACAATGAAAGTCCCAACAATGTATTGGCTTCCGAAGCTACACAAAACCCCTTACAAATATAGATTTATTTCGTCTTCAAGCCATTGTTCAACTACTAAATTGTCTATTCTTCTTACCAGCACACTTGGTACAATTAAAAACCTTATAATAAATTGTTCAAATAAGGCCTTCGAAAATAGTGGAATAAATTACTTTTGGAGTGTCAAGAACTCGTTGGAAGTACTTGATAAATTGCATGCTTATATTGGTGATTTTGAATCTATTCAAAGTTTTGATTTTTCTACCCTGTATACCACATTGCCTCACATTCTCATTAAGAAAAAATTCACACACCTAATTAAATGGGCATTCAAAAAATCAGAATGTAAATATATATATGTTCAAACTCTTTTAGGTCATTTTTTAGTAGCAATAAACAAAAAAACTATGTTAATTGAACATGCTTTGATACTATATATGCCCTTGAATTTTTACTAGATAACATTTTTGTTCGCTTTGGGGATTCCGTATATCGTCAGATTATCGGAATTCCAATGGGGACTAACTGTGCACCACTTATTGCGGACCTCTTTTTGTATTGTTATGAGTTACAATTTATGACAAAAATAAGCAAAGACCCATCAAAACAACATCTGATAAACAAATTTAATAATACTTTTAGATATTTGGATGATATTTTGGCTCTCAATAATGACGACTTCAGTATGTATATTAATGAAATTTATCCTGCTGAACTTACTTTAAATAAAGCTAATACTAACAATGACCACTGCCCTTTCCTCGATCTTGATATCTATATCACTAACGGAAAGCTGAATACTAAAATTTATGATAAAAGGGATGATTTTTCATTTCCTATCGTTAATTATCCGTTTTTAGATGGTGACGTTCCCTTGTCACCATCTTACGGTGTTTATATATCTCAACTTGTACGATTCGCTCGTGTATGTAACAATGTTTTAGATTTTAACGAGAGAAATTTATGTATTACTGAAAAATTATTACACCAGGGTTTTCGATATCACAAACTAGTCAAAACATTTACTAAATTTTATCATCGGTATAAAGACATCATTCGTAAATATAGCTCAACATGCAGACTTCTTATACGTTCAGGTATTTCACATCCAATTTTTTATGGAAATATTCTTTATAAAGCACAAAGGTGTCAGTATTCACCTCAGAAACTTAAAAAACCTTTGAATAGACTTATTAAGAAGGGATATAATTACGATACTGTTGTCAAGTCATTAAAGATTGCATATTTTGGCGTTAATATTGAGTCACTGATAAGGTCTTTGCGTCGGAACTAAACACATTTATTCTAAAAACAGTTGTTGGCATGACACGGGTTATGTTCTTCTCATATAAGTTATGATGGTATGATACTAAACCCCTAACGGGAAGGATTGTGCCTGATGTACATATGATGAAATCATAATCTTTCAGTCAGTTTAATTGAAGTCTGGAGCTGGCATGTCAGTTAACTGCTAGTAGTCTGTTGTTATTTATGTATTATTGTCATTTTGTTTATTTTCTTTGGTTACATCTTCTGACATCAGACTCGGACTTCTCTTGAACTGAATTTTAATGTGCGTATTGTTATGCGTTTACTTTTCTACATTGGTTAGAGGTATAGGGGGAGGGTTGAGATCTCACAAACATGTTTAACCCCGCCGCATTTTTGCGCCTGTCCCAAGTCAGGAGCCTCTGACCTTTGTTAGTCTTGTATTATTTTAATTTTAGTTTCTTGTGTACAATTTGGAAATTAGTATGGCGTTCATTATCACTGAACTAGTATATATTTGTTTAGGGGCCAGCTGAAGGACGCCTCCAGGTGCGGGAATTTCTCGCTACATTGAAGACCTGTTGGTGACCTTCTGCTGTTGTTTTTTATTTGGTCGGGTTGTTGTCTCTTTGACACATTCCCCATTTCCATTCTCAATTTTATTCGTTGTAGAAGGGTCTAAAAACAGCACAAACAACATTTTCCAAAAGACCAAAAGAGAGAAAAAGTATATTTAAACAAAACGCATTTGACTAACAGGTCGAACAACTGATGTTCTTTAACCCTGCTGACTGCCATTGGCGATTGCCAAATAAAATTGATCACAAGGTGTCACAAAATGGATCTTAATATAAATTTAATACTAAACAGAAAAAAAATTTAACTTGTGGCCACGATGTTATGCCACAAGCATACGGTGTCAATATTTTTTTAGTACACCAGATCCGGATTTCGACAATAAATGTCTCTTTAGTGATGTTAGGGATCGAAACGGTATTTGGAAGGCTATATAAAAAGTACCCTCATTTTTAGAAAAAGTACCCTCATTTTTAGATAGACTCTTGAATTTTAAGAGTCAATGTAGGATGAACGGATCATATAAACCGCAGGGAAAATATGATACAAGCCCAAACGAAAAAATATAAACGAGTCTAAATTGAAAACTACGTTCAAACCTATGATTGCGTTGGATAAAAACCGCAATTTTTATACGTGTGCATGTAAAACAAATTTCATTGTAGAAGGGTCTAAAAACAGCACAAACAAGATTTAAATATATATGAGGAGGCGGTACATGTACCACAAAGTTATTTAGTACTCAATATTTTAGCATTTCTAGAATTGTACATGTCGATGCTTTGAGAGTGTCAAAGAAAATCATCTTTATATCAAATTTTACTGAGCTCCATCACCAGCTACTTGTTATGGTTTTAAAAAATTATCTTGTCATTTCATAATTGATTATTTCATATCAGTCATATTCCTGAGGCTGCATAAAACATGGTAACACGTTTTGTTCACAATTTATTTTAATTACGTAAAATTTACAGATTATGTTACATTGTACCAAGGATTTGTATGGTAGTTACAAATCCTTGATTGTACATACACGTTGTAATTTCTCGAAGAAAGCTCAGTTATGTAAATTATCAATTTTTATTTGAAAACATACTTTGATGAAATCTAAATGTTAACATATTACATATATATTTATCTTTAAAATGTAGGTAACCGTAATGTTTGTGTATTCGAAACTACACTTTCATAAATCACCTATACCAAGTATAGAAATCCAATAGTTTGTTATTAAATAGATTCCCTAATTCGACAGCAGGTTGAATCTAATCACAAAAAAAATACCATTTATCTATTTAAAAATATGCCTTAAAATAGAGCAGATATATTATATTTGTAAATAAATATTTACCAAATATATTCACAATGAATGAGAGCAGAAAAGAAAGTTTTATTCACTCTATCTTGGGCATATGTTGGGAGAGAGAAGGCTTTCATAGATTTAGAAAAAAGGCATTGTTTTAAAATGAAAACGATTTGAATGTAAGTTAGCATTTTATATATAAAAAAGAAGATGTGGTGTGATTGCCAACGAGACCAACATGACACAGAAATTAATCATACAGCCTTCAACAAAGAAAATTGCATTATAGGGTAAGCAAGTTCATAGACTTTTAAGTTGACAACACTCATATTCAAACATATATCATTTTTTATTATACAAATAATTCAGAATAACAGTATAACAATGTAGTACAGTTTACACATTTCGAGCCCCCAAAAAATCTACATTTTTCAAGCAGTTGAGAAATGTAAAATATAATTATGGTAAATGTTCAATCAATGTAATTCGGCAAATATGTTAACAGAAGCCCCAAACGAAATGTATGTATAGCAACAAAATGTGTTCATGAATGCTGAACATTTCATTGTGTTCCAATGGTTGAAATCCCCTTTTCAATTAAAATGGCTGGATCCTCGCCTGCAAATTATAAACACATGAAACATGCCAAAGACTATACTTTAAGATATTTTGGCAAAATTTGTGTTGAATAATATATATATATTTTCCCCAAGATGTGTAACAAAACTAAAGCTATATTGGACATGTTAGAGAAAAAGCTATAGATAGTCTTCCGGATGCCAATTTATTCATTCTTAAAGGGGCTGGACAGGGGGGTAAGCTTCTCCCTGCTCCCGCCCCTCGTCTCCCTTCTCCCACCTCTCTTCTCCCTCCCTTTTCTCTCTCCATTACCTTTTCCGACATACATTTCATTAAAATCCATTAAACATTCAGGAAGAGTTTCGCTTAGAAGATAAGTAATGCCATACATTAAAGTAACGAGTATCTCCCCTGTAACATTTACAACTTTCTCATGTAAACTTATTTCTTCAATATCCATCCAGTTGTTTAGGAGGAGACTTGAGATGCACTAAACAGAGATACATTGATAGACAGATAAGGTGCAATATATATGCCTGCAACGTGATGAGACGCATACAAATTCCCATCTAGGAGGGACATGTATTCCACAGCAACCTCCCATATTTTTAATTTTTGATAAATTTTAATCGGGAATAGTCCGGTCATAGACGGCAGTAAAAATCGTGAATGTGTGACCTCAGCTTAACTCTGATGCACGCTGTTTCCCGATGATCTTTTTCAAAAGTATAAATCCAAACTATAGAAATGCAGGATTATGTGTGAAAATACGGGGAATTTTTGTGACACTATGAGTGCAATTTCGCAAGAAACCAATTTGTTTTAAAATGGTAGCCAAAAAAAAAAATGCTGCTTGCAAAAAATAAAAATAAAATTCTTTTCGAAAATAGTACGGGATATAATTTATCGAAAATACATATTTTTACAAGCAGTCGTTGGAAATCAGGCAGAAAATAATTTTTGGAATGGAATTAACAAAGAAGAATAAAATTGTCATTGAACTTAATTGGTTATTTTGGTACACAACTTTCCCTATGATATGTTCCAAGTGTAACAAGTTTTGGAATTTTATTGGACTGTACAGAAAATATGGTTCAGGAAGCTTGTAAAAATAGATTGCCAATACTGTAATCGTATAAGCGCAGTTTACATAGGACAGCAACATCGGAATGAGGAAAAAGTTAACAAAGACCTGTCATATTGCCATTAATGGGATGTCAACACTTAATGCGCACCCGTTGGGACAAAATAAAATTAGATCATTCAGACCGTGTTACATATTTATTCTTATCTTTCAATTCCTTATTTCAAAAATTATTTCTTGAAATTTACAATCGATTCATTAAATAAAACCCAGTGGCCAATAATAAATGAATGATCGGAATTTTGATGACAAATGGATGAAGGTAAACCAAGAAAAGCTCTCTGAACGCCAAAAAAATATGAAGAAATATGTTTGTTTGCCTATATTTCTTCAAATGCAGAAACAAACTGAAAACACGTCACTTACATTTTAATATCCTTTTGGTACACGTTAATTTACACTTGGGCGTACAGGAATGGTTGTGTTTTGTTGTTGAGTTGGTTATGATGTACAATTCAGATTTCCCAACTATATTCCACTATGAGCTGCTTATTCAAAAATAAATGTTGTCACCAAATTAAATGCTTTGTAAAATAGAACACAATCATAAACGCTTATTATATATTCTGGTCCCTAGACAAACTGCCTCGAACTACTGTTTACCGGTGTCCATTTGGCCACCCGTCCCTCACGTTATCCGTATATAGGATGTAGCTTAGCGTTTATACAACCTATTTCAAAGCTACATTTTCTTTATGTCAACTTTAAATATACCAAAGTGCGCATATACAGTCAAGAATTTTTTAAATGACAGGTTGCTAAATTTGGTATACACAGGCACGCAGAGCACATAGTCCGCCTTCCTCTTTCTACATTGTACAATTTCATGGTGGAACTTTTATAATGACTTTTTATGTACCGAGTGTTTTACTTATAGATGATGCATGTATGTTCTCAGATTTATTTTATTGTATCATTTTTCACGAATGACAGAATGTTGAACTTACATTTAATACAATTTGCTAGGTTTGTCTGCAACTATGCACACTACCCAAACGTTTACATCATACAGATCTAGAGAATATACTATATTAAAAACATGTATTATTTATCTTTCACTTTTACAACTGACGGAATGTTTTTATTAGTAACCTTGTTTGATGGCTTCATTAGCAATGCGTCTTTTAGACACAACAATTTCAAATTGTATTGTATCGTCCTGAACATGCCTGAAATATTTGCAAATGTATATTTGCAACCTCAAATCAATCAATTCAAATAGTACTTGAAAATCACTGACCACTCAATAACCTTTTTAAAGCTGAATGGGCACCCTGTTAGTTGGAAATGAAACTAAATCAGTAGAATTTTACGAAACCAGACAAAGGAAATGAAAACAAAATAACAAACACCATTCAGATCCCGTTACATAGTTTTTCAATACCTATCAGGAAAAAACACATTACTCTTTATTAAGTAATGTCATCCTTTTTCTGCCAAATTATATGCATATCGGTTAACTTTGACGCCATTTATCTTTAAAAAAAAACCAAGGTTGGTGACATGTGTCTCTATACATGCATGGGCTCACAATAAAATCCTGGAAATTGTTAGTTTTTAGACTTTCTCCATATATAAGAGATAGTAATGAATTAAGTGTCAGACGAGGTTCAGAATATTTTTTTCGTTACTGATGCCATTTTGGCAAATTTTCTGCGACTGTAATACAAGTGAAAGGTTTGGCTAGCCATAAAACCAGGTCCAGTCCACCATTTCCTACATAAGAAAATGCCGGTACTGATTCGGAATATAACAGTTATCCGTTTGTTTGATTTTGCAGTTAGATGAAGGACTTTCCGTTTTTATATTTCTACGAAGTGGCGAGTCGTTTTGTTTGTTATTTGCACTTTCTTGAATCTTTTGATTAACTGATTTATTAAATAATTGTTTTCTTGCTAAATTTTAATAATTTTAATATACATTTTGTCTCCCTTTTACCCCCCTTCTCTCCTTTCTTCTGCCCCTTCTCTCTTTTCTGCCACCCCCTCTCTCCCTTCTCCCGCTCCTGCTCTCCCATGCTCCCAAAACCCTGTCCAGGCCCTCATACTACACAGCTACTTTTGCATCTATAGGTACTGGAGATTTACTTTTAATATTTAGTACTATTTCTTTACTTTAAAATTATTGTAATATTTAGGTACTTTTATTTTACAGTACTTGATTTGTACTAAATATTTTGGTACAGAAATAATACAATGTTCCATGTTTGAAAATCATAATTTTAAGAGATTTGAAATAGAAAAACTTTCAAAATGCTGAAAATGAAACGGTAGTAACCAAAAATTTGTAGTACCTAAATTTCAAGTACAAATTAAGTACTGTAAAATACAGGTACCTAAATACAAAATGTATTACAATGATTTCAAAGTAGCAAAATAGTACTGAATTTTAAAAGTAGATTTACAGTACTACAGATTTTTAGTACAGAAATAGTACCTAAAAAGTATGCAAAAGTAGCTGTGTATGTGTAATGGTTTATTTCTTCCTCTATGATATTTTATCCTTAGGATAATTTGTCCTGGTAATTTTTTTCCTGGCATGGTATTTCACAGGTTGATTTTTTCCAGAGGAGTGAAAATCCATCTGTGTTATGCGGATAGTATGTTCCGGTATATATTTGCTGTACTATATTTCACAGAACCGTGTGAAATAGAGTCCCATTTACTACTATGTAAGGTACTCACAATATACCCGACTATAATTATAAAATGTTTTACAAAGGTAGACCAAATTTGCATAATTTATCAAAGGAGGTAATTATGAGCAATTTATATTTTAAAGATATTAATATAATATATTTCTGAAATTTTTTCTTGAATCTTATTTTTTATATATATATATTCATTTATATAAAAAGATGACTTACAACTTGATTTAATAAGACAGATAACATTTCACAGATAAAAACTATCCAGCTGTTAAACATGCTTTTGTTCCATTAATATATTGTTATGCTATGATTTATCTGATTTCCATATAATCAACAACTACATCTCTGTCCCCAAACAAAACTATTCATATTGTTAAAAATATCATCATAATCAAATTCTTCTACATTTGTATTACTGTAAAACAGTAGTAATGCAACTACATGTATATTTCTACCTTACTTTTAAATTAATATTTGTACTGAGATCTGAAAACAACTCACTGTTACATGTATTTCACAAACCTTATTTAATCATGATATTATTTTCACAATTACGATCTTTGAAATTACTTCTGGTTTTCTCACCTATGTTTCATGATAATTTTCTTTTTAAAAGGATGATATTGACTTGAATATTTGAGGAAATTTTTCTCAAGGATAATTTGTGAAATTATTTCCCATTATAATACATGATCATACATTTTTTTTTAACAATTTCGCTTTATTTCAAATACACTATTATTATTTCATAGTATTTTTAAAGGATAAGTTTTTTCTAATAACTATTCAATAAGTTAACTACCCAGATAGAATTTCATGGCAAAGGAAAAAATAAGGAAAAAATAACAACAAAAACTGTGACATTTTTTCCTCCTGATCAAATTTCACCCGGATATAATTTTGCTTTACATATATGCCTTAAAACGTTTCGAGATGCACAGTTTTGTTTGTACTCAAGAGTACATTTTTATGTAAAAATACGGCCATTTTTATAGGCAAATGGTCCACATGAATCTTCACGGGTTTAATACATGCATCACGAGATTCACTTGTTGTCGAGTATCGAGTTGAGAGTTAAGACAGTCGAGTTGCGAGTTACAAAAGTCGAGTTGCGAGTTACAAAAGTCGAGTTGCGAGTTAAGAAAGTCGAGTTGCGAGTTACGAAAGTCGAGTTGCGAGTTACAAAAGTCGAATTGCGAGTTAAGAAGGTCGAGTTGCGAGTTACAAAAGTCGAATTGCGTAAAAATATGGAAACTAAAATATTTTAATTTTTTGGTGTAACTGTATAACATTTTGGAATGATGATTGCTTATAGAATTGTACATAGTGTTGTTGATTATTTTTGTGGTTTGGACTTTATCTGAGTCCTTGTAAAAGAAATTTGTAAGGGTTCCGCGGAACCCAGTGTCTCGCTAGTTTTGCTGTAAATTGCAGGCTCAACAAAAATGAGGAAAAAAATCAATAAAAATATTCCACTTGATACTATCTTATGATTGTAAGAAGCTTCTGTCCAAGTTCGGTAAAAAACTAGGATCGTTAATAAATCTAATAAATGTTTCGAAAACGTTAACTGCAGACTGTATGTAATGTTAACTGTAAGAAAATCTAAGTCCATTTAAAGGGGCACTAGCTACGATATATATAAAAAAATAAAGTATGATTTTTTTAGATCAATCATTAATCAAATTGGAATAATGAAATAATAATTTGCTTTTAGCAATCAATTTCCTTTAATTTTGTTGAAATAAGTGATTAAACATAATTTTTGACTGATTCACTTGCAAGTGAAAACGTCATCATCATTCTAACCGGTATTCATGTGAACTTCAAGTTAACCCCTAGCTAGAGATTGACAACGCATGCATTGTACGTGTACTGGTTATTTAAAGAAAAAGAATGTCAACAATGAAAGTGAAACTACGGTAAATCATTTGATTACTAATTCTATGCACATAAAATCATTTTTATACGGTTAAAAACAATGAGAAACATCTATTTTTAATCTATAAAATAAAATCAAACAGACCTATAAAAATGCAATTGCACGTGTTGGTTTAATCTATTCGTATCTTTATTTTTGTTTACATCGCTTATATGGTCATCTGAGGTCAAATCGATAGTTAATTAGATGGCGTCTGGACTAAAATACACACGAAACGAACCTATATATTATCTACCCCATGCTCTGTAAACTGTTTATTTTTAGACTTTTGATAGTTTGGATAAATGGTTTACATTGTTATAAACCAAATATGAGAATTTGAGTCAAATCGGTTACAATGAATTTGACAGCTAGTGCCCCTTTAAAAGTAAAATACAGAAAAAATGGAGTTATCTTTTAGCAAAATTTATTTCTGGATACTATCTTATGATCATAAATAAGCTTCTATCCAAGTTTGGTACAAACCCAGGATAGTTAAAGAAAGTTATTAAAATTTTAAAAACTTTAACCACAAAGTGAATGTAATGTTTCCCCGCAGAAAAACTAAGTCCATTTAAAAGTAAAATACGCAAAAAATGGATTCATTTTTTTAACAAAATTTACTTCTGGATACTATCTTATGATCATAAACAAGCTTCTGTCCAAGTTTGGTACAAACCCAGGATAGTTTAAGAAAGTTATTAAAATCATAAAAACTTTAACCACAGAGTGAATGTTATGTTTCCCCGCAGAAAAAACTAAGTCCATTTTTAAGTAAAATACGGAAAAAATGGAATTTTATTTTTACAAAATTTACTTCTGGATACTATCTTATGATCATAAACAAGCTTCTGTCCAAGTTTGGTAAAAATACAGTATAGTTTAAGAAAGTTATTAAAATTTCAAAAACTTTAACCACAGAGTGAATATTTGTGGACGCCGCCGACGACACCGACGACGACGGAATGTAGGATCGCTTAGTCTCGCTTTTTCGACTAAAGTCGAAGGCTCGACAATAGAATGGACTAGATAATAACTGCGTATAGTATTTTCTGAAGAAGCAGATAGCCTTTTGAAATACAGCAGATGGCTTGCAGTTTAATCATTTTTAAATTTCATACATAGCACCGTCGTATTACACGTAAAGGGAGACAGCAACTAAACTACATATGTATAGTACATATATAAATGCACAACACCCCTTCTGCAGATTTCGTTTAAAGTTGGCTTTTTGTGGCAGCTGCAGAGCCGGGCAATATTCTTTAGGGACCGCAAAATTTATTGTTTGTCAGTGACATTCAAAATTGAGGATGTTAAAATATATATGTCTTATACATTGGCTAGAGATGAAGGGGAAATGATGGGCGTGAATAAAACCAGTTTAAACCCGCCGCATTTTTGTGTCTGACCTATGTCAGGAACCTTTAGCCTTTGATGCTCTTGTATATGTTTTAATTTTTGTTCATCTTTATATTTGGCAGCATAGAATGGCGTCTATATTCTTGATCTATCTAATATTGTGTTTCGGGGCCTGCTCAGGGCTTTCCTAGGTGTGCTGTGTTGTAGACCCAATGACCTTTGGTTGAATTGTATATTTTGATTTGGTTGCTGTATCTTTGACTCATTCCCCGTTTTTATTCTTTATTTTATAAATGTAGCTGTCAAAGACACTATTGTAAAAACTACATTTGCGCCATTTTACAGGTTAGTTTTAATTGGAAAGTATAAAATGATTATTGCTACATCGTGATTTCATAAGTATTTTTTTTAATTTTTAACTTAATTAAAACCGTCAAAATAGCAAAACTCTATATCAATCGCTTTTCTGCTGGAGCTGGTAAAATAGCCCCGAAGGGAGTCGACAAAACAGCCACTGCCATATTTTATACGTTGAAACGAAATAGTATTCTAAATAAGTCACATACATTTAATTCAAGACAGGACCTGAACTATAAAATCATTACAATTATCATTGTTAAGTAACATATATTCATTTACATTTCGTTTAACATCTAGACTTGTAATAACATACACATGTAGTTCCCTAAATATTTATGTACAGACACATTCTCAAATATACATAACAACACAAATTTTGTCTCATTTGAAAAATTAGCAAAAGTACTGAAAATATCTCCTTGAAAAACATCTCCCTACATATCTTCTTTGTACATGCTGGACAACTTGTAATGAAATGTTGTTCATCTTCAACTACATTTCTTACAAATCCTTTAAAATGGTATCTTGCTATATACAAAGTTGTATATCTTGTCTCTTTCTATTTTGAGATCGTGGGCACTGATTCTGATTTTACATATGACGACACTTCATCAAAAAATTGTTTAAAGATTCACGTAGATACATTTCTTTAGAAAAACAAGTTTTTAATTTGAAATAAAAATCTAATTTACTACTCTATGTATCTATTCTTTTTGTGTTCCAAAATTTTACCAAACTATAACAAAGTTTTAGCTTAACTGACCTGATAACAAAGTCAAGCTTTACTTCACAATTATGAATATTTCAGCTTTTTGAAAAAAATAATGTATGTGTATGGATGAATTAAAGCATTCAATATTATTAGTGAACATGTTTTTGTTACACATAAAGGTATAATATAGTAAAGCATCTTTCATATTGATTTTTTTTAATTCTAAACCGATATTTCAAAATTGATAATACAACTGAAAAATATAAAGGGAATATATATCAAGCTCTCCTAGCACAGCTATACAATTAGAATACTATTTGTTTAACCTAAAATATATTTCATATATTTCATATATTTTAAGGATGTTTGCTGCTCAGTTTCAAAATAAATAACTTTCCATAAAACCTAGTATATATTGATAGGGGATCAATTGAGGAATCAAAAAAGCAAAAAAAATATATGGGTCAATGTGCTTGTTTTCGAAATATTAGACATTGGAATTTTTGCGGGGAAATGTTCTCTCTTGATTATTCATAGCTTTATCATTGACCAGTTATAGTTCTCAAAAACTAATAAAAAATAAATCGATTTTATAAGACTTTTTCAAATGGCTTATTTTAAACATGTAAGAGATTTATAAAAAAAAAAAAAAGGGTTCATGGGCATTTTTTTTAAGGCATTCAAATGGATAAAACCAGAGAATTTTGAAAATCTGACAAAAATTCCAAAACATGACAAGCAAACATCCTGACATTGGATTCATCTAAAAATCGTTCATATGTAAAGCTTCGGTCACACCTTAACGGATAGCCCGAACGGACGCCTAACGGATGAAACTAAAAGTTGTCCGTTGAAAAAAATGATATCCGTTGATGTACTGATCGAATAAAACGGACGTGTAACGAATGCATAACGGACACACACCGTATATGCAACGTACGAGAAACGGAAGCGTACTGGACAGAACGGATGTCGAAGGTACATCCAACGGACGAGTACCGCATAAAACGGACACCAACGGAAGCGTACCGGATAAAACGGATGAACAATATATACGGAAAAAATAAAGGCGACAATAATAATACATGTACATCGCATAAATATTCAAAATGTTTAGGTGTAACTGGTTTTGGTTTATTCTTCAAAATACAACAAAAGGTCTGACCTGAATAAGAGCTGCTTGATTGTGTAGAATCGCCCTTTCTCTAAGGTCGATTATGAATAATAAGAATTCATGAACCTTTAGAAATCTGACAAACCAATAATTGGCATTTCTGAAGCGAAATTTTCAATTGGCAGTTATCCGTTTCATCATCCGTTTTATCCGTTATACGTCCGGTAGAAGTCCGTTTCTCATTCGTTCAACATCCGTTTTATCCGTTAAACGTCCGGTAAAAGTCCGTTGGTGAATTTATCTTCCAGACCTCCAACGGATGTATAACGGACACGTAACGGATACAAAACGGAAACAAAACGGACGAGTACCGTACAAAACGGACGCCTAACGGACGTTCAACAGACATTTTATACGTTGGACGTCCGTTCAAAGTTTTCGAACATGCTCAAAATTTTCCACCGGACAGAATGGACGTCGACGGATAAAATGTACGCTTAACGGACATGCAACGGATATGGACGGACGTCTAACGGATAAGAACGGACGTCTAACGGACATGAACGGATTGAAAAAAAGTTATCCGTTCATTGTTTTTTTAAGTGTAAATGCTTAGATCGACCGCTTTTTTCAGGTGAATGTTATATTCAGATATTAAAATAAATCTGTGCATGTTCGGCGTGTTTAAAAATGATGGATGGAATACGAAATGTAAACATAGATTCGGCTATTTTTTTTATTATCTCCTAGATCAATAAGTTCTATTTGTTTGCTGCAAATCCTCATATTCAAACTCGTTGGCCGTTCGTTATTTAGCGATAGTCTACACACAATGATTTGTGATGTATGATTCAAAACAATGATTAATAAGTCCATACGAAATTCCAATGAGCAAACTATTTTCTCAATGATTTTGCAATGTGTTATAGTTCGCGCGAGATGCAGAATTTCCTTTACTATTCTATTTTTAGGATTATTTGTTTACGAAAGGTAATTTATGGTCAGATCGGTTCTTTTTATGTTGTAGTGTAAACGCATTGGATTAAATAAGATCGATCTCGTCCATTATGGATACATTATTTTTTTTAAATGCTTCCAGAACTTATATATGACTCTTACAGTGTTCTAGGATTTTTTTGGCACCTTGACTTACCACGGGTAAGATCAATAAAAAAATGACTTACCCACATCTAAAAGTTAAATCCGCCAACCAATGCGGACGGCGCTTATGGCCGGGGGTCTGGGGGCCGCTCATAAAACTTTTATGACATGCTTTAAATTATATGTTGTGAAGTTTGTCTGAACAAAGCTGGATTCGGATACGATTGCATTTTGTACAAAATTTAAAAAAAAACGATTTCTTACTAAATTTGACAAATATATTATAGTTATTACTATGTCATTTATTAAGAGCTATAATAAATGCAACTGTAAGTTTATTTTCCTCCGATGACAAGAAAAAAATTGTTTATGTCCCGATCTAAGCACCAGTTATCAATCCGGATTTTCCGATTTTACCGACACTGTGACCGACTTTTAGAATGATAGGAGAAGAATGTGGTCTCTTTTGCGCTTGATTACACCTAGTAAACAAGTGCTTGAATTAAAGCGCCGATAGACATCGACAAAATCTTCGATCTTTTATCAAAGTTTTTTCTCTTGATTTAATAAAAATAAAAAGCAGATATGGGAAAATTGAAGAGGACCGGGAAATTTCAAGAGTTTTTCGGCTTCCCCGAACTTGAAAATTGACTTACCACCGGGTGACAAAGGCTAAAAAATTACTTACCCGTTGTCCTAATCCACTTACCCCGGGTAACGGGTAATGGGAATCCTAGAACACTGTCTTATAGATAAGTATCACAAAGTCATATAAATGTTTCAAATCCCGCAATCACGGGATTAACTAAGTTTGGGTACATGCATGTTTTGTTTATCAAATGTGAATCAAACCTGAAAATTCGGTGTAAACAATATTTTTGTAACTCGCAACTCGACTTTCTTAACTCGCAACTCGACTTTTGTAACTCGCAACTCCACTTTCTTAACTCGCAACTCGACTTTTGTAACTCGCAACTCGACTTTCTTAACTCGCAACTCGACTTTTGTAACTCGCAACTCGACTTTCTTAACTCGCAACTCGACTTTTGTAACTCGCAACTCGACTTTCTTAACTCGCAACTCGACTTTTGTAACCTGCAACTCGACTTTTGTAACTCGCAACTCGACTTTTGTAACTCGCAACTCGACTTTTTTAACTCGCAACTTGACTTTCCTAACTCGCAACTCGACTTTCGTAACTCGCAACTCGACTTTCTTAACTCGCAACTCGACTTTTGTAACTCGCAACTCGACTTTCCTAACTCGAAACTCGACTTTCGTAACTCGCAACTCGACTTTCTTAACTCGTAACTTGCAACTCGACGATAAGAAACCCTCATGCATCACAGGGTTTTTTTACACTTTGCCAGGTTTACTCATATATAATTACATTAGATGTGTGTTTCATTATAATATTTTATTCTGATTGGCTAACTGCACATCACGTGTTATTCCGTAAGCAGTTGTATTGCTCAATACAACTTTTCATTCATGATAACACGTGCTCCAACAAGAAAGTGCACAGGTGAATTAAATAATAAAATATATAAATTCGTGTTTTCATGATCATAGCTACAAAATGTAATTATAAGTATTGAATGCTTCTTTTTGTGAATTTATTGGGGTGTAAAAGCGTTGACCGAAGTACATTTTTAGAATGTACTTCGGTCAACGCTTTTACACCCCAATAAATTTTACAAAAAGAAGCATTCAATTCTTAAATGACCCTTAAATGCAACCCCGATTTTGCGACATGTTATACGCCGGTATAAAGTCAAAAGGTTGTAAATTATAGCACTAGCATCTGCTTTTATCCATTTAAAACATGTGTAAGATAATATTTACCTTTCGTTGCGCTTTCCAAGTACAAAATAGTGGGTACATGAATCCATCGGTATCAGGTCGTTCCGGCCCAAAGTCAAACCGGCCAAAGTCGATTCGGCCCCAAGTCGATCCGGCCCCATAATAAAATATGAATAAACTATATTCACTATATGGAGGGATTTGTGACAAATTTGAACAGTATATATAAACGAAATCATTAGTTTGTTTATTCAACAACTGTCTGATGATTGTGAACTAAGGTAATGCCACTCGTAATCACTTAATTCAATCAAATATCCTGATTAATTAAAGTTACGTAATCAACAAGGTCTTTATATTTGCTGTATTATATAATAATAATTAATTGTATTTTTGTTTCAGGTAACATCAGAGGTTTCTATATAACACTTTTGTTTTGTAATATCGAATATAGTCAATATATTAATTTTAAGTTTGTATGTATCAGCTTGGGGATCGGCAGAGACATATATACACAGAGATTGGCAACTCCGTGAAATCCCGTGAAAGATCGCGGCTCGGGATGAGATTCTCGTCGATAAATATTAGAACATGTAATCAAGTCAGGGATGAAAAACCTCGATAGATAATCAAGAAAAGCAAAGGGAAAATTATTTCAGATCATCTTATAATTTCTTTTTTTTTTTTAAATACTTGAAATCGTTATATTCATTTTTATGTATTTATTGAGAAAAATATTTTTTTCTGCATTTCATATAATTTAAAAATTCAAATCTGGTAATGATCAATTGTTATTACAAGAAACTTTTCTTTACCGCATATCTTTGCAATAGTTTGCTCCTTAATTACACAGTGAAATTATGTGTGTCCGATTTTTCGGTAATTAGTCCCTTAGAGTTGTGACTGTTGATTCACAGGTGTGCGATTACGCAATTTATTGCCCTGCGATCACCTGAATTTTGCCGGAGGTGAAGTTCTATATGGATTATTACTTGGTAATTGTTTTTAAAACTTAACAAATTCTGACATATTATTTTAACCATGACCAGAACTTTATTTTAACAGAAGCACTGGCCAATACTTTAGTATTCAATCAGGAAAACAAAAAGTCTTTTAACATGTCAAAAAAAGAAATGAAGCAACTTTTTCATATATAAAAAAATATGTAGCCAGTAGAATTTTGTATCGTGAGAAACTGATTTTTATATCTGTTTTAATTTAATTTTAATTTTTAATTGTCAATTTGACCTAGAATAAAATTATTTATGGAACCTTTGCATAAATTTGATTTTCTTAAGGCACGTACATTATAGTGTTGTCGAAATCACTATTTTTGCTGCCATGAAATATTGAATATGAATCTGTCATTATTTGTAGTTTTTTTAAGACTTGATATCACAGACTCTGATTAAAAACAATTTGTATCATAAGTACATAAAAATGCCCTGCTGAACTGTAGAATTTTAATGTTTTGTTTCATAGATCACCGGAGTTCTACAACATTCTTATCTTTACTCTTTCCTATCGGGTAGTGAAACTTGAGTTTGAAATTAGAAAGATTTAAAATTGTGCACGATCTTTTGTGAGTTTATGTTGTTCAAGGTAATTTTCGGTGCAGTTATTTTCTTTTCATTTGTTATTTTTTTCCTCTGTGTTACACGACCTTGTACTTTTTGTATTACCCCTTGACATCTCCTGCTTCTGTTTAAACCTTTTCCACCAATATATTTTATTTAAAACATATGTCATCTGTTTTAAATAAAATAGTCTCATTCCCGGAATTTGTTATACAGTTATTCATTTTAATATCAGCTTTTTTATAAGCATATAAACTGCTTGGTCTCTTCACACAACTTATGTTTAGGACGGAATGCAGAAATAGGTACATACATGTACCAGGTTATGGATATATAAGTACATGTTATGTGCTTTTGACCTTCACACGAATTCTTAAACATTCATAGATGTGCAAAGAATATTGTTGTCGTTGGGTTGTTGTCTCATTGACATATACCTCACATTTCTGTTTAGTCATAGCATCTGTGCCCTTTCAATTTATTGCAGAAAATATTAGCATAAACATTTTTTTCAAAACAGGAGAGGTGAAATAGTGATCACAGAATGAGAACATGTTATATTATAAAGAAGAAAACCGAAACAGATAAATATAAATAAGCACCATTGACAATTTGTTAAAGGACTGAAACAAACATAGATGGTGACCAATGTGAGCGACTAGTGTACAGTAGTAGAGTGGACATTTCTTGCTTCTTTTTCTACACATTTTGTCATTTCATGTAAACAATTAAATATGTTACTTTCCATGGAGAGGAAGGAATTTGTGAAACGAAATATTTTGCTATTTAGTACTGTCAAGATATATCACAGGGGTGTTGTAAGATAAATGAACAGTTTCTCTTTTTTTACATTATGCTACCTTTATGCTACAAGGGTAGCATTTTCCATTCTCATGATGTACAAAGATATTATAGAGTGGCCTTCCAATGATAGTCATACATGTAAATCATTGTCTCATTAGCAATCATACTACATCATCATATTGTTATACATGTACATGTATGTAAAAACTATGTACATGTAAACTTTGTAAACATAAAGAAGACAAATGAAGTTGAACACAAGATATTTATTTGCTTTTTTATCCATCTGCACAACTGCCACTGTATCACTTCTGCTTCAAATTCAATAGATTGAATGCAGAGTCTTGTATTTGTTTTTAGTTCAATGGTCTCGCCATCAATTGCACAAAAATCGCATACACATGCATGTACATCAAGTTTGGCATATGAACTACAATAGTATGGTGTTTTTACAGTCAGGATAAGCACATGTAATTTTCTCTCTTACAAAACCATTGTTAAGTATCACATTGATAGTAGTAATCAGTCCACTACATGACAGTGCCGTCACATTCGGATAAAGTCATCACTAATAGTTGTTCCTGTTTGCCAGGGATTCTTAATTTCAATCAGAAAGACTTGGGAGTCCTACATTCAGCACATGTATGATATTTTATCTCTTGTATGCTGCACTGTTAGGTAAATTTGATCAACATCTTTGTTCTTTTATAACGTGCAGGATCCTGTTAAAAAAAAAAAGCTGTCAGATACTGAATGTAAATATATATATAAAATTGTAAATGTCATCAAAGTGGTGGAAATAATGAAAAAAAAACAATTTTTATACCCAAATCCAGTATTAGTATGTCTTGTGAAATTAAATCATGTGATGGTTACAATTTTTCTCTAAAGATGGACAAGTTTATAACCTGTAGCCATGGACAGGGGTCTGTCTTTATATTGAAGAAAATTAACATGACCGACAGCTTGAGTACTGATTTTTAATTGTAAATTGCATCAAAGTGGTTGAAAATCTGAAAAAAACAACCTATATACACAAATCCAGTATGTCATAGGAAAGAAATGCAAGTACTGGGTACAATAATTCTCTGAAGATGGAAAAGTTTATAAAGTGTAAACAGACAGGGGTCTGTCTTGATATTGAAGCAAAACACCATGGCCTACAGCTTTAATACTGATTTTTAACTGTAAATTGCATCAAAGTGGTTGAAAATATGAAAAAAAAACAACCTCTATATACCAATCCAGTATGTCATAGGAAAGTAATGCATGTGCTGGGTACAATAATTCTCTGAAGACGGAAAAGTTTATAAAGTGTAAACAGACAGGGGCCTGTCTTGATATTGAAGCAAAAAAAAAAAACATGGCCACTATAATACTGATTTTTAATTGTAAATTGCATCAAAGTGGTTGAAAATATGAAAAAAAAAACCTCTATTTACCAATCCAGTATGTCATAGGAAAGTAATGCATGTGCTGGGTACAATAATTCTCTGAAGACGGAAAAGTTTATAAAGTGTAAACAGACAGGGGCCTGTCTTGATATTGAAGCAAAAAAAAAAACATGGCCGCTATAATACTGATTTTTAATTGTAAATTGCATCAAAGTGGTTGAAAATATGAATAAAACAACCTATATATACCAATCCAGTTTGTCATAGGAAAGTAATGCATGTGCTGGGTACAATATTTCTCTGAAGACGGAAAAGTTTATAAAGTGTAAACAGACAGGGGTTAAAAAATTTCATAACGTGCATGTCGGCCAAGCTTCCTTTATTATATACTGCAATTAAACGTCAATCGTCGCAATATTTTAACTAATAACTACTACAAACTGAATAAAACAAGGTAATTCATATACGAAATTGAAATATGTACTTACATTATGCTGTTTTGAAATGCTTGATGTAAAATAAAAATCGAAGCGAGGTGGTGTACTTGTCGTGATAGAATAAAAATGGCGATCTCATTAAAGTCTCGCGTGATGCGATGTTTGGATTAGATTTCGCTGACCACTGTTACAGTTGCCAATCTCTGTGTATATATGTCTCTGGGGATCGGCTTGTACCCGTTGTGTATATATGTAGCTATTTGTTATTACACAAGACAATTGAAAGAAAATGTCACAATTTGACCAGAACGTTGCCTTTTACAGTGCTTATTTAAGGGGGGTTCGTACATTGTATTATATGTCTCTGATTTTACTAATCTGAATTTAAAGACGTATTATACATGTTATATTATTAGGAAATATATTTTAAGTTTGCTACTGTCTCTGTGACTTAGAATTGCACACTCTACAAAGCTCTACACAAATAATAGCCAGTGCTAGCCTACATTATCAGCATAGTTGATCCTTGAAATGGCTAAATTTTGGACTCGATCTATTGGTCCAAGGTTAAACAATATGTTTTTCTTTTATAATAATCAACTCATGGATTTATTAACTATGCAAATACTATGCAAATACTTTTAACACTATCTCTTATATTCCACGAAAAGCTCGCCAAACCTTATGTTCACTATGTTAGTATAATAGTCCCAGCATCATTTGTAATTTTACTAAAACCTGCTGAGGCTAGGTTGCCACATGTTGACAGCAGAAAGTTCCGAACTGTTTACCATCTATAGAACCTAAGTTCACCCATGTATTTTGGAGGTTCGTGTTCCCCAAAGAAGGCAATGGATCATATTGGGATTCACTGAAGCATGACTATAGAGCGAAAGTAACAGTCAGTGCCCTCCCCCTTTTAAAGTTATCAAAATTTCTGGATCCGTCCCTGGCACAATCGTTAGTTTCTTTGTAATGGTAATGTAAAGTTATTGGTGTTTTACTGCATGAACATTTTATATTTTAGGCTTTCTTGTTTTATTGGATTTATGGTAATAAATCATCTGATTAATTTGTATCCTCCTTTGATTTCACGGTTAACAGCAGACACACAGCTAAAGACCCTGTATTGTTATTTCTTATCTTATCTTTTCTTACCCAATTTTATTTTCACCAGTAGGCTGGAGAAATCTGTCAAAATTTCTTACCAAGTCTGTTTTGGTATAATAAGTACATCGCCATTTTAAAATAGACAATAGACAATAGACAATATTTTATTCACACAAACACATTTACATTAAATGGTTATGGCATACAAAATTAAAACAATAAACTGACAATAGTTAAATTGATTATAACTATATTAGAGTGACAGTGGTATTCACAGCGAAGAAGAAAAAGGCTATAAATATCAACAGTTTACACATTGTTAATGTTCATGAACAATTATAAAAAAGAACACAAACAAAAATTAGGTTGCATATTAAACAAAGTTACACAGATGTTCTTAATAAAAGACAATCATTAATATACTTTATGGTGATTTTTATAATGACTGGTAGACTGCTATTTAAAAGTACAGTCAAATGATTTAGTGTTATAGTGGACTGCAATTTAATAAAATTGAAATTAAGATTTTTATTAATATTTTGTATATAGGTATCCCTTAATGATTTATAGCATGGACAGATTGAGAAGAAATGGTATTCATCCTCAATTTCTTGTCTGTTACAGGATAAGCAAATGCGTTTATTTCTTTCAATGTTGGTATAACGCCCTCTTTCAATTGCTAGGGAATGCGCACTTAGTTTAAATTTACTGAAAACTGATCGGTCGGTTTTGAATTTACATATATCAATATATGGGGGCCTTTTTCTAATTCTTTTAGTATGACAAAAGAAATTTAATTTTTCACATTTATTGATAGAACAATTCATAATTTGATAAGCCTGGTCATAGATTCTTTGTTGGATACTATTTATGTGATATTTTAAATTAAAAGTATTAAAAGTGAGATGACCAAAACCTAATTTATTTAACCAGTCTTTTACAATGTTAACCCATTTACTTGTTTTCTCTACATTATTATATATTTTATGGACTAAAGTGTTTGGAGAGTTTACAATGTGGTTTAGAAATTTTATAGCTGAAAGGTTAATTTTAAAGTACAAAGGGATTCTGTTTGTCTCAGTTAAACAGGCTACATTTGTTGTTTTGCACTGTACTCCTAAAATTTCTTTAATAAATTTAACATGTAAATGTTCAAATGGATCTGAATCTTTGAACACTTGGCTTACACCCCAAACTTCACTTCCATAAAGAGTTATTGGAACAACTAAAGTATCAAATAATTTTTCAAGCATACTGCAGGAATTATCTAAAGAGACTGTTTTTTTAATTTTAAACCAAGCTTTTCTTCCTTTTTCCATAAGATTTTTTTTTGAATGATTTAAACTTCCTGAACAATTTATAGTTATTCCAAGGTAACAAATAGATTTAACAGTCTCAAGATGTTCTTTTTCTACTTTAAAATAATTACAATGAGATTTTCCATTAGAATTGAATATTATAATTTTTGATTTTTGTTTGTTAACATCAAGTTTCCATAGGGAACAAAATTTAGTTAACTCATTTAGTGCATTTTGTAGCCCTTCTTGGGTTTCAGACAATAAAATAATGTCATCTGCATATAATAATGATGTTAGTTTAACATCTCCTATAATAATTGGTTGAGTGTTTGCATGATCAAGGTCATTTACAAGGCCATTTATATAAATATTAAACAAAGTGGGGCTAAGTACATCCCCTTGTTTTACTCCGCAATTTGATATAAATTCATGGCTAATACCATTTTGAAATTTAATTCTGCATTTGTTGTCATTATACATTGATTGGATGACGTTAAAAAGTTTGCCTCGAAGTCTGTTTTGGAGTAGAATGTAGAATAAACCCTCCCTCCAGACAGTATCAAAGGCTTTTCGCAGATCTATAAATGCTGCAAAAATTTTCTTTTTTTTAGTTTTATATTTGTCTACAATAGACTTTAATGAGAATATATGATCTGCTGTTCTAGCTTTTTCTTTGAAGCCAATCTGATTTTCACTTATCAAATTATTGGTGTTAATAAACTTCATAAGTCTAGTGTGTATAATTTTATTGAATAATTTTCCCAAATTAGAAGTCAATGAGATACCTCTATAATTAGAGGGGTCAGATTTGTTCCCCTTTTTATGAATTAAAGTAATCAGACTTTTGTTCCATAATTTTGGGAAGCTGCCTTTCATAAATACTAGGTTAAAAAGTTTTAATAGGGGTTCTAATAATACTGGCATACCGCATTTAATCATTTCGTTAGAAATTAAGTCTTTAGCTGATGATTTACCATTTTTAAGTGTTTTAACTGCATTTAAAATTTCAGCTGGCTGAATGTGTTTATTAAATTCGTTGTCAGAGTTGCATGTATTTAGTGTCTTTTTTAAGGCTGTTAATTTTTCAATAATTATGTCATGGAATTTATTGTTTTGGATATTAGAAGTACTGTTCATTTTTTTAAAGTAGTTTATAAATAATTCTTGATCAAAATTGTTTTCCTCTTTTATTTCTGAAAGAGAACTTAATTTGTTAAGTAAATTCCAAAATGTCTTTGGGTCTTTTTTCATATTTAGTGAAATTTGGTCACAGATTTGACTCTTGTAACTTCTTTCTTCTTGTTTACACCTTCTTCTTAATTTAGATTTGAATGAGTAAAATGATTTTCTATAGGATCCATTGTCTGGAAACTTATTTACAAGTAAACAGTACTTTTTAACTGTAGTATGGAGGTCATGACAAGAGTCTGAGAACCATGGTTTTTTTATTTTTCTTAATAGGCCTATTCATGATTTTCTTTTGAACAAATTTAGTGGATAAAAGTGCTGTATCACACAAAATAGCGTTGAATTTTTCAACAGCTGAATTACAATCATTCTGTTTATCATTTACAAATTCATCTAGTCTTTGTTTTACATGTGAGTTTTGAATGTTTGTAGTATAACAATCAATTGCTTTGTTATCCCAAATAAATTTACCAGGGAGAGGATCTAATTTTGTCTCTATAGTTTTACATTTGTGAAAGCAAGTAAGTAAAGAGCAACTGATAGGACAGTGATCTGATATTGGCGTAAAATCACTAACTTTAAAGTTTCCTATGCATTGTAATAAATTAGAAGACACAAGTGTATAGTCTACAAGACTGGAACCATTATATGTTATACATGTACATTTGCCCAAAGGGTCTCCAATAGTTCTTCCGTTCAGTATTCTGAGTCCGGATTCTTTACATAAATCAATTAATAACTTTCCACTCTTATTTGCAGATTTTGAATCAAGATTATTTCTTAAACTATGTGAGTCAATTGAATAATCATTGTCTTTTGATTTTGGGAATTTTGCTTCATCAGAGATAACAAAATCTGGAATAGTATTGGTGTATGCATTAAAATCACCTTGAATTACAATATCTCCGAGTTGACTATAGTGCTCAATATTTCTTAGCAACTTTGAATAAACTTCATTTATATCTTCTGTACAACCAGAAGAATATTCTGGTGAAAAATATACTGTAGCCATAAAAATATCATTCTTAAGATTAAAAAAATGTTTATCTAGTTTAACCCATACAGCATTATTATGAGTACAAGTTAGTTTGGATATACCTTTATATATAGAACTTCTGACATACAGAGAAATACCACCAGAACCACGTCTGGCTCTTTTATGTTTTTTCCTGGTACTATTACATATAAAATCAAATCCAGGAATATTATCAACAGGTTTACCACTGTCACTCCAAGTTTCAACAAGACTAATAATATGCATTTTTGATACAAAATTTACAAATGCATGATCAGAAATTTTTTCTGAATTTAAACCTTGAATATTCCACATGCCAATGTTAAGGTTATATTCAGTAGAGCTAAATTTTGGCATTATTTTAGTAAAATGATTTAAAGTATAAGTTAAAAGGACAAAATTGGAGTTGATTTTGGATGATCCTTTGTCAAGGAATTGATAATTTCAAAATTACAATGAATTAAATGATCCATTTTTTGTATTTTTACTATAAATGGTTAATAGAAGTTTCTTTCTTTTTATGATTTATCATATAACATAAAAATGGGGGGGGGGGGAATCTTTTCCTTTTATAAACAATATAGAATGGAAACAATGGTGTTTTTTTCCTCTTTCTTATTTATACTATGAATATTCATACTTTATATATATATATATTTGAGAAGAACAAATAAAAACAACAACAAAAAAAAAAAAAAACCCCAAAAACATTGATTTTTAGTCATATCTTGACTTATCAGGCAAATAAGTACACCAAATTACAATTGTTTTTCAACTATAACATGTATAGCTTTTGATATCTAATTAATAATACTGATTGTACCAAATGTTTACGGATAATTTGAAAAGCCATTTTGGTTACTTGGTTGGTTAAATTGGCCCCATGGCCACGGATAAAACGGCAAAGGCGGTAAGTTGACTGGTGGTGCTTGCAGGAATGGCGCCCTATGTAGATTATTGTTCATGTTGAATGTTGTTGTTTGTGGAAACGGTTGTCGTTGACTAGTATTCATGTTGAATTGTTGTGGTTGTGGAAACGGTGGTCGTTCTTGACTATTGTTCATGTTGAATGGTTGTGATTGCGGAAACCGTGGTGATTGTGGAAACTCTGGTTGGAGTTGAATATTGTTAACTCGGTTGTTATTATAATTTTTGTATCTTTCGTTTGTTAGACGATCCTCATGTGTTGAGTATTGGTTATATTGGTGGTCATAACGTCTAGTAGTTTGATTGGGTTGATCCCTTTGTCTTGTGGTTGACTTGTACGGTTGTGATGAATTGGTTTTCGAGGGTGTAATGTTCATACCTTTTTTCAAAAATTTAACAAGCGATGGTATGCCTTTAGTAGTGTTTAGGTGCACATGATCAAAGTACATATTGTCTCCTGGTACGAATGGATCTAGTGTTCTAATAGTTTTGAAGCCTTGACTGGCAGATAGTATTGTTTGATTTGCCATCTGCACTTTATCATATGGAATATCTTTCCTTTTCAGTATAGGGAGAACATAGATTTGCGATTTAGGCCATGTTCTTGTAATTTCAGAGAATAACTCTTTGAATTTGTCCTCTTTAACCCCGTCTCCACGAAGGTCTCTTCCTCCAATGTTCACAAGTACCTTTTTGGGATTTAATTTATAACCGGCTTTCTGCACATATTCTATACAACTGTCAGCCCCCCCATTTATATAGTTTATTACTGTAGATTCATATGGGTTGAATCTCCTTGCTTGAATTCTTCTAATTATGGAATCACCAAGAATGAGATTGTCTATGTCTGTTCCTGGTTTAGTATCATCGCCTGGGTGTATTTGAGAACTATCTATACTTTGATCGTTGTTGTTAATGTCCTTCGGCTTGTCCAGGATATTGTTGAGAGAAAATGCAGTCTCATCTTGTACGTTTGGTTTAACTTTTTTATGTTTATCATGTTCCTTTATAATTTGTGTTTCAAACGTATGAAATTTTTCTTTAAGTTCTGTTATTGAATCCTCTTGTTCCTCTCTGTGCGATAGAACTGATTTTTGAATAATATCCAACTTGTCCATAATTTTAATTTGGTTTATATTTAAATCTTTTACTTGTTTATCAAGTGAATTAGATTTCACATGTAGAGACTCTATAGATGTATTGTTATGTTTTATTTTGCTTTCTATAGTACTAAGTTGTTCTTTGATATGTTTTGTGAAAGTCTTGAGTTGGTTTTCACTCTTTGACGATAAGTTGTCAAAATCATTAACAGCATGTTTGATGTCTGAAACTATACCAACTATAGAGACAAGTGCTGTATCAACAGTTTCAAGCACAGTAAAAATGCTGTCCAGATTTGAGTGAAGCGTTTCTTGGTGATGGGCCACTTTGGCTTTCGGAGTAAGTGTCGATTTTTTAGACACTGGTGTTGATGTGAATTGTTTATTATTATGCATTGATGAAGGCGAGTTGCAAATATTGTCTTTTTGTTCGATCACTGTCATCTCTGGATCTAAATGTAATGTTAGTGAGCTGTCATCTAAAGTTTTAGGTATAGTGGCTTCCTCGTCAGGTTTTTCTTTCAGTGAAGCTGTGGTTTGGTTTATAACGTTAATTTGATTTTGTGGATTACAGTTCTTCTTCTTCTTCTTCCCGGTTACGAGTCGAACTCTATAAAAGTGTAATTGACTCGGGCGCATCTCAAACAGACAGGAGGCCACTCCTCTCTGGCCAAAAGTAAAAGTCCAGGAAAATCTGGATGGTATTTACAATAAAATATGCTTAATTACAACTATATACACTGGTTCTCCTGCTGTCTATTTGAGGTGTGGTTGGGTCCAGGGGATGATGTTCACTCTGGCCCTGAAGTCCTCTAGTGATCCGGACTCCACTACTGATTCTGGGAGTTTGTTCCACTCTCTTGTTGTTCTCGGGAAGAATGAGTGATAGAAGACGTCTCTCTTCACTCTTGTCTGTCTAAATTTGTGGTTGCCCCTGGTTCTACTGTCCCCTGATGCATAGTACTTGGCTGGATCAATGGCAATCATCTGGTGTTGAGTCTTGTAACACAGCACAAGACTCTGTTTCCATCGTCTGTGCTGCAGAGATTCCCATTCAAGTTGGTCCAGAAGCTTTGTGACACATCCTGGAGAGTTGTCCTGGTAGCAACTGTAGACAAAGCGAGCTGCTCGTCGCTGTACCTGCTCTATGTCACGTATGATGGTAATTTGGTGGGGATCCCATACCGGGGAAGCATATTCCAGGGTTGGTCTGACTAACGTGCAGTATGCTGTAGCTTTTGTTGCTGGAGTACACCTACCCAGATTCCTCCGTAAGAATCCTAGTGTCTTGGAGGCTTTCCCTATGGTCTGATTGATGTGATTTGACCAGGTGAGATCTTTGCTGATGGTGAGCCCAAGGTATTTCCCACTGTCTATTGTTTCTAATCTGTGTCCATGGAGTGAGTAGGATGTCTGATGTTGTTGACGTCGTCCAGAGACACGGATGACTGTGCATTTTCTGGGTGGAAGCACATTTGCCACTGTTTTTCCCACTCTTCCAGCGAGGAAAGATCTTTCTGCAGCAAGTCTGCATCTTCTGGTTTCCTGATGCGCCGGTAGAGTAGGCAGTCATCGGCAAACAGTCTAGCGCTTGATGTTGTAGCTTCTGGGAGGTCATTGGTGTATGCCAAAAAGAGTAAGGGACCCATCACAGTGCCCTGTGGAACTCCAGATACCACATCGAGTGGGTCAGACTTGTGATTTTCAAGGATCACAGACTGGGTTCTGTTGGACAGGAACTGTCTTATCCATTCAAGTTGGACACCTCTTACTCCGTAGTAGTCCATTTTGTGTAGCAGTCTGTTATGTGGTACCTTATCAAAGGCCTTGGCGAAGTCTAACAGGATGATATCTGTCTGATCGCCATCCTCCATGTTCTTGGCTATTTCATGTATGGTTATGAGGAGCTGGGATTCGCATGAGCGTTTGGTTCTGAACCCATGTTGTTCGTCACACAATATGGAGTTTCTGTCAAAGTGGTCCATGATAGTACTGTGGACTATGTGCTCTAGTAGCTTACACGTGATTGATGTGAGGGATACTGGGCGGTAGTTTGCTGCTGTGTGTTTTTCGCCTTTCTTAAAGACTGGGACAATGTTGGCTGTCCTCCAATCTTCTGGTACTGACCCCTGATCCATTGACAGTTGGTACAGTCTAGTCAGGTAAGGTGACAGGTGTTCAGCAGTGTTCTTTAGCATGAAGGCTGGTATATCATCTGGCCCAGTTGCCTTAAAAGGTCTTATTCCTCTGAGGAGTTTAGTGACTCCATTTTGGCTTATTTTTATTGGTCTCATGGTTGGGTATGGGCTTGGACCTTTATCTGGCATGTTGTTAAGGTCTTCCTGTGTGTAGACTGAGTGGAATTGGTTGTTCAAGATTGCAGCTTTTGTTGGTGTGTCACTGTGGAGGTATCCATCTTTATTTTTCAGAGTTGTTATGCCTGAAGATTCCTGTTTCCTACTTTTTATGTACGACCAAAATCTTTTGGGGTTCTTGTATAAGTCTTCACTAACAATGTCTTGCATAAATTTGGTGTGTGCTCGTCTAGATTCACGTTGAAGTTCGGCTTTGATGTTTTTATAGCGTTTCCAGTCCTTTGGAGAGTCGGTGAGTTTTGCTTTGGAGTAAGCTCTTTGTTTCTGTCTGCTCATTCGTCTTAGGTGGGTGTTCATCCAAGGGTGGCTCTGTCTAGCCAGTGATCTTTTGGTTGGTACAAATTTTTCCATGGATTCTTTTATGATCTGTTTGATTGATGTCCACATGGTGTCAATATCTTCAAACTCGGTCTTGCTGAAAAGATCATATTGACTGTCAAGATGTTTCCCTATGCTTTCTAAGTCTGCTTTCTTCCAAAGGTTTATTTTACGCTTTGTTGGTTTTGGTTTGTTGATATTTGCTGTTATGTCCACTAACACTATGTCGTGGTCGCTATTTCCTATAGGTGGCAGTGTTTTACATCTATCTATGTTTCCTGGGTGGCTTGTAAACATAAGGTCTAGTATGTTGTTTCCTCTTGTGGTGTTGTTATTTACTTGCTGGATTGACAAGTCAGCTGACATCTGTAAGAATGCTCTGTTGATTGTTTGTGGCAGTTGGTTACCCTTTATTTCATTTTTTTCCCAGTCAATATCAGTTGGGTTGGGCTTCCTGAACAATTTTGACAACTTGGTCTTTGAGAATTTGAAAGTACTTTTCTTCGAATTTTGCACATTTTGCACCTTGAATAACTATTGACCCAGTTTTATATATGTTTATCTTTATTTGAAAAACAGTGCCAGATTCATCGGTAGGTGTTACTTTGATGACCGAGGGGTTGCCACCGTCTTTAATCAAATGTGATGCGTCATTTCCAAAATGGGACAGAAGTACATTTTTCCATACTTCGGTATGCTCGGTTTTGAATGTTACATTATTTGTTCGGCCATCAGATTGTTTATGGATTAACGGATTTTCATTGTTTTTGATAGCATTGTCAATTTCCCCTCCTGTAACACAGTCGTCGAACTTTGCTGGGGGTTTTGATAATCTGGAGCTCATGTTTGTCTCCGAGAATGGCGTGATAAATGAGTATGCTTACTATTCTGTATTTTCGTTTATATTTTGAAGGAATCGATCCTCAATTCAGTGTCCTTTTAACTTATTTTGTTTCTTATTTAAAAAACGTGGACGTCGCCATCTTGACCGGAAGTTATGTGTTCACATTTGATCTTACAACTAACGACTTCTTTGCAACTTTAATCAAAATCCGTTCCGTGAATGTTTTCCCGCACAATGCCTCGAAAACTGACATTTTTTGTTTCCTTTATACATGTATAGAATAGAGAATTGAGGAGTTATGAACTTTGAAAAACCACAAACACGGGTAACTTTTGAAACCACCCGCAGAACAGCAGTGGCAGATCCAGAACCTTTCTGATGATTGAACTTATAGCTTTCATGTGTATATCATGTGTTAACAATATATGTGATACACTCATGTATTTATTACGTGCGAACACCGCATGTGAAAATCATGCGTTTAACGCATACTTCAGATACCGCATGATTTTCGCACGATTCACACATGATTTACGCATGTAATAGCCTTCATGCGTAAATCATGCGTTTAAGAAATGATGCGATACACGCATGTTTAAAACGTGTGAAAACCGCACGTAACAATCATGCAATTTACTCATATTTCATATTTTGCATGATTTACGTATGATTCACGCATGATATACGCATGTAATGGCCTTCATGCGTAAATCATGCATGGCACTTTTGCCTGTGTAGGAATTGTCTTAGTTTTCCTTGTTGTTGTGTACCCATGGAAAGACTTGAAAATTATAGAACTTGCAGTAGAGAGCAGATTCGAAGAGAGGCATTGTGGTGTACTGGTCACCATGTTATCAAAAATTTATTTCTAATACTTTCCCTGTTTGCTAAAATCTTTGTTCTCATTAACCCTTTCCTCCATGAAAATTATTTTTAACACACTTGATTGGCATAGGATTTTTTCAATAAAAAAAATCATCATGTTTAAAGTGTTAATTTGCATTGGTAAAACAAATATTTCATCAATGAAATTCCAGTCAGATATTTTCATGTATATCCTTTTTAGCTCACCTGGCCGAAAGGCCAAGTGAGCTTTTCTCATCACTTGGCGTCCGGCGTCCGTCGTCTGTCGTCGTCGTCCTGCGTTAACTTTTACAAAAATCTTCTCCTCTGAAACTACTGGGCCAAATTTAACCAAACTTGGCCATAATCATCATTGGGGTATCTAGTTTAAAAAATGTGTCCGGTGCCCCGCCCAACAAACCAAGATGGCCGCCATGGCTAAAAATAGAACATAGGGGTAAAATGCAGTTTTTGGCTCATAACTCAAAAACCAAAGCATTTAGAGCAAATCTGACATGGGGTAAAATTGTCCATCAGGTCAAGATCTATCTGCCCTGAAATTTTCAGATGAATCAGACATTCTGTTGTTTGGTTGCTGCCCCTGAAATGGTAATTTTAAGGACATTTTGCTGTTTTTGGTTATTATCTTGAATATTATTATAGATAGAGATAAACTGTAAACAGCAATAATGTTCAGCAAAGTAAGATCTACAAATAAGTCAATATGACCAAAATGGTCAGTTGACCACTTTAGGAGTTATTGCCCTTTATAGTCAATTTTTAAACATTTTTCGTAAATCTTAGTAATCTTTTAGAAAATTCTTCTCCTCTGAAACTACTGGGCCAAATTTAACCAAACTTAGCCATAATCATCATTGGGGTATCTAGTTAAAAAAAATGTGTCCGGTAACTCGGCCAACAAACCTGGCTAAAAATAGAACATGGGGGTAAAATGCAGTTTTTGGCTTATAACTCAAAAACCAAAGCATTAAGACCAAATCTGACAGGAAGTAAAATTGTTGATCAGGTCAAGATCTATCTGCCCTGGAATTTTCAGATGAATCGGATAATCGGTTGTTAGGTTGCTGCCCCTGAATTGGTAATTTTTAGGAAATTTTGCTGTTTTTTTGTTATTATCTTGAATATTATTATAGATAGAGATAAACTGTAAACAGCAATAATGTACAGCAAAGTAAGAACTAAAAATAAGTCAGTCTGACCAAAATAGTCAATTGACCCTCTAAGGCAGCAACCATTTGATTTTCTGGGGGGGGCTATGGTTTTTTTTTCTGTGCAAACTTTTTTTTTCGCCTTCGGCGAAGAACAATCTATTTTTTTAGCGACAAACCGAAGACAATTTTTTTCTTTCAATTTTAGCATTACATATAGTGGCAGCTGAGGGTGAAACAAACAATTTTTTTTACTCAGGGTCCAAAACAAATTATTTTTTTCACCAAAACCTGGAAACAAACTTTTTTTCCAAAAAAAACCATAGCCCCCCCCAGAAAATCAAATGGTTGCTGCCTAAGGAGTTATTGCCCTTCATGATCAATTTTTAACAATTTTCTTGAAATTTGAGGATTTTCAATAACATTTTCCACAGAAAGTTCTGTTATAGATAGAGATAATTGTAAGCAGCAAGAATGTTTAGTAAAGTAAGATCTACAAACACATCACCATCACCAAAACACAATTTTGTCATGAATCCATCTGTGTCCATTGTTTAATACTCACATAGACAAAGGTGAGCGACACAGGCTCTTTAGAGCCTCTAGTTGGGTCAAGCCAAATAAATTTAAAAATGGTATTTGTTGCTTCTTCAACAAAACATCTGACATTTAGGAAAAAGACTGGGAGTTACAAAGAGAATGATATGTCCTTGGAGGCTTGCATTGGTGCAACATTCCTAGCTCAAACGGAGTATGCCATTTTTTATTCACTCTATCTAGAGATATAACATGAATGTGTCCAAAGTACATGGATGCCTTACTCGCACTATCATTTTCTATGTTAAGTGGACCATGAAATTAGGATAAAAACTCTAATCTGGCAATTAAATTAGAAAGATCATATCATAGGGAACATGTGTTCTAAGTTTCAAGTTGATTGGACTTCAACTTCATCAAAACCTACCTTGACCAAATACTTTAACCTGAAGCAGGACAGATGGATGAACAGAAGAATACACAAACAGATGGACGAACAGACACACAGACCAGAAAACATAAGCCCCTCTACTATCGTAGGTGGGGCCTAAAAAACAAGATGTGGTGTGATTGCTAATGAGACATCTCTTCACAAGAGACCAAATGACACTTAAATAATTAAATTAACAACTACAAGTCACTGTGCAGCCTTCAACAATGCGCAAACAAAGCCCATAGTCCAGTTTTACTAACTACAACTTACTTTGAGTAATATCAAACATGAAATGTTGTGTTATATGTTTTATTTTATGTGAATTGAGGCGTCTTATTATCACAGACCAATAATAACAAATAAACTATAAATACTACCAGTAAACATATACATATCAAGATCTCTACTTCTATATTTAAAGTCACAAAACAGCAGAATTCTACAATGTAAACAAAATGATGAACTTTTTAATATGACTCCTGCAAATACATTCGGTTTGTGAGTTTTATAGGTGTTAGTAAATTTCATAGGGGGTTCGTGTCGTCATGTCTACTGTTAATGATGACGTCATCTATTAATGTTGTTGTATTTCATTGTTTATTTTTCAAATAAACAGCAGAAAAATTCCAGTGTGCCATAAATTTGTTATACAGTTAATTACTGACCCCCTACTGACCATAGAGGGTGAATAAAATCAAAAGGGGATTCAGCCTCCAGCCTCACCCCCTATGGATTTTACTAACCCTCTATGGATCGGTTGGGGGTCAGTAGCGAACCATATAACTAACAGTACAAAATTTTATATGACAATTGTCACAGATTTGTTCTCAACTTCAAAGACATTTTCACATCTGGTTTTTCAAATTACAGAATTTTTTACAAAAATTCCAAGGATTTTTCTAAGATTTCTTCAAGACCTATTTTCAAGGATTGTATTGAATAAGATATGGCAGGAAGAAACTATCTTTTACTCTTACTACAAATGAAAAACTTTGGTTTAAACTCTAAAAATGGTCTTCCAAGCAATGTCATTCTTATTGAATAAAAGCTTTTGGAACTGAAGGAAATTGTACTTCATATAATAAAAAAAACAAGCTAAATTCTAAGTAAACAAGCTACAAATAAACTTATCAAAAAACTTCATACAATAAACATAAAACAATGTACAAGAACCACCATGCTTGTCAACATTAGATATTATAGACTTTTTCCAGGACCCTGACATTGCATTCTTGAAACTATAGCCATTTCAGGACCAGCAATGCTTAAAAAAGTCCTGATTTTTATCAGTTTGCATAATAGCACGGAGATTTTGCATGCAAGACATAAGACTTTTGATACCTGTGGCAATGAATTGAAAAAAGGAGGTAGAAAAAGTATGTTTACAAAATACATTTGTACAATAAAAAACCATAAAAGCTAAATCATCATCATCACTTATACAGTAACAACTAACACCTTTGATTTTTGATGTCTATAAAAATATTCAAGAATATCAAAACATAACATGTCCTATTAAACTGGAATGAAAAATAAGGAAGACCTGCCTCCATCAAAATGAAATGACTATAAATAATTTGATATTAAAGATTGTAAACCCAAAACATGTCCTGTTGACTTATTTCATACTGTATGTATACCTTTCAATTGATACAAATTCAGCAAGAGTTACTTCCCTTATAATACCATTTTGGAGGTTTAAGTGCACAAACTCTTTTAAAGAATTTTGCATAAATTAGTCAAATTCAACTGTTATACAGACTGCTAGACTTGAGTAAAAAATAAATTTCTGAACAATTCAAATTTTGTATAGCCTTGCTTTCTTTTAATTCATCCCTATCCCATAATAAGGATCTCTTATTAGACTTGGTTGTATAGCATATAGCTGGTTCTCTTTAGCTTCCTCAAACTATAAAAACTGTCCACCACGAAATACCACAATAGTGTTGAAAGTGGATTTAAACGCCAATCAATCAATCGATGTATGGCATGCTGCATTTTGGTTAGTCAAACAAGAAATTGAACCATCAATCCATCTAAAATGGCGACCAAGGGAAACAACTGAAACATGAAACTCAGAGTATATCAATCGAAACCAATCTATTCATAAAGATGACCTGATTGCATAACCATAGGTAGGAATATAGAAATGAAATATAGGTTACATTGGCTTAATTTAACTTGCGTATTTATATAACCTCTTTGGATAGAAAACTATGCACACAATTGTGGACAGAAACACTTAAACAAAAAGACGACAAAAAGTAATCATAAAAATATATAACATGATTTCAAAAGTATACAAAATTGTCGCATGATAGCTTACATACATAAGGTAAATGTTACCCTTTATAAATCTTACCCTTTATAAATCTTACACACGGTTTTATGCTGGAACTATGTCAAGTCAAAGAAAACAGGCAATATGGTCAGAAAAAAGCGACACTTCTAATAGGCATTAAACACTTTGTTTAAGGTGATAACATTTAGTTTAGCTTTACTCATTTTTCTGATGCCACTTTAATTTTAACCTTTGTACTTATTATTCATGGCAATGCCAATATGGGTACCGGTAATGGCTAACTGATATAATTAACTTAACCTTCTATTTCATAAGATCACATCCTCTAAACTTTGTTTGATAAACTTCAACTCTCTTTGCTTAGCAGTTGTGGTCAATTAAAATAAAATGATAACATTCTGCTGATATTCTTGTATATATATGTGTGTATGTATAGTAGTATGCATGTAAATGCTTTAATGACTCCAATTACTTCTGAAAGTAATTTGGAAAACAACAATACCTAAGTACTAATCTATCCTATTTTGCTAAGCACTATCAAAATCAAAATATGACCTGTGTCGCATAGCAATCAAATGTATGCAAATGATTATCAATTGAATATCAATACATATTTTTTTAACATTTTTTCAGGTTGAAAAAAATTCTTACTAGTATTCCAATTTTGTAACTGTTTACAAATTTAGTGACATAAAAACCCTACAACACAGACCAAAGTTAAATTTTTACGTTCGAAACTCAGTCAACATCTTATACATGTACACGTACAGGACGACTTGCATAAGGTAAATTTCTACCTGAGGCAACTCATATCATGTGACAAGTCATGTGATCTGGAATGAGGATTGTGTGATAAACGAGACTACAGGACATTTCTTCCGTATCTTAGCAGAGATATGCGGAGAGGAAGCCATCTTAACTGTTTGTAATTGTGTACAATGTTGGAATGAATCTCCTGCACGATCCGTGATCTTTGTGCATCCACTTATATCCAAAGTAATCAAAGACTGAGTCACAGAGTTGCCTGGCAACAGTAACTGTCGGATACCATCGTCAGTCATCCTTGGGCAGTAGCTGATGTCTAATTTTTCTAGTGATATTAAATGGTTGGGAATTTCTGATAGTGATGTATTAGAAATTTCTGTCCCTGCTACCGAAAGATGTTTTAATTTATGCAGACGACTTATATCTACCATCCCTGGGTATCTGTCTGCTGGGGGACGAATTATGTCCCGAAACTGTTCGTCAGACATCGTAATCCAGCTGATGTCAAGAGAATACAAAAGAGGACAAACAGCAAATCCTAATGCACTAACAACGGCCCATGAACATGACGACAAAGAAAGAGTTTTCAGCTGAGGAATTCTAGCTAACAACCAAGCTAATTGTTTGTGTGTAAGTTTTGATGATTTAAGAATTAATGTTGACGGCTGTCGTTTCACAATACCAATCAAATGAACTTGATAAATGTATTTTCCACTGAGATTTATAGTTTTCCATAATGTATGATGCATGCACCATCGATTCCAAGTCTTACAGCATCCCAAACTTTTAACCAAGGATGTTGGATTTAGATGAGCAAATATTTTCATCCATATTTCTCTACAGAGTGGATGATTTTTACCATTGTTCATTACAAAATAGTCTGCTGGTGGAGGTGGGGGTGGGGGACGTATCACATATCGCTTTATATCTTTCAGAGGTTCTATTTTTAGTGGTGCAATTATTTCTGGAGTTATGTCCCCTCTTCCAGGTGCAAACAGTTTATTTGGTTTCTGCAAATCATTAGTATTATTTGGTGCACTCTCAATCAGTTTTTTTCTCTTCTTGCCTTGACCTTAACCTCTGAAACCTGACTTTGAAGGTGTGTGATTGGCTCCATGTTCGACGTATGAAGTAGACGGGACATCAATGTCCATAACATTTTCAACTAAATCTAATGCCTCTGTTGACAATTTCTTTCTGACCTTTGACCCAGCAGACCTCCTGAACTTTTTGAATCCATAAAGACGTCTTCCCCTTGGTGATGTAAGTGCCTATAAGTACAAAGATGTGGAGTTAAGGACACTGATGTTCCAAGTTCAAAGTTCACAAACTAGTTCCTGGTCTGAATTTGTGTTGGATCTTCTCTGTTCAAGAAACAGCTAGAAGAAAAATGTTAATTCAAGATTTTTTATTTATCAACTTTTTTTTGGCTTTTTTTACACCATTTTCAGTTCTCAAGGTCAAAGGTTGGGAGGAAGAACAACACAAATTCAGTTTGAACTATATAAAATTTATTTCATTCAAAAACATATCAAACAATCAATTAAAAGAAACATCAAAATGAAATCTTGATCTTCTGATTAATGATTTTAAAAGTATAGTGCAATGGAAAATTCTATTAAATTTCGATTTTTTGACTCACAAAAATGAAATTTGTGATTGTTCCATAAATTTTGCTGTGATTGAATACCAAAAAGGTACAAAAGAATAGCTTTGTCTTTTTTATCCAGTACTTCCTATACATTATAAAAAAACAAATTTCAGAGAACTTTTTCATTTTGATGATGTAACAATTTAAAAACAAATTTGTTTGTTTCTTCTTTTTTTGGCGATTCAAAGAAATCAAATTAAGGTGGTACCTAACACTTTACCTAAAATTAATTTGGCCCGTTTAATTTTCTTAAAATTTTGACAAAGTATTAACTTTGACCCTTTGACAAAAATATAAAAATTTCAAAATATTTGAACCAACCGTATAATCAGAAAAATTACACTGGTTATATAGCAGTTTGACAAACACCTTTTTTGATCATTGAGAAGCTTAATATTCCCTTATGAACACAACGTCATTAAAACGTTCTGTTGATTATAAAGAGTTATCTCCCTGTAGTGTTAGGTACCACCTTAATTTAATAATTGAATACTGTAAATTCAGAAATTTTGTGATGTTTCTATTATCCTGAAACTAAGGATAGGAAGTTAAAGATATATCATAAAAATTAAAAAACTTGCATTTTAAAATTCTGACTGCATTATTTGTAGCGAGCCATTCCTGAAATAGTTACATATAATCTCTGATTTTTATCAATTCTTAAACAATCTCAATAAAAAATGTACATAGCAATTTCTGAATTTACAGTATTTTAAAATGAGTTGATTTACTTCCAATATTATTTAATATACAAAAAAATGAATAAAATTTTAATAACTTATATACATAACTTAAACCTGATAGTATGGCATTATACTACAAAATTACCAATGAAGTAATATTCTATGTGATTTATGTAAACTGTCCCTCATATATTTCCCTCAATAATATTACATAAACAATCATACTAAATGAAGAGGTAGCGTTGTGTCAATTTAAGACGATTAATTGTGGGTACCAATAGTCGTGGTTTGAGAAACAGAGTATTTAGTGGATATTTAATTTCAAGGCTTTTCCAAAGTCTGTTATGAGGCCTATAGAAATTTGTTCTTTGTCCAATATCTGAATTCCTGCTTTACGCTTATTCACAAAAGTTGGTATCCCACGAACAATAATGAATCTACAGTCCATTAAAACAAACATATTATTTATTTATATAAACAAAAAAATAGCCATTTTCTAATACCTTTCATTGCCCCAAAAGCCCATTAAAAAAGGAATGAAACACCTTCTCTAGATAATGCAATGGTAAAGAACAGAATACTCCTTGTCTGCTATCTAATTCAGTCATAAAATATTCAACATACAGAAATATATGAAGGATCTGACAGAATAGTTTGTTTGTTGAAAATATGAGGATTTTTTTCAAGAAATTTAAAAATTAGTTTTTTGGCAAAAATAAGTATCACTAGGTGTTAAAATAAAAAATTTTTTTTAGATTTAAATATTAATTAGTTGAGTATTGATAGTATTCATTATTGGGGATAAGACTTATTGTTCTTAAATTAGTTATTGAAAAAAAAAAAAACATGAAAATTTTACTGGACAACAAAATCAGTCAATTTATAACAATTTGCGAACTTTTACAATATTCAATTATGCAACTAATGAAAAATGTTATGTTTGATCAAACATTCATACTTCCTTTCAAAATGATGAAATTAAAAATAAACTTACCTTTAAAAATTATCTAATTACATTATATTAATAATAATCACAATTTCTCTTTCTTTTTTTCGATATGTATTAACAAAATTGGCACATTCAGATATTCATTAACAAAATGCTCTTCAATATATATATATATACATAAGGATTTGTATACAACCCTAGTAATGTCAATTTGGAATATTGGATCGCAAGAGCATAAATTGGGATAATTTTCATACTAATCTACTTTTATAAAACCTCAGAACTCAAACTTTATTATTCTTTTAGTTTTAGTACAATTTATTATCCTTTTTTTTTATTATAATTATTTACTCTCGTCTCAGTAGGTGCATTTTTAAGTTAAAGAAATTTTGATATCTATATTACAGTATCATGATATTATAGAATGTATGAATGGTCATATAATTTTATGTTATGTATATTATGCTCATAATTTGTCCAATATCCACTTTTTTCGAGTAAAAATTAAAAAAAGCTTACTTTACTGAACAGGTATAATTAGTTATCTGATCATTTTATAAATTTCATGAATTTTGTCTTTTTATTTTGTCATTTATTTATTCAATAAAACTTGTCACTGCAAAACCTTTCCTTCTTTCCTATGAAAAATACCCCCCATTGAAATGAAATCCAGGAACAAAACAAAACATAGAAAATAAATTAAACATATTGGGAATTGAGATCATTGGATTAATTCATTATACTTTTAAAAAAACCAATTAATAATCTAAATCAGTATCCAAATAAAAAAAAAATAAGATAAAAATCAGCTGATTACACAAAAGTAATGATGATGACATGAACAGAAATTATTTCAACCGCCATAAATCTTTTTAGTATATTGCCCTATATCTAATACAAACATTAACAATTTAGAAAAAAATTAAAAATCCATGGCTCCTTTTTATCTTGTTTAAAATATAAAGGAAGTTAAATATACTTTTTGGTTCCCAACTTTTATTTTTCAACATGCTAGATGTACCAAAGATTAAATAAACTGTCATTTTCTTTTACCCATACTGGCCTTAATAAAATTATATACACCGAGAAAAAAAGAGAAAAGTACAACAGATTTGAGCAATGATACACGGCAAGTTTTGAATATCCCCTGAAAAAAACTATGAACATGAATAACGAATATCAACAGTAGTCCAAAAATCTACGAGGTGTAACTACCTCACGTCTCGGTCGCTTAGCCATGTGATCTGACGTCATGTTTTCATCGCTCAGAGTCGGGGACCTTTTTATGGTTCGTCCAGATCTTGTTTTGACAGACTCTGGTGTTTTTGCAACTCCATTTGTTTTTGGGTTATCTCCCTTGGGTGTCCCTTGTACCTCCTCTGATGTTGGTAGAGGGTCATTAATAACATCACCATGATCGTCAGGTTTGATGGTTTTCTTTAACGGAGAAGCTTTGACATTTGTTATAGACTTCTTCTACAATAGATTAAATATACAGTTAGAATGCATGCTCAATTCCTGCTTCTGAAAACCAACTTATTTTGCTTCATTTTGCATTTAGCCTTTTGTTTCCCAATACGTGGCGACTCAATTTTGCTATTTTCATATTTACTTGATGTAGCTTTAAATTTTCACGATGATTTATATTGGAGAAAGTTGTAACTAGAGGCTCTCAAGAGCCTGTGTCGCTCACCTTGGTCTATGTGCATATCAAACAATGGATGCAGATAAATTTTTGACAAAATTGTGCTTTGTTGATGGTGATGTGTTTGTAGATCTTACTTTACTGAACTTTATCTTTATTTATAATGAACTTGGTCCAGTAATTACAGTGGAAAATATTTTGTAAAAAATTTACAAAACTTTATGTTGAAAATTGTCAAAAATTGACTATAAAGAGCAAATCTTATGAATATAGAATACTTTTAGAAAGAAAAACTATATGAAAGCTTAGTATTGACATTTTTATAGCAATTCAAAATAATAACAGTTCCTTCAGCATGGAAATGACTATAATATACCTATACAAACTGATAGACTAATTTTGTCACAACATCATGAAAGTGGAGTTAAAGTCTTATAGGATTGTAGTAAAATTGAGAATGGAAATGGGGAATGTGCCAAAGAGACAACAACCCGACCATAGAGCAGACAACAGCAGAAGGTCACCAACAGGTCTTCAATGCAACGAGAAATTCTCGCACCCGGAAGCGTCCTTCAGCTGGCCTTAAATTTTTCAATTATTTTGATTCATTTTAATCTATTGTTAAAACAAATTAAATAATATTCAACAATTATTTACCATTTTAAGAGGAGATCTCTGTTTAGACATTGCCGGTGATGACTTTTTCTCTTTGATTCCATCAGTTATTTTCCTTTTTGCTGTCAACTTCTTTTTCAGACCATCTTTCTTCCCTTTGATTGGTTCCTGGTTGTCTGTTGTTACTTTTTGCGGTGATACAGCTGCATCATCATAACATTCCATTTCTAAAGCCACTTCGTCTAAATCTGTTTCACTGGCATAGGATATTGGAGAGTGCTGGAAACAAATTTAAAATCAATTAAAAATACATACCAGTGGCAGATCCAGAAATTTTTATGAGTGGGGGACCTACTGACTGCCAAAGAGGGGACCAGCTCTGGTCATGCTTCAGTGATTCCATTTATAATAAACCAAATTTTCCCCAGAAAAGGAGAGCCCTGAAGAATTGCAGACTCATCTGTAGTTTTACTGTCAAAAATTAAGTTTACCTGGTGACCTGTAGGGGTAACAGGTAAACGGATATTTCGGAGAAATGTTTTCTTTGACAGCACAGCTAGTTGATGTCATAAGTATGTTGGGCATATGATAGGTAAACACTGGACATTTCATAGCTTCACGCACACCTCAAAATGTAATAAAATTTACAAGCAAGTTGATTTCTAGCTGCAAAATGTAATTTTTGCTTATCTTGGAGAAATTACATGTCAAAATTTAGGAATTTAAAATGACAATTCCCTTAGACACACATAAGACAGTTCGAAGAAGAATTGTACACTGATCGTCATTCTATCAGCACCATTGATTCAAAATAATTGAACCGGAATAATCAATATGATTTTAAGTCCTATTTTACCATCTGTTCTTTGACTGTAACCCGTTTTCCTTCAGTTTCCTTTGGTATATTTTTGACATCAGGTATTGATATTGCTGGTACTGCTATTGGATCCTCATTTTTTACTTCAGTTTTAACCCTAAGCTGCAACAGACATTACATAATTTAAATAAGGTATTCTATTGAAATTTTTAAAACTGGTTGATAAAATTTTACCGGTGAACAATATTGCATGTGTTGTTGTGCTAAGCATATCCCTACTTGTAATTCAAAGTGTCAGACAAATAGATGTCGGACAAAAATTCACACACATGACTTTTGAGCTGATGACCAAATATGACATCTTTCTGAGAAAAGTGTGATGAAAAAGTTTCAGTTGATCCATCAGGGTTGAGGTTGTAAACTTCAAAGTATCTTTTCAGTGATTCTGTAAAGTACTTTTATAGTACAGTTTTATTTCATTACAGCTTTAAATAATTACATTGTATTTTATTTTGTAGAAAGTCAACAAGAGTATTTTCCACTTATATTACTCAAGTTAACAAATTTGTACAACAAATGCAAATACTCTCAGATCTGTCCTTAATGTCCTTTTTTGTTTTACTTGGGTGTTTTATTTTTGTGTGATTTGTATTGATCTGATTAGTTTGGCCCTTTTCAAGTGATTTTTAACCAGATTTTTGTGTCAAAAATGTCGGTTATTGATTTGGGGATGTACGGTGAGTGGGCGGGCGGCAACCAAATGTTGTCCGTGCATTTACTCATGAAGCGTTCAACCAAACCTTTTAAAATTTTAATATGTTGTTACTGACAACAAAATGGAGGTCAAGTTCAATAATGACGATTTTGATTTTTACCGTTCAGGAGTTACGGTTCTTGAAAGTTTAAAAAATGTCGTGTCCGTGCATTTGCTCATGAAGTCAAGTTTGATATTGATAATCATAAATTTTACATATTAGGAGTTTTGGTCCTTGTAATATTGATAAATGCCAGAACACAAATAAATGTTAAAGAATCCGGTTTACTGTCATTTTGACAGCTCTTGTTATGTTTGTTCTGATATTGTACTGTTACACAACTGTCCCAGGTTAGCAGGAGGGTTTTGTCCCAGCAAACATGTTTAACCTCGCAACATTGTGTATGTGCCTGTCCCAAGTCAGGAGCCTCTAATTCAGTGTTTTTCGTTTCTTGTTTTGTACATAGACTGTTAATTTTCTTGTTTGAATTGTGTAACAAATGTCATTTCATGGTCTTTGATAGCTTACTATACAATATCAGTAATAAAATTCTGTTCACCTATCACTAGTATTATAGAAGTTGTAAAGCCATTTCATATACAAAAGTGACCATTTCTAACTGCGACAACTATTTATGACATTACAATTGATATTGTTGTACACATTTCCCTTAGAATCTAACACTGATTTTTTTGTACATGATTTCATTTAATGATCCCTTTAAGAATCCTGTAAACATATTCAAACAATTCTATTGTGGTAGAATGTATGTGTGCAAGTACATATTTGTGTGGCTACACATTAAAAGTACACAAATCTCTACCTGTAGTGGTCCCTTTGTCGTATCATGTAAACACTTGGGACATTCCCATTGTTGTCGGATATCTTCGTTGATAACACCCTCACTGTTTAAGTTCTCGTACTTCTGATGTAAACAAGGAACATGGATGATCTCCCAACACAAACTGCACTCCATTAACTGGTTTGGTTCTGGTTGGTCGGCTTTGTTACAAATCAAACAGGTGGCATTGTGTGGTAGTACAGGCTGTAACATGTAAAAATAATAGCTATTACAAATCAGAGAGGTGGCATTGTGTGGTAGTACAGGCTGTAACATGTACAAATAATAGCTATTACAAATCAGAGAGGTGGTATTGTGTGGTAGTACAGGCTGTAACATGTAAAAATAATAGCTATTACAAATCAAACAGGTGGCATTGTGTGGTAATACAGGCTGTAACATGTAAAAATAATAGCTATTACAAATCAGAAAGGTGGCATTGTGTGGTAGTACAGGCTGTAACATGTAAAAATAATAGCTATTACAAATGAAACAGGTGGCATTGTGTGGTAGTACAGGCTGTAACATGTAAAAATAATAGCTGAAGAGGCCTTTTTTTAGCAGGACCAAAGCAAATAGAAAACTTAATATATATAGCGGGAAATTTGGGTAATGACTTTACTTTTTGCTAATTTTGTGAATGAAAGGAATCACGAAATAAGAATGCTAAAAAATGAAATATCAGTCAGATTTTGTCCTTGAAAACATAAGATATGAACTACATAAAATTTAGGCCATTTTAACTTGATTGGATGAATCAATGTTGCCTTTTATTGTTTGCAGTTTACAATTTAATCAAAGTGTTATAGCCCTTTAAAAAGCATTTGCTGTCTATCTAAAGAAAATTTAAAAATCTTTATAGTTTCGTTTAAACTGTTTCCACTAAACTTAAACACATTTGATCAGATTGTGCTATACTTACAGAAAGACACTGCTTGCTTTTACAACACTGCTTCATTCTGCCTGATCCACCAAACTTTTTCATATCTTTACAGAAATTACATTCCCCACAATCTGACCGTGTACATGGTTCACATTTCTTACATCTTGTTCTCCGACGACGCACAACCTCCGACTTTTGTAATTTTCCCTTTGCTGCCTTGGGTGCTCTCTGTCCAGTGGAGGTATACTGCTTTTTTGGTTTGATAACCTGTAGCAGAAAATACAGATAAATTAATACTGTAATCTTATATTTTATTTTAATTAAACATCATTATAATATATTAATTGTTGCATATAAAGTTAGAAACCCTTACCCTTCTAAGGATACCCTTTTTCATGGGGTTTGGTATTGCAAATTGAACTGTAGTTTTGAGTATTGTTGATATAAAATAAATGTGTTTTTTCCTGTCAGGGGTGGTTTTGATTGATTTCATTGGTGAACTGTCATCGGATCTCTATTTTCAAATCAAGTAAGGAATATTTTGAACCTGGAATAGTCACATGGGCATAGTTTTGAATTCTGGAAAATTGATAAGAAATGTAATGATATTTCATTAAGAAATAACTAACTACGGTAAATTTAGAAATTATTGTATGCAATTATTGTTGAGATTTTGTCATTTTTGACTAAAATGCACGATTTTGTTATAATAAATGTTATAGTCAGGACCACCAAGGACTAGAAGCACTCAGATAACTGATTTCTTGTTGTTAGCTTAAAGTCCAGTGGCAAATATTTCATAAATAGTCAAAATGATCACTTATACAATATTGCAGTGTAAAGTTTTATGACCAAGAACCCTGCAACTATTTATTTAACATTACAGTGTAAATTTATCTACCAATAAGTTTAATAAAAACATCAGAAGTAAAACTTCCATGAAATTTTCAGGGGTTTTATATAAATCATTTAAGTAAGATTTTATAAAATTTCACATTTCTTTAAAATCCATATTCCTATATGATTGTCTGATGCCAAATAAATGAGGAATATACATGGGACAGATGATCCCCCCCCCCCCCTTTTTGGCATATAATGTTAAAGGAATATAACTCAAGAACTGTAAAAGTGACGCTATTCAAATTTGTTCTTGATCAGAGTTTTGTTGAAATGAGCATTGTGTATACGTTTCAAAACATTTAGTTGAGGTAAACTTTAGTAAGAGAACCTTAATGAAAAATCAAGCAATTTTTCATTTGTAACATGTGTAAAGGGGCACAACTCAAGAACATTAAAAGTGACACCACAAAAAATCAAAATTGATCTGTATATTGTGGTAATAAGCAGTGTGTTTAAGTTTCAAAACATTTGGTTGAGGCAGACTCAAGTTAGAGAACAGAAACCAATTTTGGGACGTAAGTATGGACGGACATACCGACGGACAAGGGCCAAGGCGGAGGCATAGAAATGTTCAAGAAGAATTTTTAATTAACCACTTAAGATCTTATGTAATTTCCATCATATATACTCTCACCTTTTTTGATGGTGGCCAATAAGTAATTGCCTCTCCTGTGATTGCAAGCTGTGCATTGTCCTGAAGATGGTCTATTACCAATTGCTGCAACAACACACATTACTAATTAACTTGGATAGTTTAAAAGCTTCAAAAACTTTTAAGTTTAATAAGAAAATGTTTAAAATTTGTTCTCCTCTATGTCAAAAATAATCAAGATGACAAGCTTTCATTAACTACCTTTATTTGAAACAAGAGGCTCTCAAGAGCCTGAATTGCTCACCTTAATTCTTTTGGTTAAATCTCTCATCAATGATTATTTTGGCTTTTCAATTTATTTAAATGTTTTTTGGATCGTCCTATTTTCTTCAAGAGCCCAAAAAAATAATAGTTTTCTCCTATGTTCTATTTTAGCCATAGGAGCTATGTTTCTTGACAGACAAGGAAATAAAATATAAAATTTATACTAGATACTCTGAAACTCATTTAGCCTAAGTTTGGCTGAAATTGATACAGCAGTTTCAAAGGAGAAGATTTTTTAAAGTAAGTCAACATGATGAACAAACTGTGAAAAAAGTCTTTAAAGGGCAATAACTCCTTAAGTGGTCAATTGACAATTTTGGTCAATTTGACTTAATTGAAGATCTTACTTTGCTGAACATTATTGCTGTTTACAGTTTATTTCTATCTATAATTGTATTCAAGATAATAAACAAAAACAGCAAAATTTCCTTAAAATTATCAATTCAGGGGCAGCAACCCAACAACAGGTTGTCTGATTCATCTGAAAATATCAGGGCAGATAGATCTTGACCTGATAAACAATTTTACTCAACGTCAGATTTGCTCTAAATGCTTTGGTTTTTGAGTTATAAGCCAAAAACTGCATTTGACCCCTATGTTCTATTTTTAGCAATGGCGACCATGTTTGTTGATAGATCATAACTTCGGATACAATTTACAAACTAGATACCCTAAGGAACATTCAGTTAAAGTTTGGAATTATTTGGCCAAGTAGTTTCAGAGGAGAAGATTTTTGTAAAAGATTACTAAGATTTACGAAAAATGGTTAAAAATTGACTATAAAGGGCAATAACTCCTAAAGGGGTCAACTGACCATTTCCGTCATGTTGACTTAATTGAAGATCTTACTTTGCTGAACATTATTGCTGTTTACAGTTTATCTCTATCTATAATAATATTCAAGATAATTACCAAAAACAGCAAAATTTCTTTAAAATTACCAATTCAGGGGCAGTAACCCAACAACAGGTTGTCTGATTCATCTGAAAATTTCAGGGCAGATAGATCTTGACCTGATAAACAATATTATCCCATGTCAGATTTGCTCTTAATGCTTTGGTTTTTGAGTTATAAGCCAAAAACTGCATTTGACCCCTATGGTCTATTTTTAGCAATGGCGACCATGTTTGTTGATAGATCACAACTTCGGATACAATTTACAAACTAGATACCCTAAGGAACATTCAGTTAAAGTTTGGAAGTATTTGGCCCAGTAGTTTCAGAGGAGAAAATTTTTGTAAAAGATTACTAAGATTTACGAAAAATGGTTAAAAATTGACTATAAAGGGCAATAACTCCTAAAGGGGTCAACTGACCATTTCCGTAATGTTGACTTATTTGTAAATCTTACTTTGCTGAGCATTATTCCTGTTTACAGTTTATCTCTATCTATAATAATATTCAAGATAATAACCAAAAACAGCAAAATTTCCTTAAAATTACCAATTCAGGGGCAGCAACCCAACAACAGGTTGTCTGATTCATCTGAAAATTTCAGGGCAGATAGATCTTGACCTGATTAACAATATTATCCCATGTCAGATTTGCTCTAAATGCTTTGGTTTTTGAGTTATAAGCCAAAAACTGCATTTGACCCCTATGTTCTATTTTTAGCAATGGCGACCATGTTTGTTGATAGATCATAACTTCGGATACAATTTACAAACTAGATACTCTAAGGAACATTCAATTAAAGTTTGGAAGTATTTGGCCCAGTAGTTTCAGAGGAGAAGATTTTTGTAAAAGATTACTAAGATTTACGAAAAATGGTTAAAAATTGACTATAAAGGGCAATAACTCCTAAGGGGGTCAACTGACCATTTCTGTCATGTTGACTTATTTGTAAATCTTACTTTGCTGAACATTATTCCTGGTAACAGTTTATCTCTATCTATAACCAGATGCTCCGCAGGGCGTAGCTTTATACGACCGCAGAGGTTGAACCCTGAACGGTTGGGGCAAGTATGGACACAACATTCAAGCTGGATTCAGCTCTAAATTTGGATTGTGATTAAATAGTTGACACAGCATAGGTTTCTGACACAGAATGAATGTGTTCTAATGAACTTAAAATTTTTGTTTTCTCTTAGAGCAATTCACTATGCTGTTGAATATTAATCCTCTCAAAACAAGAATGTGTCCTCAGTACACGAATGCCCCACTCGCACTATCATTTTCCATGTTCAGTGGACCGTGAAATTGGGGTAAAAACTCTAATTTGGCATTAAAATTAGAAAGATCATATCATAGGGGACATGTGTACTAAGTTTGAAGTAGATTGGACTTAAACTTCATCAAAAACTACCTTGACCAAAAACTTTAACCTGAAGCGGGACAGACGGACGGACGAATGGACGGACGAACGAACGGACAGACGGACGGACGGACGCACAGACCAGAAAACATAATGCCCCTCTACTATCGTAGGTGGGGCATAAAAATGTTTGAAGAAATTTTCTTTTTTATTTATGAAATTTCAAATGAGAAAAATTGAACCCAATTTTTTTAATCACATCCCCCTTTCCCTTATTCCAAAACTAATCTCAATTAAAATTTCTAATGGAGTTTGCAACAATAACTACTCATTTAAATACATCATAAAATATTAAGATGTAAAAAAAACTGCTTGTTATCACTGAATGTTATTTATTATAATTTATCAGTTGGTAGTAAAAAGTGAATATACATTGTATATAACAAAGATTTAAGTTGATTCTGGACAAAGAAAGATAATTCCAATTAAAAAAAAATCTTGCTATTGCACAATATTTTGCAATTAGATATTTCTTGCTTACTATTCTGGACAAAGAAAGATAACTCTAATTAAAAAAAAATTTGCTATTTCACAATATTGTGCAATTACATATTTCTTGCCATTGCGCAATACTGTGCAATTGAAAAGACTTGCTATTGCACAATACTTAATATAATAATTTTAGATCCTGATTTGGACCAACTTGAAAACTGGGCCCATAATAAAAAAATCTAAGTACATTTTTGGATTCAGCATATCAAAGAACCCCAAGATTTCAATTTTTGTTGAAATCAGACTAAGTTTAATTTTGGACCCTTTGGACTTTAGTGTAGACCAATTTGAAAACAGGACCAAAAATGAAGAATCTACATACACAGTTAGATTTGGTATATCAAAGAACCCCATTTATTCAATTTTTGATGAAATCAAACAAAGTTTAATTTTGGACCCCGATTTGGACCAACTTGAAAACTGGGCCAATAATCAAGAATCTAAGTACATTTTTAGATTCAGCATATCAAAGAACCTAACTGATTCATTTTTTGTCAAAATCAAACTAAGTTTAATTTTGGACACTTTGGACCTTAATGTAGACCAATTTGAAAACGGGACCAAAAGTTAAGAATCTACATACACAGTCATGACAGTTAGATTCGGCATATCAAAGAACCCCAATTATTCAATTTTGATGAAATCAAACAAAGTTTAATTTTGGACCCTTTGGGCCCCTTATTCTGTTGGGACCAAAACTCCCAAAATCAATACCAACCTTCCTTTTATGGTCATAAACCTTGTGTTTAAATTTCATAGATTTCTATTTACTTATACTAACGTTATGGTGCGAAAACCAAGAAAAATGCTTATTTGGGTCCCTTTTTGGCCCCTAATTCCTAAACTGTTGGGACCTAAACTCTCAAAATCAATACCAAACTTCCTTTTGTAGTCATTAACATTGTGTTTAAATTTCATTGATTTCTATTTACTTAAACTAAAGTTATTGTGCGAAAACCAAGAATAATGCTTATTTGGGCCCTTTTTTGGCCCCTAATTCCTAAACTGTTGAAACCTAAACTCCCAAAATCAATCCCAACCGTTCTTTTGTGGTCATAAACCTTGTGTCAAAATTTCATAGATTTCTATTAACTTAAACTAAAGTTATAGTGCGAAAACCAAGAAAATGCTTATTTGGGCCCTTTTTGGCCCCTAATTCCTAAAATGTTGGGACCAAAACTCCCAAAATCAATACCAACCTTCCTTTTGTGGTCATAAACCTTGTGTTGAAATTTCATAGATTTCCATTCACTTTTACTAAAGTTAGAGTGCGAAAACTAAAAGTATTCGGACGCCGGACGACGACGCAGACGACGACGACGCCGACGACGACGACGCCGACGACGACGACAACGTCATAGCAATATACGACGAAAAATTTTTCAAATTTTGGGGTCGTATAATAATATTCAAGATAATAACCAAAAACAGCAAAATTTCCTTAAAATTACCAATTCAGGGGCAGCAACCCAACAACAGGTTGTCTGATTCATCTGAAAATTTCAGGGCAGATAGATCTTGACCTGATAAACAATATTATCCCATGTCAGATTTGCTCTAAATGCTTTGGTTTTTGAGTTATAAGCCAAAAACTGCATTTGACCCCTATGTTCTATTTTTAGCAATGGCGACCATGTTTGTTGATAGATCAAAACTTCGGATACAATTTATAAATTAAATACCCTAAGGAACATTCAGTTAAAGTTTGAAAGTATTTGGCCCAGTAGTTTCAGAGGAGAAGATTCTTGAAATAGTTTACGACGACAGACGACAACCGTCGACGACGGACGCCAAGTGATGGCATAAGCTCACTTGTCCCTTCGGGACAGGTGAGCTAAAAATACAATTTCTTTTCCGAAAAACCTGCAAAATTATCTCCCTTTTTGAAAATATAATCTTTATCAAAAGAACAACAGTTAATTTAATGCATTAGAATTTTATAATGAATATATAACAATAAATAATGAAACAGCAATCTGATAACTTAACAAGAGGCTTTCAAGAGCCTGAATCGCTCACCTTAATTCTTTTGGTTAAATCTCTCATCAATGATTATTTTGGCTTTTCAATTTATTTAAATGTTTTTTGGATCGTCCTATTTTCTTCAAAAGCCAAAAAAAATAATCATTTTCTCCTATATTCTATTTTAGCCATAGTAGCTATGTTTCTTGACATACAAGGAAATAAAATATAAAATTTATACTAAATACTCTGAAACTCATTTAGCCTAAGTTTGGCTGAAATTGATACAGCAGTTTCAAAGGAGAAGATTTTATAAAGTAAGTCAACATGATGAACAAATTGCGAAAAAAGTCCTTAAAGGGCAATAACTCCTTAAGGGGTCAATTGACAATTTTGGTCAAATTGACTTAATTGAAGATCTTACTTTGCTGAACATCATTGCTGTTTACAGTTTATTTCTATCTATAATTATATTCAAGATAATAAACAAAAACAGCAAAATTTCCTTAAAATTATCAATTCAGGGGCAGCAACCCAACAACAGGTTGTCTGATTCATCTGAAAATTTCAGGGCAGATACATTGTAGATCTTGACCTGAAAAACATTATAACCCCAGGTCAGATTTGCTCTAAATGCTTTGGTTTTTGAGTTATAAGCCAAAAACTGCATTTGACCCCTATGTTCTATTTTTAGCAATGGCGACCATGTTTGTTGATAGATCATAACTTCGGATACAATTTACAAACTAGATACCCTAAGGAACATTCAGTTAAAGTTTGGAAGTATTTGGCCCAGTAGTTTCAGAGGAGAAGAATTTTGTAAAAGATTTTTAAGATTTACGAAAAATGGTTAAAAATTGACTATAAAGGGCAATAACTCCTAAAGGGGTCAACTGACCATTTCCGTCATTTGACTTATTTGTAAATCTTACTTTGCTGAACATTATTGCTGTTTACAGTTTATCTCTATCTATAATAATATTCAAGATAATAACCAAAAACAGCAAAATTTCCTTAAAATTATCAATTCAGGGGCAGCAACCCAACAACAGGTTGTCTGATTCATCTGACAATTTCAGGGCAGATAGATCTTGACCTGATAAACAATAGAGCCCCAGGTCAGATTTGCTCTAAATGCTTTGGTTTTTGAGTTATAAGCCAAAAACTGCATTTGACCCCTATGTTCTATTTTTAGCAATGGCGACCATGTTTGTTGATAGATCATAACTTCGGAAAAAATTTACAAACAAGATACCCTAAGGAACATTCAGTTAAAGTTTGAAAGTATTTTGCCCAGTAGTTTCAGAGGAGAAGATTTTTGTAAAAGATTACTAAGATTTACGAAAAATGGTTAAAAATTGACTATAAAGGGCAATAACTCCTAAAGGGGTCAACTGACCATTTCCGTAATGTTGACTTATTTGTAAATCTTACTTTGCTGAACATTATTGCTGTTTACAGTTTATCTCTATCTATAATAATATTCAAGATAATAACCAAAAACAGCAAAATTTCCTTAAAATTACCAATTCAGGGGCAGCAACCCAACAACAGGTTGTCTGATTTATCTGAAAATTTCAGGGCAGATAGATCTTGACCTGATAAACAATATTACCCCTGTCAGATTTGCTCTAAATGCTTTGGTTTTTGAGTTATAAGCCAAAAACTGCATTTGACCCCTATGTTCTATTTTCATGATTTTTAGCAATGGCGACCATGTTTGTTGATAGATCAAAACTTCGGATACAATTTATAAATTAGATACCCTAAGGAACATTCAGTTAAAGTTTGAAAGTATTTGGCCCAGTAGTTTCAGAGGAGAAGAATCTTGAAATAGTTTACGACGACAGACGACGGACGACGACGGACGCCAAGTGATGGCATAAGCTCACTTGTCCCTTCGGGACAGGTGAGCTAAAAAGTCACTTGTAAAGAAAATTTATATGTTATACTTAATTTTATTTTATTTATATTTAATTCAATATAGTTTAAATCCTATATTGGTCTTATTGAAATAAACACAAAACAAATCAGTCGTCTTTTGGTCAAGTTTTTAACCAGCCATAACAATATCAGGGTAATGGATTTTCTGGAATTGATGTTACTTCAGTAAACCTGCATAAAAAGATCATCTTCAGACACAGAGAAAACTGACATTATCAAATGTAAACTTTGAATTGAGGTTTGTAATTCAAACATTTTTCTACAGTGGGAAAAGAAGAAATTGACATGGCAAAATAGGGCTACATGTTATAGAAAATACCTTTATTGCAGGTTTGACTGTATGCAAAAGAAGTGACTTTTATAGTGGGTCTCATTGAGGTCTAAGTGTGACACAGAATTGCTGATTTTTTGTAAGTGTGACATGTGAAAGTCAAACTATTGTGCCATGAAAACGGAAAATGAAGTCTATAGGGACACAGGAAATTACAAAAAAATGAGAATTGCTTACGTATATAGTGTAAGCGGGATACGATAATCTGACAAAACAGTAAGCGGGATCCTGGATCAAAACCCCACAATGAGACCCCTTTATAGTAGGTTTCACTGTATCTTGATATTCTGTTTTCTTAGTAACTTACCTTTGCCTCTCTGAGTACACCCTCAGGATCAATCAGGTCTTTAGGGATACCTTTCTTAGATGGAGGTAAGTCTTCCAACCATTCAATCATTTTTTTCAATCCTTTTATCTCCCACTTCGTTAAATGAACATTCTTACGTTCTCTTTTCGTTCATCTGATTTCGATGGATCCTGATGAACTATTTGAATCCTCATTCATTTTCAATTTGCTTGCTTTGGAAGTTATTTCTTTTGATACATTTGAAAAATCAATATCACCATGGTGACCAGCAATATCATCTGGTCTCTCGTATATTTCAGTGTCTGCAGAACTACAACTATCAGATGTAGATTTCCTAGGTGATTGTTTCAACTTTATTGCCGATTTTTCATCATCAGCGGAAGGAGATTTTTTCACACTTTGGTGGTCTATTCTAGTGAGTTCTATTTTGATACTTTTTGAAATATTTGAAGTTCCAATTTCAGGTGAATTTTTTGATTCCATTTGTCCATTTTCTTGTGAACATCTTGACGAGGGTCTAGAATCATCTTGACAATCTGGTTTCTCGTCCTCCTGATTCTCAGATGGAAGTTCAATGCACTGCTTCCCTGTCAGACAGCACAAGTATTGAGCCAAAACATACCATGCTATTTCGGCATAAAATGGATACCGAAATTTATGAGGCACCTGTAAATAGAAATAAATCTGTCATAATCAGAATCACAGGTATGGTTGCCAAACTTAATTAAGTACATGGTATAAAAGTATCAATTTGATTTGTTACAACAAATTCAGGTGTTCTTATTTTTGGCGTTTGAATCATGTCAGGATATACAAATGACTGTGATTTAAAATGATGAAGGTATTATTTTCCTTATATTTAAATAATAAGAAATCAATCCACACATTTAGGTGGGTTGCAAGATTGCCGATTTTTTGTAAGCGTGACTCGTGAAAGTCAAATTATTGTGTAGTGAAAACGGGAAATGAGGTCTAGTGGGACCCGGGAAATGACAAAAATATGAGAATTGCTTACGTACATAGTGTAAGCGGGATACGGGAATCTGACAAAACAGTGAGCGGGACCCGGGATAGGAACTCCCCAATGAGACCCCCATTTAGTGTGTAACCATTATTTACAATAATTGTTTTCATCTATCATCCTGACCGGAACATGACAAAATCAGAGGATGCAAGGTGCCTGAATTGATCACTTTTATTTATTTTGCCAAAATAGCCTTAAAATAAGCTTTTTATCAGTACATAAATCCAAACATAAAACATATGTAGCAAGTTTGGTTTTACTTTGTTTAGTGATTCTAGAAAAGATCTTTGAAAATAAGTTTGTTTTCACTTTGTTTAGTGATTCTAGAAATGATCTTTGAAAATAAGTTTGGTTTCACTTTGTTTAGTGATTCTAGAAAAGATCTTTGAAAATAAGTTTGGTTTCACTTTGTTTAGTGATTCTATAAATGATCTTGGAAAATAAGTTTGGTTTCACAGTGTTTAGTGATTCTAGAAAAGATCTTTGAAAATAAGTTTGGTTTCACTTTGTTTAGTGATTCTAGAAAAGATCTTTAAAAATAAGTTTGGTTTCACTTTGTTTAGTGATTCTAGAAAAGATCTTTAAAGATAAGTTTGGTTTCACTTTGTTTAGTGATTCTAGAAAAGATCTTGGAAAATCAAACTAATTGGCCTCTATTTTTTTGCCAGCGAAAGTCAAAGTAACAACATTTGGTAAGTACCTTCGAGGAAACGATTTGTTTTCAATTTACTTTATCTACTATTGAAAAAAAACCTGCCATTTCCTAGAGAGTTTAAATGTCAAATGTGACCTCAGATGGTGCATACCTGCCAACTGTCACTATTGGTGGGAGGATTTCCCCCCATGGAGGCTCCAAAATGGAAATTTTAAAAGAGCAATTGTGTCCACAATTTAAACAAAACAATTAATTTTACAATGGCTATAGACTTCAAAAAGTATGACTATGAGAGCCATCTTGCACGCAAAACCCCCATGGGCATTTTGAAAAGTTTGCAGGTATGGTGGCCATTTGTAATTTCAGATAAAGTAATAAGGAATTAAAAAGGGAGTTAACTTTTAAGCAATTGTTGCAGGATAATCTGAAATGTTTACTGTTATGCTAATTAAAAGTATATATATATATCAAACATAAGATCACGTACAATAGTTGATCAATGCTGACTATTGAACTCATAAAAAATCTTGCCGATTCAAACTTTTGATATCAATTTCATTAAACATGTGATACTGTGGATTCAGTTATTTTCGTGCGACCAATTTCGTGGAAAACTTGCAAGTTGGTGGATATTTAATTAAGTGGTTTTGCACAAGTTTGCATACACGCCTATAGGGAATGTGTCATTCGATGAACATTTAATTTCGTGATTCACTTATACCAACAAAATCCACTAGAAATTACTTACATGTGTTCTGTCCTCAATATCAGACACAGTTAACTGGGTCTCCATGTTGTAATTGTGAAGAAAATTACCTCCAAACACTAGAGAGTCTTCAGGTGTATAAACTCCATGAATCCAACCTAAAAACACATAATAAGTATTATAGGTTATATTGATCTCAAGTTTTATATTTATTTCATTCATACCATTATCAATACGTCAGTAAAATATCTTTATTTCTATAAATATGAATTTTTGACAAATGAGGGAGGAAAACATTAATGTATGTTTCAATCTTTAAAAAATACAAGATGAAGCATGTGTCTAAAGTTTTTAATATTCACTAAGGTTCCAACATCTTGAAGGGCCCCAACATCTAAATGGTCTAGGTAGTGCATCTCATGGCACAGTGGTTTGTCATCAAAAGACAGACACCAATCAGACTTTTCTATGATTGTCAGTATTTAATATTAAGCAAACAATCAATCAATCCTTGCCCAAGTACATGCCTTTCTTTGATAACGGGCCGTCTTTTTCAATCAACATAAACTGAACTCTTTTCAGCTGTTTTTATTCAAAACAGAAATCCATTGTGAATTTTCTAAGAGAAATATCTTGAAACAAATGATTATCAAACTCCTTCTTTCTTTTACAAAATCTATATTCTTTTTCTAAAGCTCTATTGTGTTACTTGCAATAAATTGTGTACCACTTAAACCATTAACTGAAATACACATATAGTTTCAGTTTCCGTGGTAACTACTTACCTGATGGAATGATGAAAGTGTACCCAGCATGCAATGTAATTCTTTCACATCCCTCCACCTTGTCTGCCAAGAAAATGTCACCTTGTTTCCCTGACAACACCCAGGTTAAGTAGATTTCCATGTTTTTTGGTGTTGGTGGAATTAACCAAAATACCTGAAAACAGAAACAATTTAAATCCACTTTGTATGTACATGTGCTGTTTATTTCTTTTTAATGTGGATATAACTGCATTTTATTTCTTTTATTTCATTTCTGTACATGTGTGTTGCATATCAAAAGTTCAAAATTGTGATGAAAATCTTCACATAAAAATCAAAGTGCCTTTGATTGCTATCATTTGACATTTTGAACTACATTGTATTTTATATTAAACTAAGCAATGGAACAAATTTAAACAAAAAATTTTAACTAGAGTTATTCCTCTTTGTCAATAACAGTTAGATTCATCATTGCAACTTTGATATGAAATCTTTAATACAAGAAATAGATTTTTTTGTTTAATATGGTTATTTTAAAAAAAATTACATCATTTCATATCTTTACTTCACTGCAACTCTGTTAGTAATTAGGGTAAAGATAAGGTATAGAGTATAGGTTAATATAGCTGTGTCAATAGGGAAAAGATAAGGTATAGAATATAGGTTAATATAGCTGTGTCAATAGGGTAAAGATAAGGTCTGTAATATAGGTTAATATAGCTGTGTCAATAGGGTAAAGATAAGGTATAGAGTATAGGTTAATATAGCTGTGTCAATAGGGTTAATATAGCTGTGTCAATAGGGTTTTAAGTGCAATAGTGCATACTTGATTCAAAATAAATTTAGAAAAACAAATCAAAGAGTTCAACTAAACATAAATATTCAACTGGTGATCAAACATCACATAATTCATGAGTTTATTATTAGTATTGTTCAGTCTCACATAGAACATTTGTTTTCTAAATTCGATTTCTTGGATTAGTAATTCTTTTTATAACCCTGATCATAGGCTTTCAAGTGAAAATAGACTTTTTTAATTCACAATATTATGAATATAATGGTATTTAGATAAAGCATAACATTGGTACCTATTAAACGTTTAAACCCACTGCATTTGTTTGCATCGGTCCCAAGTCAGTAATCTGGTGTTCAGTAGTTGTTGTGTGTTAATGTGGTTCATAAGTGTTTCTCATTTTTTGTGTAGATTAGACCGTTGGTTTTCCTGTTTGAATGGTTTTACACATCATTTTGGGGCCCTTTATAACTTGCTGTTTAGTGTGAACCAAAGTTCCATGTTGAAGACCGTACATTGACCTATATTGATTTACTTTTACAAATTGTGACTCGGATTGAGAGTTGTCTCATTGGCACTCATACCACATCTTCTTAGATTTATATATCTAGCACTTACTTTTTTCCCGTGTAGTATATGATACCATACAGATGTACCACCAAAATCTACATGGAAATCTGTATAACATCCCTTCACACTCATTAAACAATACCTAAAAAATATTAATATATATAATATAAAATGTTGTCACAGACGTATGTCCCGTCCCACCTTGTTATTTTAATATTGCAAATGTTGAAATTATAATAGCAATACTCTAACATGTAAGTTTTGCGAATAATCAAAGTCCATAAACCATGACTGAAGGTACATGGCTACTAATCTTCATGGAAATGAGATATGCCAATGCCAATACAACTGCATACCAAAAACCATTGACTTATCGTATTTAAAGCTGTTTCATTTAACCAACCCTAAACACAAACTTGTTTACTATGTAAAAGTGTCAGTCAATTAACAATGATGAGGGTTGGGGCTATATGATCCCCAGGCCATAAAAAAGAATAGGTTTGTTTGCCTAAACCCTACCTACCCAGAAAAAAGCTTTCTACTCAAATTTTATTGTCCTGATTTAAAGAAGTTTTTTTTTTTAAATCAGATAGGCATGAAGACTAATAAACATCTGATACTTCAATTTCTTTAAAAAAAAAAATTAAAAAAAAATGCCTACCTACCTACCCACTGTCTCAACCTTGAGTAGGGTTTGGGCAAACCAAAATATTTTTGATTGTGGCCCCATGGAAATGATACTTGCAAATGCCAAAAAAATTTGCATACCAAATATCATTCACTTAACATTAGCATTTCATTTTAAACTAATCTAATCAAAAACTAATACATGAAAAAACTAAGCAAAAGTTTCAAAGTCAATAGACCATGACTTAGAGGGCAGGGCCAAATATTAGTCATGGAACTAAGATGTGCTAATGCTTATGCAACTGTATACTAATCAGCATTGGCCTACCACTAATGGTTCCCATTGAAATGACCTAATCACAAACTTATACATGTACTTTGACCTATAATGGTTTACTTTTATAAATTGTAACTTGGATGGAGAGGTGTCTCATATGCACTCATTCCACATCTTCTTATATCTATGATAAAATATACTAAACTCTTAGGAAAATTCAAAACATAATGTCCCTAATGATAATCAAATGGCAAAATCAAAAGCTCTTGACAATAAGAGTGCACACACTGAAATGTCTCGCCTTTTACTAATCATTGATATTATGTTGATAGTCCTCAATATAAAGCTTTATGACAACTGTCACATAAACTTAACATTAACAAAGAAAACTAAACATTGACCAATGAACAATGAAAATGAGGTCAAGGTCAGATGAACCATGCCAGGCAGGCATGTACAGCTAACAATTCTTCCTTACAACAAATATAAATGACCAATTGCTTATAGTTTAAGAAAAAAAAGACTAAAACACAAAAACTTTACACTGAGCAATGGACGGCGAAAATGAGGTCTAGGTCAAATAAAACCTGCATGACTGACATAGATCATAAAATATTTCCATACACCAAATATAGTTGATCTATTGCATATAGTATAAGAAAAACAGACCAAAACACAAAAACTTAACTATAACCACTGAACCATGAAAAAGAGGTCAAGGTCAGATGACACCTGCCAGTTGAACATGTACACCTTACAGTCCTTCCATACACCGAATATACTAGCCCTATTGCTTATAGTATCTGAGATATGGACTTGACCACCAAAACTTAACCTTGTTCACTGATCCATGAAATGAGGTCGAGGTCAAGTGAAAACTGTCTGACGGGATGAGAACTTTGCAAGGTACACACATACCAAATATAGTTGTCCTATTACTTATAATAAGAGAGACTTTAACATTACAAAAAATCTTTTAATTTTTTTTTCAAGTAGTCATTGAACCATGAAAATGAGGTCAAGGACATTGGACATGTGACTGTTGGAAACTTCATAACATGAGGCATCCATATACAAAGTATGAAGCATCCAGGTCTTCCACCTTCTAAAATATGAAGCTGCTGCCAGATCACTATCCCTATGTCAAGCTTTCTGTGACAAAAGTCAGACTCGACAAAAACACTTTTAACCTTCTTAAGTCGTACATAGTAGGTATTAAAAGAAACAAATGTTGGTCCAAATGCTCATTTTTTCAAAAATAGAAAACTTTTATTTTTTAATGCTAGAAATCCCACTTCTCTACCTTCTAAAATATAAAGCTTTTAAGAAGTGAGCTAACGCCGCCGCCGTAGCCGCCGGATCACTATCCCTATGTCGAGCTTTCTGCAACAAAAGTTGCAGGCTCGACAAAAACCAGGATGAGCTTAAACAGAAATAGTTTGACACCTTTCTGACACATGTCTCAATTGAATTCATGACTGAATACATAAAAATCTAGGCTAAAACACACTAGTACTTTCCTTGTCCTTGAGGTTTAAAAAAGTTTGCACATCCTGAAATGTCTTATTAAAATAAGGAGATCTGGTATGATTTCCAATGAGACAATTATAAATCAAAGTTGCCTGCTTTTTCTTGAATCAGGCCACACTTGAAATATTTGGTTTGCCCAAACCCTACCCAAAGGTTGAGACAGTAGGTAGGTAGGTAGGCATTTTCTTTTTTTCCCCCACAAAAGGAAATTTTATATATTTGATGTTTATTAGTCTTTGTGCCTATCTGATTAAAAAAAAACTTCTTCAAATCAGGAAAATAAAAGATTTTGAGTAGGCAGCTTTTTTTCTAGGTAAGTAGGGTTGGGGCAAACAAATCTATTCTTTTTTTAGTCAAGTGAAAATGAGAGGGTGACGATAAAGTGAACCCTGCCATACAGAAATACCTTACAAACATTCCATTCAACAAATATATTTGACTATTGCTTAATGTACCTGGAAAAACAACAAAACCATGACGAAATCATTGAGCATTGAAAATAAGGTCAAGGTCATAAGCACTTTGCCAGACAGACATGTAGATTTAATAATTCTATACACCAAATATAGTTGAACAATTGCTAAATGTACCTGATAAACTGAAAAATGAACAAAAGTAAAAAGTAACAATGACAAATGAACCATGAAAAGTAGGTCAAGGTCACATGAACCCTGCAAGACAAAGATTTACACTTTGCAAATGTTGTATACACAAGATATGGTTTACCTAATGCTTATAGTATCTGATTAACTGACAAAACAATGAAAACTGAAAATTGACCAATGATCCATGAAAACAAAGGTCAGATGAACCCTGCCATACAGACGAGCAGAAATTTAAAAAAAAATCATACACCAAATATAGATGAACAATTGCTTAATGCATCTGATAAACTGGGGAAAAAAACATGAAAAAAGTAACATTGACCACTGAACAATAAAAATGAGGTAAAGGTCATATGAAACCTGATAGACATACATGTACATGTTACAATATTTTCATTGCTTAAAGTACACTAGAAAAAGACCAAACCACAAACACTTAACATTGTTCAAAGATCCATGAAATAAAGGTTTTAAAAGTTCAGATAAAACCAGTGTGTTAGACATTTTGCACATTACAATCTGTCTATATGCAAACTATATTTAACCTATTGCCTATAGTATCTGAAATTTGCATCACAAAAAAAAATGAAATTTTTTCAAACCATTACTGAACCTTGAAAATGAGGTCAAGGGCAATAGACAAATGACAGATAGGAACTTCGTAAAATAAGATATCTGCATACAAGGTATGAAGCATCTATGCCTTCTACCATCTGAAATATAAAGCTTTATACAAAAAATTCAAGCCATCACATCCACTACAGGATTGTTAGCCCTATGTCTTGCAGTTGCAAGGCAGACAAAATAATAGCTACATATTCAGTTAAATAGACTTTAATGTAACTGACTTTTAAGAGGGTGGTAAAGGGTTAGTTTCATGCAACGTGTTTTATCATTTTTATTTCATGTGCAGCCGTGAAAAAAGTTTGTTATTCACTGTGTTTCGTGAAATTGGAAAAAAAGATCAACGTGCAAGAAATTTTTAATTGTTCTTTCATTGTGAAATGGCAATTTTATTTCGTGTTCTTCCGTGCAGATACCCCCCTTTATGCCCCTCTTTTAACTTACCAAAGCTGGTGATTCCACATAGTTCTCTAACTTGGTGTGACTAAATTCTAAACTGATGACATTTAATAACCTTGACCTTTCAGTATTCTCATAATACTGGACCCAGTCTCTCATGGACATCTCAATCCCTTTCTGAGTATTAACATCCATAACATCAAGCATCCGCCGACTCCCTGCAAATAAATATAATAATCAGTTGTTACAAAATGTGCCAAATTAGAAATATCCTTGTATTAAAGGTGTAGGTCCGGTAAGGCCAAGTTTTGGCCTCAAATTTCAAGTTCATCTGACAAAAGATTTTGGACACTTTTATAACGCTTAAGGGAATACGATACAGTAGCAGGGGCAGATAATAACTTTCTCAATGCTGTTCGTGTTCTTTTCGCGACGTTGGTAACTAGAACGTTGTAATTTCGCAATGTTTCTAATAAGAACTTTAACATTTCGTGACGTCGCTTTAAAAGAAGTCATATTTCGCGTCATTAATTTCGTGCGATTTTCAAAATTCAAAAATTCAAAAAAGTACCTGCTAAAAAAGTGGCTTAGCCGTTTCTAAAAGACAGAGAAATCTGCCGAAAAGCAGTGAGATTAAAGGAAATACTTGAGATGTACAAAAATAAATCAAATACAATTTTGCCTGACGAAATTGAAGAAATGGTGATAGACACAGAAGAGGGTACTGACAGTATACCATGGAAGAGGGAAGAAGAATTGTGGAGCTTTTTAGTCTGGCACTGAATAACTGCCAGAACTGCACGGCCCAGTGGAATCTGCTCAACGTAGAGAAAGAAAAAATGCAAGGAATTGGGATCTATCTTACTAAATTCGTTTAAACTTAAACTGTAACATGCTGAAAAACATTTTACCAATAACACAATTCGGAACAAAACGACCTGCAATAGCTAATTATGAGTATTGGTGGCTGCTTAACGTCCAGCGGCAAATATTAAATTGCACATTTATGATATCGAATGTTATTTTAATGAAACTCTAAGAAATGAGAAAACTTATGAACCCCTGATTAATGAAAAGGTTCCTGTCCAAATTTTGTTTCATAAATGTTTAGCAAAAATGTTTTTCCATTTTATGATTAACCATCTTATAAATTTTTATGATAAGTATCAACGCTTTGAAAAACACCTGCATATACTTGACAGCGAACTTGTGTATGGGGGGAATGATTACACGACGTTGTTGCGATTAAAACTTAATTTAACGTAATTTAGCGCCATACTGACAGACGTCGTAAAAAATTAAGGTTTATGGTTTTTATTAAAAAACAAGCACATGGACCCCAATTTTTTTCTTTTGCAATCAATCAAGTACCGTTTCAAGAACACTCCGCCAAAATTTCAGGAAAAAATCAACGATCAAATTTTTTCTGCACTCCCAAAAAGAAGCAAAAATATGGTCAATTTTTTTTATTTCGGATATACATGTAGCCATCTAAATCCAGAACATGATGATTTGGTTTAACCTTAAACTTATTTCAGCATGTTGATGCCATGGATCAAGGGAATATTTTACAAAAAACCTGGTTATGTTATGACTTTTCGTTCAAAAGTATTGTTACTTTCTTTAAAAGTCATAATTTATGAAATTTCAGGGATTTTCTTCCAAATATGCAAATTTCGAACCAAATTATCTCAAAAAGTAAGTCATGAAGGTACTTTTTTCTTTGCATATTTTAAAAGTACACATTGAAATTGACCTTGTATCAAAATTTTAAGAAAAAATCAAGGAGGGATCTCTTCTGTATTGTATGCCCTTAAATGTCTATTTCAATTGCTTCAATCATTTTTTGTGAAAGATTTTAACTGATTCACTCATTAAAAACGCTCCGATTCTACCTTAAATATGAAAATCTATCAAATATGCTAAAAAATGTCACTTTTCATATGGTTTTTGTCAAAAATGAAAGTGGCCACATTCGTGTTCATCCTCGAACTTTATATATCTTATGTATTATTATTAAACATAACTAACGTTTCAATATCAAGAATGAACACGAATGCGGCCACTTTCATTTAAGACGGAAACCGTCTGAAATTTAACTAAAATGCTGAAGATTTCAGTAATTTAGCATGACTTAGTGATGTAAGTACTCAATATATGTACATTGTAATGACAAAAACAGCCCACATTTATGTAGCAAAGGCATTATACCTTCCAAAAAATAACTAAAAGTTTACATTTAAACAATTTTGTAAAACTGCTATATTTTGGAGCCAAAGGGGTCTTACTGAACCTACTCCTTTTTATACAGGTGGTCCGAGACCACAGTTATTTCATAGTGCATTTCTTTTAGACAATAATGAAAATTCAAAAAATCCCACCTGCTCTTTCTCAATAATATATTTACAGTGTGTTGTATTACTTTTGGGACAAATTATATCAAAATAATAGAAAACTTCATCAGCTTGAACTCAAAATATGGACAATTTTATGTTAATGACGTCTTGAAATCTTTTGACAAGTAACACACTGTCCACATTAAAGACTATATTTGTGGGCAATGAAAATCAAAGTACAATTACTGTGTTGTCAGACCAGGCAAACATATAAGTTCGGTTTTTAATGTATAAAATTGGGATCAAATGTCTAATTTGGCTTTAAAATTAGAAAGATCATATCATAAGCAACAAGTGAACTAAGTGTCAAGTTGATTGGAATTCAGCTTCATCAAAAACTACCTTGACCAAAAACTTTAATCTGAACGGACGGACAAAGGAACGGACGGACGAACAAACAAACGAACGCACAAACGGAGCCACAGACCAGAAAACATAATGCCCCTCTACTATGGTAGGTGGGGCATAAAAATCACTTCTTTAAGTATCATTATTCTAATAACCCCTACTAAAGTAATTTCAACACCCCCGAACAGTGAAATTACAGTGAAATTTTTACCGCGAACAGTAGAATTTTATTACATAATCTGAAAGATGAAACCTTGAACTTTACAGGAAAAATACTCCCACTGTAAAAAAAAGTCTCTTACTCTTAGGAAAGTATCAGTTCATTAAGTTAGACCGTTATTATAGCATTTTATCCACCAAAATAGAATTTGCAGCTAAATTATTGCACCAAAGGCATAAACCTTTCTACTTAAAAAGAAGCAAAAAGTTCATTTTCTTCAATTATACTAATGAAAAGATATTATCTAAACCTATGTGTTTAAAATTTTGGTAAAACTACAAAATCACAATTTATGACAAAATTTCAAATTTGCTACTTAAATAAGTGATTTAAAAATCACTTATTTCAATAAGTCCCCTGATCGATATCTTTCTCATAAATTATGTTTTTGTTAAGTTAAACCTAAATTTTATCTATAAATGTGCAGTGCATCAGCAGCTTCAACAATTGTTTACAAGTTATACAGGTAAAACATATCTCAGTGTTTTTTACTTTTTCAAAGTAAAGTTCTGGTGCGAGTTTAAAAGTACATTTTTCTCAATCAATAGTGTATAAATTTGAATATATATATACTTTTATTTTTATTTTACACAAAATACCAGTTTAAGATGAAAATAAATGTTAAGCTGGTCTGTAAGGTTTGTCCACTTCAGGACCAAATATTTTGTTTCAGTCATAAGATAGGTAAAGATAGATAACTCTGATAAATTTTCAGCTTTAACAAAGAATAGGCAGTTTTGAAGACTTCATGACTACTAAATTTACAATGAAGAATTTTACTTGGCGGTTGCTAAATACCAGATTACAGATCCTGTTTTTTCAAGAATTTTTTTTTTTTGATTGATGATTGATTGTCCCTTCATAGAACTATAAACATCTGTCATACATTTGGGAAGTTAGGTTTGACTCACCATTTTCTTTGGAAAATGCCTGTACCAAGTCAGGAAAATGGCAGTTGTTTTTCTCTTCTGCCGATGATTGATAGCGTTCAATTGTTGTTAGTTTATATGGACTTCCCCTTTTTGAGTTTGCCTTGGAGTTCAGTATTATTTTTATATACTTACTATATGTGACAATATGATGGGCTTAAAATATATATATAAATATATATAATATATATTTATATTTATGATTATATATTCTCAAAATGTTTATTAAATTGAATAATATAAATACAGGGGAATATCTATTAAGAAAATCATGACCTTGTAAAAGGTTGTTCAATTGACCGCTATGTTGCATATAACATAGTTACATGCAGACCATGTGGTGACATATAGCAATAACAATTAGTTAAAACACGGGACATACGTGTATTCTTTGACCATCAATCTCCAGGTTGGTCAAAACATGTCAATTAGAGTCAACTTAATAGATATTCATCCCTGTATATTTTAATTAATAGAAACCTTGACACTGTTTATATTCTGTATATATATACTTGTGTATTTGACTGTATAGAGGAGACCGTCCGTTATGGACACTGGTCCAGACCGGCTTTAATAAACTACTGTTCCAAATAACCATGTGTTGTGTTACATATACATTGTAGTTTCATTTCAATACAACGTTACAAGAGCTCTATTCTCACTTACTGTTTAATCAAACAGTAACATATGAATTGTAAAAAAATGAAACTACAATATTTGCACAAGCAAAAAATTCATCATTTTCTTTTTTCTATAAAGGAAAAGAGTACATACCCACACACTGCTTGACATCACTGACTTTAAAGTTCTCCCTTGGTACCCTGAAAAATACAAAATATACAATGACAAATGCATTAATATTATCAACTGTCAAATTTTAATGTCAGATTAAAAGAAAGTTGTATATGTTAATGTCTTATTTTAGTCAAGATGTGTTGTTGGGTTTCCAACTAACTGGTTTACAAGTAAATATATATTAACAATTAGACATTGGTTTTCACTTATGAATTATTTCACACTTTGTCATACCATTGCTTTTAATAGCTTAATTTACAGAATGGGTTTTGCTCATTGTTGAAGGCTGTACAGTGACCTGTAATTTTTATCTTTATCCTATAATCTTGCATATATTTGGTGGATAGTTGCCTAATTTGCAAATACACAATATATGATGAAAGGTTTTCAAAGACCTTGACTACCCACGAATGACCTGCAAGGTCAGCTAATACATCTATATATAATCATATACAAAACACACATATATATATGTGTGTATTCATAACCACCGTAAACCTAGACCACTCTTCTCATGGAAAACAATTGGTGTCTCTAACCCATGTTCTTGTAGATACTTTACAGTAAAATCTGAAAAATAAAAGATAGATTGCCTTCACTGACCACTCATTACTATTTATCTGTTCACTGTATTTTTATTATTTTCCAACCTTCTGCTTTTCAATACAACAAGACTTGCTTTTACTTTTATAAATATTTTTTTCATTTATTCCCTCTGTTCCTCATTTCACAATTTGAACATTTTTGATATATTTTGCAAATTTAATTTGATATCAAAAGTATCTGTATTGTGTAATGGCAAACCAATGTTTTATGTCAGTGTAGGGCTCGTCACAACCAGACTTTTGTGGAATGTTTTCTCATTGGCAATCATACCACAATTTCTTTTTTATTTAAGGAATAACTGTAATATTTTTTATGTCTTTGAAGAAATAATATAAAAATTGTGGTGCATTTTTATGTTATTTCGAAAAGGCAGAAAAAATATTACAATCATTTCTTATAATTTAATTCTAAATTCCATTTTAAACCGGCGTAAACTATGAAAAAAACGTTGATGACGCCATAGTCACATGACAAAATTATGTCTATGAGCTGATAAACAAAACAATGTCAGCCAATCAGAAGACATGTTACATCCAAAATTAAATTATATTGAAATATTATTTGTTGGACTTGTTAATGTATGTGCAAGGATGTGAATTAAATTTGTTATCCACACTGATAACAAAACTTTAATTGTCTGAATTTTAACATAATTTTTGTTTCATATTGTGGATTTAATTTCTAACTCTCGCTGTTTACGCCACCCTAATTCAATTCTTGTGGTTGTTAATGTGGTTCAATAGTGTTTCTCTCGTTTCTCGTTTTTTATAAAGATTAAACGGTTGGTTTTCACGTTTTAATAGTTGTACACCAGTAATTTATGGGGCCATTTATAGCTTGCTGTTTTCAGTGTGAGCCAAGGCTCCATGTTGAAACCGTACTTTGACCTATAATGATTTACTTATTAATTGTGACTTGGATGAAGAGTTGTCTCATTGGCACTCATACCACATCTCATTATATCTATCATGTCTATAGCATCTCCTGCACATACCACATCTAGAATGAAACCCTAAAGAATAAAACAAGGGGATACAACTCATGAAAAATTCATGATTCCTTGGTTGCAATGAGAGTTACTTCCCCTTGTACATACTTTGTTCTCCATACAGTATACTAACCTTCCCCATTCAATATTTTGACAAATTTTTTGTTGTATTTGGTGGATTTAAGTTTTTCCGCCACACTGTATGTTCTTTTCCCTTCAATCTCATCATCGTCACTACCTTCCTCTGAATAAATCTTCTTTTCTTTCACTCTCTGAAAGAAGAGAAAAATATCATTTAAGATTACGATCGACAACCTCTTCATGCTCCTCTCAACAGATCTTTAGACTAATTATGTTTTCAACTCTGTCAAAGGGAGATAAATACATAAAAGACAATTCTGAACAACTTTCTTCAACTCTCTGTAAAACAAAAGCTGAATGCTGAGCTCATGTGTAGAGTCAATGTATTGCTTTCAAAATCAATTTTCTATTCTTTTTCTGTCATGATGGTTTAAAAAAACATTAATCTAACAGTATAACTTACTTGTATCACCCATGACGAAGAGCTTTTTTGTCCAGAACATGAATGAAATATTTGCCACTGGACATACTTAAAGCAACTAAAAATCAAACAACTAATCATATTTTTTCATGTTTTTTAAATGAAACTTGCCCACAGCATTGAAATTAGTCTGTTATTAATGTATTCGTTGTTGCATTATTTTAAAGAATTGAATTTTGACTGCTTTGCCCAACTATTATTGTCAGAGCGAAAGTACAGGAGATACTTAAAGAGTCATGAAGGTAGGAATAAAAGAAGATCTCTTGAAAAATACTAGAGTTAAATAAAGAAATGTACAAACAAGGATTTGTCTAACTATACAAATCCGTGGTACAATTTAACTTTAAAATACAAATACAAATATACAAATATTTTTATTAGCACAAACTCATCAACAACATTGAACAATAAATGATTAAGGCTCATGGTATATATATCAATTACATAGTTGGTCAAACATAATAAGTATTGAAAATAATGACTATATTAATATGTAATATTATAAATAAACAATGATTATGAATTAGACATATTGACAATTTTATAGAGTTTGTTCTGCTTTACGCAGGTTCAAACTGTCCGAGATGAAAGAGGAAGTCAATTTTAGGATTGTGTATGAATTATTATTTAATAAAAAGATTATATTATTTTCATGTTTTTGAAATTTTGTAGGATCAATGATTATATTTGAAACTTTACGGTAAAATATGTCCCTTTTAGTTGAGTATTTTTCACAATGCAAAAGAAAATGTTTTTCATTTTCAATTTGACCAGAATTACATACAGAGCAGTATCTCTCATTTGTGGGAATATTTAGATGTCTCCCTCTTTCAATCATCAGTATGTGAGCGCTTATCTTACATATTGCAGCTCTGTCTGTTTTTCAATATATCAACATAGGGTGGTCTTCTGTCCATTATGTAGACACTCTTGAAAAAGTATAACTTTTTGGATTCAAATATATTTGCATTTTGAACTTGCAAACATTGGTCATCATGTCATTAATTCTTTGTTTAATAGAATTTAAATTACCTTTAACATAATTAAAGTTATTGATGATATAAGACATTCCAAGTTCATTCAAAAGACTCTTGACCTTTATCATGTTTATGACCCAAGGGTTTGAATGTACAGATTTAGTTAATATATCACATGCCAAAGAATTTTCCGAAGAAACTATATGGTTCAGGTAGTTGAATATTGAATATAATATTTTATTTTTCAAGGGAATTCTATTAAGTTTGGCTCGACATCCATCATTAGATGCCTTACAGTGAACCCCTAATATGTCTTTGATAAATTTAACATGAAGTTTTTCAAATGGATCAGAGTCTTTAAAATGTGAATCCACCCCCCAAATTTCACTACAATATGTAAGAATGGGAGTAACTAAACAATCAAACAATTTTTCAAGAAGTCTACATGGGTTGTTGAGACCTATAGTTTTCTTCATCTTATAATATGCCTTCCTGGCTTTTTCCATTAGAGTATTCACAGCAAGGCAAAAATTGCCATTATACTTTAAAACAATACCCAAGTAACAATAATTTGTTACCGTTTCAAGATATGCATTATCATAAGTAAAATGGTTTAACAATGTCTTGCCATTAGAATTAAATATCATAATTTTTGATTTATCAGTATTAACTTGTAGTTTCCATGTTGAACAATATTCATGTAAAATATCAAGAGATTTTTGTAGACACTCTTTGCTTTCAGATAGTAAAACAATATCATCTGCATATAAAAGAATGTTCAAAGAGGTATCCCCAATGGCAACTGGATCCGTATGTTTGTTATCAAGATTGCCTACTACTTCATTTATAAAATAGTTAAAAAAAAGGTAAGATCAAGTAATATATACAGTATAACTTATGATGACTTGATATATACAATAGGTAATCATTCCATTTCCTTTCTTATCTACCTTATATTATTTATATATATTTCTACCATATATCTCTGGTTATATATCAGGCAGGGGAGACTGGGGTTGAATGTGACACGGATTGAATGAGACAGTGACTGTAAATCTTCCTTTAGAGAAGAAATTATGGCATATTTAGAAAGTTTTCTTGAAGTCTTTTTCAAATTGCATCGAGATAGAAATGGTTATGCCATAGAAGCGTTTTTGAAGATTTTATGAAGTAAATACTGAAAATCTAAGCCATAAGTATTTTTTACGATGTTTGAAATATTTTTTATGCTATTGATATTAATGAAACCTTGTAAATAATCATTAAACTTTTATCCTCTGTTTTGAAAAGAAACAATGAAATTTATTTTTAAGATGATTAAAAGTTTGAAAAAAATTGTAGGCAAAATCAGAAGCCAGGTACGTATCATTGATTAATTTTTTAGTGTACAATAACTCAATAAAAATTATTTCCCTTTATGCCAGCAGATCAGTAATTTGTATAGAAAATATTATACGAATCATAATTACCCCCCTTCTATCCTTTCTTCTGTCCCTTCTCTCTTTTCTGCCACCCCCTCTCTCCCTTCTCCCGCCCCCGCTCTCCCATAAGACATAAGACATAAGACATAAAGCTTTATTTAGAGTCGGTATAAGCAAGCAATTACAAACATAAGCTCTGAAGAGCTTTTAAAACCGACATAACAACATGCTCCTAAAACCCTGTCCAGGCCCTCATTTATCTAGAGCATACTACACAGCTACTTTTGCATAGGTACTATTTCTGTACTTAAAATATGTAGTACTTGAGATTTACTTTTAATATTTAGTACTATTTCTTTACTTTAAAATGATTGTAATATTTAGGTACTTTCATTTTACAGTACTTGATTTGTACTAAATATTTTGGTACAGAAATAATACAATATTCCATGTTTGAAAATCATAATTTTAAGAGATTTGAAATTAAAAAAACTTTCAAAATGCTGAAAATGAAACGGTATAGTAACCAAAAATCTGTAGTACCTAAATTTCAAGTACAAATTAAGTACTAGTACTGTAAAATACAGGTACCTAAATATTACAATGATTTTAAAGTAGATTTTCAGTACTACAGATTTTTAGTACAGAAATAGTACCTATGCAAAAATAGCTGTGTATGCTTCGCCCAGATGCACAGTTTTTTTTGTACTCAAGAGTACATTTTGATGTAAAAATACGGCCATTTTAGGCAAAGGGTCCACATGAACCTACACGGGTTTACATGCATCACAGGGGTTTGTTACACTTTGCCGGGTTTACTAGATATATGCAACCCCGATTTTGCGACATGTTGTACGCCGGTATAAAGTCAAAAGGTTGTAAATTATAGCACTAGCATCTGCTTTTATCCATTTTTAAAAAACATGTGTAAGATAATATTTACCTTTCGTTGCGCTAGCCAAGTACAAAATAGCGGGTACATACATCCATCGGTATCAGGTCGTTCCGGCCCAAAACCGATACGGCGAGGCTCATACGGCCCAAAGTCAATCCGGCCCAAAGTCGATCCGGCCCAGGTCGATCCGGCCCCAAGTAGGTATCAGCAACAAAGACTCTATTAAATATACCACATACCACATAAAGTATTCCTGTGCATTTTGCATAATAAGAAAAGAAAATATATTTGAAAGAGCAACAAACATCACTAAAACAGTTGATAATCAACTGAATGATACAGACAAAGTATATCCAACACCACAAACCACAGTAAATGATACCAATCAATCATCACAGCAGTCAATAAATATTACATGTAAACCTAAACAAAAATCTTTCAAGGAAGTAACAGAGGATATTCAGTCTCATTGTTGACAACATCAAGGAACCCGAAAAGTGTAAAACCAGTACAGATATTAGAAAAGAAATAAGCAAAAAAGAAAAAGGTTCCAATGTAATTCAATTTTCATATAAACTTCCCTTAGGAGGAATTGCCTTCCATTTCCCGTCATCAGAAGAAAAGAAAAAGTTCAAAGAAAGAGACGCTAAAGAAGTTTTTGGAGAAGATAGTGTAGCACATAATCCTGCAAGTCATTTTCATAAACAAAATATAATAGGTTTTGCTAAAAACATACCTTTGAATTTAAACTTGGATAAACTCAAATCTGAAATTGAATATCAAACAGGAGGAAATATCTCTGAAATTTGTAGACTCCATTTTTGGGATACAAAACGTCCCATGAAGGTAGTTAAAATCTTCTTTGACAGCCCATCAGATTTAGATAAATCCCTAGACATAGAAATTGCCAATGTTTCTAATAACATCACTAAGAAAATCAAAGTTGAAAAGAAAAGAAACGTCAAGTTTATTAGATGCTATAACTGTCAGTATCTTGGCCATCCTGCTAACCAGTGTGAGGACAAAAAACATTGTTACAACTGGTCCGAGAACACAATTAATTCGTAGTGCATTTCTTTTAGAACATAAATGAAAATAAAAAAAATCCCACCTGCGCTTTCTCAAAGAAACTTTTACAGTGTGTTGTACTACTTTTGGGACAAATTATATCAAATTTATAGAAAACTTCATCGCCTCTAACTCAAAATATGGACAATTTTATGTTTAGGGCGTCTTGAAATCTTTTGACAGCTTCCGAAGTGCTCATTTTCAACCTTTTTCAGCTGGACCAAATCACTACTTTCCTTTAAAATTCTGGACCCAAATTTTTTTACAGTGTAATTTCATCCCCCTCCTTGCAATTTGAGGCATTGAACATGGAGAAATAAATTTGGAAGGGGTATAAAAATTAATGGCAAGTAACCAACCCTCAACACTAGGGACTATATTTGTGGACAACGAAAATCAAGGGACGACAATGGTGATCTCGGACCTAATAGGGTAGAAAGAGTTGACAAATCTTAAAAAAACTTGGTATGAACAAAGTTTAATGTATTATAACACTGCTTACAAAGTTTCATGTCAATAGGATGTATATTGTAGACATTAAATTAAGTTCTATACTCATCTTTGCGTGTAAAATTTTGACGTTAAAATTGAAAAATTTCAACTATCAACATTTGGGGCTTTGAAAATTAAAATATTGCAAAAAAATACTTTTTAAATGCCTTAATATATAACTTATCATGTACTAAAAGCAATAGAGTACTCATTTGATTTATCAGACTTGGCATAATTATTCAAAAGTCAAATTTATATGAGCCTGCCCCTAAAAATTTAGGTTTTTCAATGAAGGGGAGCCTTACATGAAGATGTAATATTTTCCAGCAATTTTAAATTTGTGAAGCTTTTTGGTTATAAATAATCCTTACATATGTATTTAAAGTACTTTAAATGGAAAGAAAAGTTACAAATAACATATCATATTAGTTTAAAAGGGTCTTAGGCCAAGTAAGACTGGAAAAAATTTAGGGTCAATTTAGGCCTTGCCACATATTTACATTAAAAAGTGCATGTTGAGGCTATAAGAAATAAAAATTTGTGTCTTTTTTATCATTTCTATACTCATGTGACATGATACAACAAATCTGAACACAAAAAGACTCTTGCAATTAACTTTTCTTACAAGCAGTATGGGCTGAAACAAAGATTTTTGCCTTTTTAGGGAAAAACTTGCATGCAATTTATTCTCAACAGGCTTATATTTAAACCACTTGCTATCCTACAGAAGAAAAGAAATATATTATGTGAAATGAAACAGGTACAATAGACATTGTAAAGTGCATTTGATGCAAATTTAGTGAGGTCTCTAATATGGACATCAAATTTTATATACCAAGTTCCCCACTATTGACTGCATCCGAACAAGGCGTTAGACAAGGGTCATTTATACAACACATTTTGCACATTTTATCTGAGATAAATTTCTTTTCTGTAGATTCAGAGTTCATAAATAAGTAAAAGAAGCAGATAAAGGCATAGAAACACAAATATTGACACATTAAAACCTGTCAGATAGAAAGTCAGGATGCCATTTATGCATCAATATTGAAAAAGTTATAAAATGCCTATTTTGACAATAAAATGCCAAAATTGGTCGTTTTTGCAGAAATTCTATAAAATAAAAGTTTAAATCCTTTAGTTTCATGCTATTTGACAAGTTGACACCATCAAATCATTAAGGGAAGTTGCCAGAGTACAAATTCTATATTTACAGATTTCACCTCTTAGGGTAGAAAGAGTTGACAAATCTTAAAAAAACTTGGTATGAACAAAGTTTAATGTATTA